>NC_084855.1:19167534-19540867 GCF_951802175.1 Populus nigra | reverse complement strand
TGGAAAACATCTCAATATTGGCTTTTACTAATTGCGAAAACAACTTAAATTCATTGGTTTCCAAAACTTCAGAAACAGTTCCAGTGGTCTCTGAATACTTTGGAAACAAGCTCAATATTGACTTCCATTCATTGCAAAGGCAATTCAAATTCATTGGTTTTCAAAACTTCGAAAACAATCCTAACATTGTCTTTTGCTCATTGCGAAAGCAATTCAAATTCATTGTTTTTTGAGACTTCAGAAAAAATCCCAACATTAGCCTTCGATCATTACAAAAGCGATTCGAGTTCATTGGTTTCTGAAACTTTGAAAAATCCCAACATTGCTTTCGCTCATTGCGAAAGCAAAAAATTCATTAGTTTCTAAAACTTTGAAAACAATCCCAACATTAGTTTCCACTCATTGCAAAAGCAAATTCAAATTCATTTAACTTCACATCATATTCATAAATCTTCCATATTACTATCATGTTCAATATTCATCACTAATCCAAAAATTTCAAATCTAACTTCATTAGTTGCAAGCAATTCAAATTCATCGATTTCCGATAACTTCAGAAACAATTCTCATATTGGTCTTTCATTCATTATGAAACCATCTAATACATCAATCTTACATTATATCCATAATGTATCCATATTACTTTCATGTTTCAGTATTCATCATAAATTAAAAAAATTCAGATTTGACTTCATTCATTGTAGACGAGATTTTACTTATCTCCTTCACCGATCGAGTGAACTCCTCAAATAGAAGATCTTGTGCCCGATATCCCCCCTAAACCATATGAATATTTTTTTATCAATACATTTTTTAACAAGTTTACATACTCATTACTTACATACTCATTACTTCTTTTAATTTTATATCAAAACTCATTATGTTCAAACAATACATGATAAGTGCACTATTGTTGGTGTGTTTGAGTTTTAACACTATATTGTTTCTTGTATGATCTTACACTTGTTATTTTAACATGCATGCATAATTTAACATAAAAAAGGTTTTCCCTTTTCATTATATCAGGTTTGGCTGAAGGCTTTCTAGCCTTTTCTTAGTAGTTAGGTTCTTTAATTTTTCTAAAACATTATCAAGCCTTCTTCATCTCCCCTTCACACTCTATCCTTACCTTCCATCTACCTAGAAAAATTCCTCAAGAAGAGCTAGTGTTTTTGCATAAAACTTCCCAAAGTACAAGAAGTTTGTCTAGGAGGATGTTAGGTTTGTTCCTATATGTGTTTTCTACCTCTCAAAGCTCTTTCTCCCTCAAATATTTTGGTCTCTCTTCACTTTCTTTTGTTGCCGCTAACACCCTTCTCTTTTTCTTCCTAAATTTATTTGGTTTTTGGTTTTTGGTTTTTGGTGTTTAATCTTCACTCAACTCTTTATTTTCTCTCATGGATCTGATTGTATATGTTTTCTTAACTTGTTCTCTTTGAGAGGAGGTGTTGAAGAGAAAAAATGGTTTTTTTTTTCTTTCTTCCCTTCTACCATCAACCCTCCTTGTCTTCCTAGAGCTGATGGGTTTTCTCTTTTTTTTTGTCCCTTACTTGTTCATATATTTTCAATTTAGTCCCCTTATCTTTTTGTCCTTCCCATAGACCTTAATTTCTTCTTACTCACGTATGTGTGTTGTAATACTTTATGTTAAAGCTTTTGTATTTTACCAATGGGTTCTTCTCTATTTACTTAATCTCATGAATTCATGTTTTAGGTGTTTACAATAATATAGGCCAGGAGGTACAACAGGAATCAGATCTTCAACCTGGTGAGAACACACTACGAGGGAAGTAGGTAGGTGATTTTCACCTTCATCTAATTTTGCTAAATTCATAAGGTATATTTTTAATAATGTATTACCATATAAATTTTGTTATTTGATTAATCGTGAGTAATAAAGAATATCGGGATTAGCTTCGACTAAGGATATTCATAATTGGTGTTGTGGCGCGCGGGATATTGAGAGACGGCGAGTCTGCCTCTTAAGAGTGTGTGTTGAAAAGGTGGTTTAGGTATAATCATAAAGTTATGATTATAAAATTCAGAAGTCACCACATAATATTATGGTTATAAGGAAACTTATAGTCTGTAAAATTTCGGATAAGGAATTGGTTGTGCAAGGAAAAGACGCATCACCCCCAATGCACCCTACCTAAGATAAGTTGCATTATTATTTGATTATTTTTTGTTTTGTCAAGTTTCTATTCATTAGTTATGTCTAAGGTTCTAGGTAGATTTTTATTCGTAAAGAAGTCTCTACCTTATAGGGTTAAATCCTAACCATTCTAAGGACCAGACTTACTTATTTCTTGATATAGCTAAATCTAGCATTCCGATTAACAAAATAATTATTATGGGTTTTTTGTATTTTAATTAAATCCTAATAGATAATTATAAACTGGTTACAATATTTAGTTTTATATTTTTTAAAACATGATAAAAATATTATTTTATCTATTAGAAAATATGCATGAAAAAACTTATAGGATTTGGCCAAATGCACGAAAAAAAATATTTTTTAAAAAAGAAAATTAATTTGTTTTTTTAAAAAAAAATTAGGAAAGTTTCGGAGAAAATTGATTATTTTAATATCACATTTGTATCTTATAGTGTAAGTTTACAGCTCGATATTATGCAAAATTATTGAAAAAACATGCGAGGAAATCACAAATATTTTAAAAGGACTCTTGAAAATTTTTGGAATGTTTTTGTTTTTTTATTATTATATTATTATATAATTTTATATTATTATTATTATTATATGGGCTAGACTCGACCCATATGACCTGGCCTCCCTCTTTTCTTTTAAGTGGGTTGGACTCAGCACAGCCATATGGGCAGGGTCCAACCCAGGCCCGTATGGTCACTAGCTCAGCTTAGTTACCATGGGGTTGATTATTTTGGCAACTGCATGTAAAATGCAATGGTCGGGGGGGGGGGAGTTTAAGGAAGAAAACGAAGAGGAAAGCTTGCATGGTCAAAGGAGAAAAGTTGTTAGTGACATTCCTAGTGGTGCAGGGAAGACCGACGTGTGGTTAGTGGCAGCAATGACGATGAAGACACGGTAGTTATGGTGGCACAAAGGAGGCTAGCGGAGAAGGAAAAAAAACTGAGGAAAGGCTGATTTTTTTTCTCAACTCTGGCCTCATATTTATTCATTCTCTGGGCATGGAATCCACCCTTATTTATAGAGGGTGGAAGAGGGACACTTTTTCTTTACTGGAGCCAAACATTGGCCCTTGATTCAAACCGATAAGATCTCAATTGTTGGTTCAAAGTTTCCATTATAAGCTGTTAGATTTTGACAACACAAGGCTGCATAAGTTGGCCTCTTTGGAGCGGCGCTAAGGCTGTTGTGATGTCATTCGACCAGAAAGAACCATACTGAGGTATGGTCACGTGTCAGGCCTCATGTTGGCGTATGGTTATTCTGGTTTGGTTGAGAAATGAAGCATTAAATGCTCTGAAAAGATAGTCACCTAAGCATCTTTCAGGGGAGAAAATGATAAAGAAGATGAACAGTATCAAACAACATATTGTCTATTTGTCTTTTTTGGGGTCAAAACAATGCTATTTTGGTCAAAACACATTGTTTCATTTAAATGAAACGACGTCGCATTGACTTTTAGGGTTTTAATTTAGAGATTTATAAAAGTTAAATTTAGTCCCTCAACTTTTAATTTCTTTTAATTGTATCCCTAATTGGAATTGAACTTTCAGTTTTATACAATTTTACCCCTGGAAAAATTCAACAGTAGCCCTGAATTTCAGCATCTTTTTCATTGTGATCCTTTGCTTTGGATTTATGCAAATTAACCCTTAATTGACCATTAAAATTTTAATTTTTTTCAATTTCACCCTTGATTTCAATCAATTAAGTCCTCATAGTTCGACACCTTTTGCTAAATTATCCTTAGCTGTGAATTTCTTCAATTTAACTTTTAATTGACCCCAAACTTTTGATTTTCTTGTAATTTTACATCAAATTTGAAACAATTGACTTAGTAAAAATTAAATTTGGTCTTCTAAAATTTCAATCTTCTCAATTAAGCCGAAATTAGGCTCTAAAACTTAAATTTTCACCAATTAAATCCCTAATAAAATTAAATTGGCCCATTTAAAGTATAATTAAGTCATTGCACCTAATTAAATCCTTTAATTGGACCCAAATTAATCTTAAGCATAATTATAATTTTAATTTGGCTCGTGATTAAATCAAATTGGCTTATTAAAAATTTAATTATGTCCTTAAACTTAATTTTTATGCAAATTTATTCAATAATCATTTTATTTGACCTTAAATCCGCATTGTTTGTTCAGTCTAGGGTACGATTAGGTTTTCAATTTCGTTCAAAATTGCAGCTTGATTTTATGCATATCTGAAAACCTTCCTCAACTAGCTTTTTCTACATCGTCACTCTCCTTTATTTTGAATTTTATTCTAAAAAGAAAAAAAATAGAGGAATAACCAAAAATGGGTTATAACAATTGGGATTTCCAGGGATAAATAATGAAATGACCTTGGCTGATGGTATCCATGTCAAGATAATTGGGAATGAATTATGAAGTTAACTTTGTCTAATGGTATCCATGTTGGATAGCCGGGGACAAATGATAAGATTAGGTTTGGATATTTACAGGTTAACTCTAGGTTAAGGTTCAACCAAACTAGATTATTCAGCTTTCTTAGGGAAGTTATAATCTTCATTATGGATTGCATGATCTTATGATCACGAGGTTTACATCAATTAGTATCAAAGCTAGGCTTTAAAATTTGGTCATATCTTTCTGAAATTTTCATTTTCTTTGTGTTCCAGAAGTTGTGTTTTTTTAGTTTTCTTATTGTCTTTGTGTTTTTGGCATCTTAGTGTTTTAAAAAAATGTTTTTTTTTGCTTTGTTTTGTTTTATTGTTGTCCCTAAACATATCCATAACATAAAATTAAAAAAATAGATGTTATTCTAGCTACTTTTCAATTCTGTCGTGAAAAAACAAACAATAAAGAAACCAAATCAAACCAATTTGAAATCACTTCAATATATAATCAATTTGCAGCAAAATTTAACTTAGAATCGAAAACCCAATCAAACGGTATAAAAAAAGAGCCCCCAAATTTAATTATAAATTTGGGGGCTCTTTTTTTATACCGTTTGATTGGGTTTTCGATTCTAAGTTAAATTTTGCTGCAAATTGATTATACATAGGCTTTCGATACATAGGCATAAGAGAATAATCTATAAACTGATATCCATTGTTTATTAGGTATAAGGGTCCTACATATAATATTTTGAGATTCTTCTAATATCATTGATCTGGGTTTTAATTTTGGTGCTTAAAATTGCATAACGGGTTAGATTGCATCAAGTTATGAAACACATGTTTGCTATTGTTTGTTTTGACCTATTTAGTTCATTTTCATTATATTTGGATTATTTAGGAATCAAATAAGAGCTTTCATTAATTTTTTCTTTTGTTTTATTTTGAGTCTTCGTATCATCCATATTTCATACAAATTCGCTTTTATTTTGGATTATTTTTTCTTTTGTTTGTTTTTATTACCTTATTAATTCTTAAGTCACTTTATATATTTTTGGATTGCATTACAATAGCCATTGACTTTGGTTTGTTGATTTCTAATTCCAAAAAAACCGCAAGAAGATGAGTTGAGAAGTAAAGGTGTAGTGAAAACAATTGAGTGAAAAGCCTTGGCTTGTGTGAAAAACAATATTTGTGAGGATATATTTTTCTTGCTAGTAATAATTTTTTACAAATTCAAATTTATCTAAAAATCACAAGTCTGTGACACTAAAAACGGATAACACATTTCAAATGCAAGCTTTCATCCAATAACTTGAGCTTCTGACTAGGGTAATAAAGGATCTAAAAGACAAGATGGCTTCAATAAGACAACAAAATAGTGGGATGGATGGATTGAGAATAGGGGTTGATCTTGTTTACAAGGAAGTTTATTTAATACTAATGAACTTGACCTTTTTATTTCTAATGTTTATGTTTCTTTGTTGTGGAAGTTTGATGATTTGTTTCTTAATGAGATTCCTTGTGAATTGTCACCGATAAAATGGATTGAACATCAAATTGATTGTGTATCTGACACATCGATTCTTAACTGACTAGCCTATTAAAGTAATCTTGAGAAGATAAAAGAGCTTTAGAAACAGGTAAAATAGTTCATAACAAAAAGTTATATTTATGAAAGTATGAGTCTTTATGTTGTTCTTATATTACTTGTACCCAAAAATGATGGAACTTGAAAATTGCGTATGTTAGTTGTAGAGCAATTAATAACATAATTGTGAAATATAGAGATCATATATCTAGACTTAATGATATATTAGATAAATTACATGAGTCACATATATTTTCAAAACTTGATTGAAAGAGTGGATGTCATTAAATTATTATTGCTACTGAATTTATTCAACTTGTGTAAGAAAGAGATTCTTATATTTTTTAGTTTTCTAACAAATTAAATTAATTTACCAAAAATTAACTAACTTCATAAATTTTTTTCATACTTGTTATTCACTGGTGTTTCTAAAGAAAGTTTTTATTTCAATAATACTGATATTTTAGGACAAGTTTATATTATATCAGGCTCGTGTAACATCTATTTTGATCGTCGAGAATTCATTGTAAATTTTATTATGAGTTTGCTATTAAATGATGACGAGTTGCGCATTAATGGAGACTAAGAATTCAAATTCTAACTCAGCCGATCAAGGCTGGATTTGTACAAGTAATTTAGTTAAGAATAGAATTGATTTGACATCATGCATGACCTTAAATATCATGCATGCTTTGATAAGACTACCCAAATAAATTATCGCGTGATTTAATTATAAAACATGTACGGAAAACACACAAGTAAACTCTTGGAAACAGTTAAAAAGAACAAGGAGCAGTGAATTCATCTTTTATCACTGTTTTCATAATAGCATAACAATACATTTAAGTACTTTTATTATTATTATTATTATTATTATTGGAAAGAACTTTATAGAATGTTATGTAATTTATTACTAATAAAATATTTTTTAGTTTTTTAATAACCCAACATTTTTAATACAATGCATAGACCATAAATAATCAACCAAAAAAAGAAAAGGCCATCTAGAACTTAATATTGACTATGTCAGGTGGGCTTTTTTTTTCTAATAAAAAATGACAAAGTCAATCTAAGAAAAATGTAGGTTCAATAAGAGCTAGCTTTTAGTTTTCATGTGAATTTAAATTGATGACCGTTTATCCTTTTTATTTCCAACAATAATTTAAATTTAAAAATATTTTCCTCAAAATTATATACTACATTAATTCAATAAATAAAAACTCCTTATAACTACTGGGTGGCACTATATAAACATACAGGGAGTTGCCTTGAGCTTCTTCTAAGATTTTGTTTGGTTTTTCCTTATTGCGAGCTAATTATGTTTTTAAATTATTTTTTTATTTTCAAATTATTTTATTATATTTTAAAATTATTTTAAAATGCTGATATTAAAAATAAACTTTTAAAAATAAAAATAATATTATTTTAATATATTTTCGAACAAAATATCCTTTAAAAAATTTCATTACCCACAATATAGCTATTAATTAATTTCGCATTTTCAGTTTTGCAGCCGAGTTAAAAAAATGGAAAAGCCAGACATTAATTTCGCACCTTACAGTCTCGCAGCCGAGTAAAAAAAAAATGGAAAAGATGGTGGGCTACTCAGCTCCTCAATGAAAGAGGAAGAACGAATCAAGAGAATATCGCAGTCAAATTGGATCTGCCAACCACACATTTAATTTTTTTTTTTCAAATAATTTAATGATATAAATGCCAAGTAGTCATGTGTGTCACGCTGTCTGGCCTAAAAAGGAAGAAGAAACGTAGAGCAGGCTGCAGAACTCATTGGCTGGCTGGAGCAATAAAGACAGGGATTGATGATTTACCTTGAAAGAACTCCTTGGAATTTTGTACCCACTAGAGGCTGGCCAGACCCACAATTAATTAGACGTCAAGGCACCAAATGGACCCTGAAAATACCTCAAGTTGTACAATTTAACTTAATTTTGAGGAGATGAGCAGGTTCAGAATCTAGGCGATGGTAGCTGACGGCTGAAAATTCTCCTGTGGTTGATTTAATGTCAATGAGAAATGATTAAAATGAAATTCATAATCCTATAAAATAAAATAAAACATATTCTCCATTATAATTTGCTTTACGAAATCTGTTTCAATGTGCTTGGTTGACAGAAATCTCTTTCTAGATAGAACAATGAAGTTGCCCTCCCTGAAACGGAGCCACGGGATCTTAAAAACTGTTCGGTGGAAAGGATTGAATAGGATAAAGTAGAAAAATGAAGAGAAGAAATGATAGATATCAATCCATTCTAGAGGGCGTATTTGGGTGTAAGAATGTGACTAACAAGAAGCTATCCGTCTGAATTGGAAAATATGCGAGAAATCCACCCATTTCTTAACTGAGTTTCTATCCATTTCCTATTTCGATTCTCACCCATTTTCACTCATAGTATCTATTCATAAGCTGTCTGGCTAATTAATGCAAAAACGAAACAAAAAAACACATCATCCCTTTTACTCCGTATCCATCCCTCCAGCCAAGCATACCAACAGGTTCTGCCATGTCCATGTGAACTCAGGGGCAATACCATTTAATTATTTGATTATGATGCACATGGCAATCTAGACGTACTTGTCTAGTGATAACAGTTGCTGCTGATGGGTATATCAAGTCAAGAACGCTGTTCGTGGTGGGACAAGTGCGAGTGAATATTGAAGCTTTGAGCACAGCGTACGTGGTTGAGAACTGTCACTTCTTGGGAGCATATTTAAGGAAATTTTAAAAAGAAAAAAGAAAGAAAGAAATAAAAACGTATCTCTTTCTTCTATTTCTCACAAGTCACATCCATCACTGATCTAAAAAGCATTCCTTCACAGACTCTCTCTTTGCCATCTCCAGGCTGCGCAGATTCTGACTGAAAAGAGTGAAGGCATGGGAATCCAAGAGGACCTAGAGCAGTGTAAGAATCGTGCTGAGCATGAAGAGGTAAGAGAACCACTCATGGACAAGAAAAATCAATCAGGCGACCAAGATGGGTTTTTTGCTCAGAGTAGCAGCAAAGAAAGTGCTTGGATGGTTTACCTCAGCACTTTTGTTGCAGTCTGTGGCTCTTTCGCATTTGGCTCATGTGTAAGCTTACCTCCTTTTATTTAGGAACTTACAATACTGATAATTAGCTCTGTTTCCTAAGTTAGCTCGTGTTCCTACATATTTCCTGACAAGCAAGAGTCTTGATTTAATTTGCTGCATGTGGTTTCAGGCAGGCTATTCATCACCCACAGAAAATGCTGTCAGGGAAGATCTCTCTCTATCTCTAGCAGAGGTTAGTTACTAAATTGTCTCCCAGTATATCAAGCACCTATCCAGAGCCAAGTAAACCGGTTGATTTGTCCCCTTATCAATAAGCCTCCTAGCTTGTCAGAAACATGCAAACTTAAGCTGTGGAAGAATAATTGATTTTCAGTAGACATTACAAATATGGCTCCATATCAACTGCGGAAATTGAACTTAAGAGAAAAGTTTCTAGGATCAAAAGATCAGCTAGATCTAGGGTACTTGAAAAGCATCCCCTGTTTACTGATGATGCTGTTTTAAACGCAGCAAATGAACTCTTTGGTTTTTAGCTTCCAAACTTGTATGTGCTACTTACTCTTTGTGTTTGTATGAACTATGAAGTATTCCGTGTTTGGTTCAATATTGACATTCGGTGCAATGATTGGTGCAATCACAAGTGGGCCCATTGCTGATTTAATTGGTCGGAAAGGGGTAAGTAGAGGTATGCTGTGATGAACATTTTTGGATCTAGTGCTTCTTGTGTAGGACTCAACCCTTGTATGGAATGTACGCAGGCGCTGAGAGTGGCTACCAGCTTCTGTATTGCCGGATGGCTAGCCATCTACTTTGCTCAGGTTTGTGTCATCTTAATTTCAGAAGCAAAAGGGATTTTTTTTCCCCCAGACATAATTATCTTATTTCTTGTTACCCTTTCAATTAATACAAAACAGGGGGTTCTGGCGTTGGACCTCGGGAGACTGGCAACAGGTTATGGAATGGGAGTCTTTTCTTATGTGGTAGAATTTTAATCTTCTCGCATTTGCTTCTCAACATGCCTCTACGCACATGGTAGAATATATGTTACTAATGAATTCGATTATGATGCTGACATCTTGACAAGGTACCTGTTTTTATTGCTGAAATTGCACCCAAGAATCTTAGAGGAGGACTAACAGCTACAAATCAGGTAAAGAGATGCTTCTGACAGATCTTGAGAAATGTATCTTTTCAAATGATAACATAATGTCACAAGCTGTGGTGTGTTATGAGGGGACATCAACTTTCTAAATTACGTTTTCTATTGAGGCTTAGTTGGACGGAGTAGATATTTAATATATAATGCAAACCAAAATGTAATGGGACAAGGATCCTCTCTAATCATATCATCTCATGATGCAGCTTATGATCTGCGGTGGAGTGTCTGTTGCGTTCATAATAGGAACCGTGCTGACATGGAGGGCTTTGGCATTGACTGGTATTCCTTGATCTATTGCCTACTCAATCATCACGGGATCTAGAATGGGCATTATTTTTCAGAAAATTTAAATGGTCGTGTCGAAAACACTAAAAATATTTGTAGAGCAGGAAGCTTACCTCTAGAGTGCTTGCAGGGCTTGTTCCTTGTGCAATTCTGGTTTTTGGCCTCTTTCTGATTCCCGAATCTCCCAGATGGCTGGTAACGAACAGCAATTGAATACACACTCTGCCTCCACACACACACACACACACACACACACACACACACATAATGAAAATGGCGTGGTTACAGGCAAAGAGAGGACGTGAAGAAGAGTTTCAAACAGCTCTACAAAAGCTTCGTGGCAAGGAAGCTGATATATATCAGGAGGCAACTGAAATCAAGGTTCTTATCTGAAATCTGTATTCTGCATGCTGTTAATGTAGTCGCAATTTGAAGAAAAGTATGATGAGTTTTATGCTTTTGTGACAGGAGTACATAGAAACTCTTGAACGGCTCCCAAAAGCCAGATTCCTAGATTTGTTTCAAAGAAGATACCTCCGCTCAGTCATTGTATTATTCCTTTTTGCAACCTTGCAATCCTATATTTCTTTATTTTCCAGTTGGCCTCACCAGAAAGGATTTATTTATCATGAACTCTGATAGTCAATTGATACATTTTCTACCAATTTGATCAGATAGGAGTAGGACTGATGGTCTTTCAACAATTTGGAGGAATCAATGGGGTCTGCTTTTATGTCAGCAATATTTTTGAGTCAGCAGGTAAAGAGGTCTTGATAAACACTACTATCAAAGGAGATACATGGCCCCTGCCCTTTCCACCAAACAGGGAACTAAACATAAAATTTTATATCCACCCTGCTTTCAAGTCAGCAGGCCAATATTTGATGCGCATATAGCATAAATAAAAGTTAGGGTTATCAGATCCTAAGATTAGAGCCCTCAACATTGTACAGGAATAGAAAAAATTTCTAATATTTTATAAAAAGTCTGAACAATGTGAGTTTGAATCCCTAACAATAAATTAGACATTCCTATTTATACTAGTTCTAGAACTAGAATCCTTTATAGAAAAAGCATTTCTGATTAACACTTGCCTAACTAATAGAATCCATCTAGTATTAGGATTCCTAATTAGTAAAATCTTAATTCAATTAAAAATTCTAATCTAAATAGAAAAAATAATCCAAATAAAACAAGGTGCATAAAAATAATCTCACACACTAACTTCCATCCTAAAAGCCTTCCTGATCTCTGATCATGATAGAATTTTAACCCAGTAGAAAACAAAGCCTTCATACATCAACCAAAGAACATCAAATAATTCAAGCTTTTTTGCTGATACTTTCTAGAATGTTTTGAATCTCCATTGGTACTCTAATATTTGAAATTCTGCATTATTTCAGGATTTTCTCCCAGTCTTGGAACCATAATCTATGCCATTCTTCAGGTTTCTTTCTTTCAGTAATTTTGTTAGCTTCAAGAAATCAAAATGTCATACTCCAATAGGATTACGTTGAAAAAAAAATTATTTTGTAGGTTGTGGTTACTGCCCTCAACACAATTGTAATAGATAAAGCCGGAAGAAAGCCTCTATTACTGGTAAATTTCTGTCCAACGCAGTTAGCTGTGGAAATTTCATCTTGACTCATCACCCTTCAGGTATTGAAAGTTAATTTATCTATGTATTCCAGGTTTCTGCATCAGGACTGATTCTTGGCTGTTTAATAACTGCGATTTCATTCTACCTAAAGGTTATTGCTAACTTTAGACCTCATAAATTCAATGTCTCTCAAATACTGACATGTAAAAGTGACCTTCTGCAAAACTAGGTTCATGAATTGGCAGTCAAATCAGTCCCGGCACTTACTTTAACTGGCATACTGGTAATTATAATCATTGTCAGATAATATTTCTCTTGAGATTGATCTCCAACTATGTAACTTCTCATTTACATATCTTTGATAAATACTTTTGGTTCAGCTATATATCGGCTCATTTTCAGCAGGAATGGGTGCAGTTCCGTGGGTAATAATGTCTGAGGTAATCTAAGTTCCAAGATGAAAATTCCATCTATGAATTCATTATTCCACCCAAAAAAGACAATTGCCTTTTGTTGCAGATTTTTCCAATAAATATTAAGGGAGTGGCTGGAAGCTTAGCAACACTTGTGAACTGGTTTGGTGCATGGGCGATTTCCTACACTTACAACTACCTTATGTCCTGGAGCTCCTATGGTAAACAAATCTAAAACTTATTCAACGAAACGATGCAAAAATTTAGCATAATACAAAGAATCAATTTATTGGCAACCAGCTCGCAAGATAAATATATAATGGAAGAACTGAAATAAATACCAAGAGCTACATAGTAGTTTTTAAGAACGATATCAAGATGTGCAAAAGTGAAAACATTTAGTTTCAAAGACAGCTCTGGTTCACAAAGCAGTTAGTTAAATTATACAAGAATGGTTTTCAGGTACCTTCATTCTTTATGCTGCAATCAACGCGCTGGCTATAGTGTTTGTGGTCATGGTGGTGCCAGAAACAAAAGGGAGAACTCTGGAGCAAATCCAAGCAGCCATTAATACATAGAGAAATTGACAGGGTGTATTGAATACATTTATTTCACGGAAATAAAGACCCTTACCCAGATATGATCTACTCTGACGGACCATTTACCCCTTTTGAGGGCAACCAGAAGAAATTTTGGAAAATACTTCCTAGCATGAAGTATGATGTTTTTCACATAAACAACTCAGTCGTATAGGTAGTGCAACCTTGGTATCTTCTGTGATTTTGTATTCAAAACTGCTGCTTTTTTTTTTTTTGCCCCTCTCTTTTCACTCGGTAAATTATGAACAGAACATCAACCGTCAATATATAAACAGCATGCCCATAAGTGGAATGATAAGGTGAAAAAAGAAGCAAAAAGACAACATTAATATCCAAATTACAATCTCTGATAATTTTATTTCTGCTCCCAATTTAGTTCTGGCAGACTATATACAGTCTCGTTCTAAAACCCAGTATCATGAGTCGCTCCAATTTGACCAGTCAAATAATACATTAAGAATAAAAATACATATGCTTTATTTAATATGGAAAACTTCCGACTTCCATTGTAGAGAAACGTCAAGTCAACCCAGCTCCATCCACTACACTGATCAACTTATAACAGGAGATTAACAAGAGATTTATATCTAAAACATGTATCAATTTCAAGATCCCAGAAGTTGGGTCTCGTGCTTCATGAAATCATAACCATCATTATCAAAAAGTTGTATCAGGTTAGAGTTGCCAGTTCCCATATCTTTATTTTCCCATCATCACTTGTGGAAGCAAGTAGCCGGGTTTCCTGGCAAGAATCAACAATCATATACAGAAACACAATACAGATACAATCACGATTTCAATACTAAGCATTAATTCCCCGCCCCCAGCACAAAAAGTTTGAAAATGAGAAACCAAATAAAGGGCACTATAGGCTCTAAGATAGGTGATGTCCTCACCCCTTTTAGCCTTTTCAAGATGTGAGCTCAAGCTTTTCATCTTTTCAGTACAGCTAAATGATATAAAACCATTTTAACCAAAATTGCGCTAGTTTTAGCAGGGTGAATGGTGAGAGAACAGAAGTTTCAAGTGTCAGCACATGTTTTTTTTATTATTACTGTTGCTGTGCAGTAGATAGTAGTATAATTGTTTCAAGATAAGTATCATCAGGGAAAGCAGGGAAATATATATTTGGTTTACAAGGACACTTGAATGGCAAGCATCACTCTATCGTCATAGAACCCAAGAATCTACTACCAACCCCCCTTCCTCTCCTCCCACCAGATCCTATTGTACTTAATTTATGCATTCATTTCAGCACAAACACAAACATCAAATACACTATAAAAAAATTGCTGTGAGTGTGTAATCTCAACACTTCCAAAAGAAAGCTTACCCCAGGGCCCCATTGCACTGAGTTTATGTCCATATTGTGAGCCTTTTCCCTTTTCAGCAACAGTTTATATGAAGGACCGTCAACCTGTAACAAACACACAATAGTCTCACTTAATCCTTCTTTTCCTAATTCACTAATCAATATATCAAGTCAAGAGTAAGGCATCCTCAATTTATGAGCATCCATAAATAGGAACTTCACAAGGTCGCATTACCTCATCAGACCAATTTCAAATCAAAATCAGATACAAGTGTTTCCATCTATGTTGTGATAATATATTTCAAAAGGTTACTTAGGTGATTAGCTTATAGTTTTTGCAATCAACCTGAAATTTGGCATTCTTGAGATACCAGAACTGAGTAAAATCTATAACTAATTTTATGAAATAAGATTACAAAAAAGGTAAAGTGTAAGAAATTCACAAGAAAAACTAAGTTGAGTAAGAATGTGTTTGTTGCTCGCACACAGGGGATCACAAGTTGCACTCTTTAGCAATGTTAGCAAAATGTTCACTTTTTAGGACAAAAGTGCCCCAACAGTGATTTGCACTAAAACTGTTTTCAGGACAAGGTGGTTAGTTTCATTTTCCCCTCGCTCAGAGCAATAATATTTAGTTCTTTCCTTTCTTTAAATATCCATCCAACTTTTGAGTTTTGAGGATAATTCTCTCCATGCCACTATACTGGACAAAAATTATTGAAACAGGAAAAGTTCACAAATCAAAGGATTTGGATATGAAGCAATTAATCAGCAGAAAAAACTAATATAAAAGGAAATGAAAGCAAGAATAAATCGAGAGAATCAAACCATTGAACTTCTAAATAATTTATCTAAGATGTGAAAACTGAACTGAGGAAAAGAAAGAAAAAACCTAATGAAAAACAGTTGCTTAATTTAAACCACCACCACTCCATGAAGTTCATTGTTAGGAATAACAAAGATAGGTAAGAGGTAGATAAGGAGGGGGGATCCGTTGAGACTTAGATAGTGAAAATATATTGAACTCCAAAAACCATGTCCTCAAGCACTTTTATTCTAGGGAGTAAATAAACAAGCAGTTTTCGTCCCAAAAGGCAGGTAGCTAACTTGTGAAAGAGAGAACTTAGCAGCTATCCATACATGGTAATGTTGTTTATGTCTACATACTTGACATGCTGCAAAAACAATTTAAGGGGTTTTTGTTATTTCGATGCAATGCAAATAACAGAGCAACTTCCCTGGTATGTTAAATCAGTAGATATAATAAAGTGAGGGTATAAATTATTAATACCAAACCATCTTTGTTCTCCAGAAAAAACCGTAGACCATCATCAGCTGCTCCGCTTGCTATAATACCTTCCCTGTTCAAAAATTAAGGGGTGCAAAAACATAGAATTTAGAAAGAACCAATGCTGAAAGACAAAGGGTAACCCAGAAAAAGTATATGTTACCCATAACATCCACAAGAGCACCCAATGATAAGTTAATAAAGAAAGGGAACAGCCAGAAACAACGTCAAACAATGAAGAAGACATGATATTTTGTTCAATTAAATTAAAGGGTTGCTACCTTGACCAATGAACTGAAAAGATCGTTCGATCATGATAACCTGAGAGAGTGCAAAGATGATTCCTGAAAAACAGACCATGTTGTCAACAAGTATTGTTTTGTGTGTGGGCAAGCACCCTGCATAATTTGAAAATGGCCTATAATTTCATCATACCAAATACAAATGAAACGATAAATGATACCTTTGGGGTGTGAATCCCAAATCCATTCTTATTCTTTTTCTAACTATCATAACTAAATAAACTTTGATAAAACTCATAAAAACAATTTGTTAATGGATGTGGATAAACATTTTGGGCATCCAGAATAAAAGGTGGACAACAGGTTAGGGATGGGGAGCATCTGCTATAATTATCTTATGCCACATAAATCTCACATCAAATTGGCGTGTAAGAGCATCATAATCAAGTCTTTGTTTCCTGAATTATTCAAATAAAGCACATTGATAATAGGATGTAGGAAAAGAGAGCACAAACACCAAAAAAAAAAGAATCGATATAGAATAGAAACAAAATCACCAACAAGAGAGACACTCAATCTTGAAGAAAACAAATCAAGAGAGACAAACTCAATCTTGAAAGCAAAACAAGAGACACTCAATCTTGCAAAAACTCAAAGTTTTAATTTCAATTAATAATTCAAGGACCAAAATAACTAATCTCTGGGTGCTTATGTATATGCATCAAACCAAAAAAAATTGAAAAATCTAACAAGTCTTAGATAAATAAAAATAATCCTAATTTAACAACTGAAAAATAAATACTAATATTTCTAAAAATAAAATGTAGAATAATCACACAATATTAAAACTCCTGATCAATTAAAAACCAATTTCCATTGTAGTACTTCATTTTCTCTTGGTTGGAAAAAAACTCAACCTCAATTTCTAAAGTGTTGAAATAGCAAAAACTCCATGAAGTTGCAAGCACTCCCTAAAAAAAAATATTTGCATTTGAAGCATTTCAATCTTCTGTAAGCAATATTAGCAATAAGATAGTCTACTCGGCTATAATATTGAATTTAGAAGGAACATTAAAGTCAATTTGATCAACCTCATCTTTGAGCTCTTCAATGATAGAATCTTTACTCATGGCACTTCAAAATCTTCTTATACTATATTAGTTGTTTGAACTTCTTAATCTGTAAATTCGTGTTCATCTTGTGTTTGCACAATCATAATTTCCTCTAATAAGTTTCTCCAATGTCTTCTTCAATGCATTCATCAACTTGTTCTACACTGGTTGTTTAAAACGCTCAACTTCTATTTTGAATTGACAAATGTATTATTGAATTTTGTATGATTAGTTTGCAAATTTGCATGGTTTGGATTTGGGTTTCTAAAGAATTAATAGTGCTAGTGATTTTGGTGACCTCAATGTTGCTAATCAATGGAGGTTGATAAATTGCATGTTGTGACAATCTGACTTTTGGTTTTGGAGGATAGATGGTATTTATAAGATGCATATTCCCGTAGTACATTTGTAATTTACCCATATCTGTGAGTCGAATATCCATCTTACAACAATTTTCATAAAATTTTCATAAACACAAGTGTAATTAAGTTCAAATAAAGCCGAAACAAAATGTTTCACATATTGAATTGAAAAACAGCAAATTCCTCAAACATAAATATATTCTCCAAAATGTTTCATGTAATACATCCACTTCGATTGATGGGAGAACCTAAACAAACAAAACAAAGCTTATCTCACTTCTTTATTCCTGAAGAACTACACTTCTCCTATCAGAATTACATTCTCTATGATTTTCAAAAGATTAACCATGAGCAAGAGTAGTATACATTCTTGTTCCTCGAACCATATAAATCATATCAATAAAGTAGCATATAGGAATAGCTTATCACAAAGACAAAAGAAAAGAAATCCACCAACCCTACAGATGTTGGCACAAATTCTGGAAACAAATAGAATTCCCAACTAGCACAGCAAGATAAAGTTAGTGTGGGTGGAATTTTGCTCAATTATCACATATATGTGACTTTGGGAATCTGTGGTACTACCACTAATTCTGTTTGATTTGTCTTCTTCTTTTTTTCTGTTCTTTTAGTAGACTTCTTTTTGGTTTGAAAAAACCAAAACCCTAGATTTGGTATTGGCCAAATTGGCAAAGTAATTGCAGGAAGAAAAAGAGAGGAGAAACACACAAATTTCTAGGTGGGCGCCAAATTGATCTAGGATAGAAGAAGAAAAAATCACCAAAACCAAAGAATTAAAGTAGAATAGTAACCAAAAATCACCAACAAGAGAGAGACACTATCTTGAAGGGACCAAATTAAAAAAGACACACTCAATCTTGAAAGTAAAACAAGAGATACACACTCAATATTGTATAAACTCAAAGTTTTAGTCAATAATTCAAAGACCAAAATAACTAATGTTTAAGCACTTATTTATATACACCAAACCAAATAAAATAAAATAAAAACCAATAAGTCTTACTTCAATAAGGAAACTAAAATCCTAATTTAACTACTAATATTCCAAAATATTTAAATCTAGAATAATTACATAATATTATAACTAATAAATAAATAAAAACTAATTCCCATTGTTGTCCTTCATTCTCTGCCACAAATAATTCTAGTGTCATTTGCAAAAATACACAGATTATCAGGTGGCCTACTACTTAGGACCAACAGAATTTCAATCCATAATTTCAAATATTTTTTTTATCACAAGTCATTCACACTAATTTGAAGTCATTTCTTTATTTGAATTCTAATAGTGAAGGTGCACTATAAGATGTAAGAAATGAAAGTAGAAGACCCAATAAGCATAAAGAGCATGCTTCTCACCAAGGAGCGTGCCCATCACCCAACACCATCCTCCCAACATCTGTTTCCCATATTTTTAGGGTAAGATCATCACTGCAAAGTCAACCCAAAATCCATTCAATTGCTTTTGTTTCTAGATACCTTAAAAATAAAAATCACCCCAACCAATGATCATCAAACTTAGGAAAAAGCTTTACATACCTACAAGTAACCATTCTGTCTCCTTCAGCGTTAAAAGAAAGTGCCCAGACAGTAGAAGAGTGACCACTGAGTAGGAAACAGCACTTGTTCAATTAGATTAGCTCGTCATATTGCAAAGGGAGTTATCAATAAGCCAACAAATAACATTAACTATAGTCTATGTAAAACCTAACTATATCAGCTAGCCTGCATAATGGTCTAATGCAAAAGAATAGCGCGTCTACAAGAGTAGCATAAAAGCAAAGGAAGGGGTGGGGGAGGAAGGAAGGAAGGGAAGAGAGAGAGTACTTGTTAGATTCACCTAAGGTTTGAACACAATGCCAATCACCAGTGCCATCCTCAGCCCAAACCTGTATTTCTATGAAAATTATAAAGTTGATCTCATATTTTTAAAATTGTTATGAAAGCAGGAATGGAAATTTTGGAATCAGCTTTTCACAAAGAAAGAAAAAGAAAAGGCAGAGATGAGCAATTTTACCCATAAAAAAGTACCTTAACAGTATTATCATAACTACAAGAAAACAAAACATCCATAGTTGGATGCCATTTAACCATTTTAACATCTTGTGTGTGTCCTTGCAAAACCGAAGCACACTCGAATTCATTCCCAGGCATCACTTCCCAAATCCAAACAGTCTTATCCCGACTACACGTCGCAAGGAACGAACCAGATGCATCCAAGACACACTTTTCACTTCATTTTCATGACCCTAAAAAGTAAATAAATTATTAGTCCCAGGTATGATAAAATTTTATCAAACTGGAAGAGAAAAAAAAAACAATCTTTTTTCTTAAATTAAATACCTCTAAAGTAGAAACACATTCAAAATCACCGCTAATATTTTCCCAAATGGAAGTGGTGGCATCAAAGCTGGCGGTTGCCAACAATTTCCCAGAAGGTGACCAGGCACACGACCGAACAGTTCTAGTGTGTGTTTCTTCCAGAACTGCCTGCAGTCATCCCATAATTAATCATAAGATTCTCCCAACACAAGAATCTACTAAATTAACACAACTTCCTAACCAGACACACGACCAAAATATTCTAGTATAGGTTCCAACTTTATCTGACTTGCGAAAGATGAAGAAGAAGAAACCTTGCAGTGCCAAAGGCGAGTGGAAGGAGTCTGCTCCCAGATTCGAACAGTCTTATCGCCGCTACAAGAAGCGAAGACAGGAGAAGTTGCTGTGGCTGGATTCCAAGCTAAGCTCCAAACCCTATCGGCGTGTCCTTCAAGTGTTTGAATCTCCTTCAGTATCATATTGCCGTCGTCGTCCAAATCCATGCTCAAATGAATTGTGTATCTTGATTTATGCTATGTAGTCAGAAAAATATTCTCAAGTAAGAAATAGATTTTATTTTATTTTCAGTTTGATTATAAAAAAGTTCAGTTGGCATCAAATAAGAAAATCATATATATCCCTGTGATATAGTTCTATCGATTTACTACAAAATAAAGAAAATATATGCCACTTATTAGATCAATCAATGGAGCGTGTTTAAACAACTTGTTAATATAAAAAAAGAAAAAAGCAAAAGAAATAGGCTTTATTTCTTATTAATTAATATTAATACTAATAAATTAAAAGAGCTGCAATTTTTACTATTCGTTATTGTATGTCTACTCACTAAATGAACATTACTATTTTTCAATTTTTCATTTTGATTGTTGAACTTTACTCTCTTTTTTAATTTCATCTTTCCATGTCATATTTGTGGCAATTAATGTGTTTATAGTTTCTTCTTTTTGCATATTATTTGCAATTCAAGGTTTGTGTGGAGTTTCAAATTTGAAATTGAGGCTAATTTGATGAAATAGAAAAAATATATGTTATAAAAGGATCAAGATAAAAAAAAAATAATAATAATGGGGCTTTCTTCAAATTCATGCAAAAAATCATTTTTTCATCCAAAAATTATCCATTTACTCATTTTGGTCCCTTTAGTTTTAGAATTTCATGTTTAGTCCTAAAATTTATTTATTTTTAATTTCAATCCTTGAGTTTTAAAAAAGAAGAGAGAAAGTTGATGGAAAATAAGAAGGAAAGAAAAAGTGATCGGTTAATCAAATCTCAGTAACAAAAAAGTCGGTCTTGGTTTTATTAGGTTCCTCTTAACAAAATGAGTTTTATTGAGGTGATTTTGAACATCACCGCAACAAATAGATCGAGGCTCAGGATATTTTTTTTTTGTTTAATTTTGATTTTTTTTATTGATTTTAGGATGTTTTTAGGTTGTCAATTTGTCTATTTAGGTGCAAAGAAAAGGTACGAGGATGAAAAAGAATTTTTTTCTTGTTTTTTGCTTTTTGTTAGATTTGCCGGAATATATGAATTGAATTGATTTTCTAGGGTTAAATCAATTTATCTGTTTGGAATTTTTTTCAAGGTATTAACTTGATTTCCAAATGAAATTTAACTCTTAAAAATAACCAAAAACATACTCAAGAAATTAAATTCTAATTGATATTGAAAAATATTTTCCAAAAATACCCTCTCTTTAATTCCTTTTAAAAACCATAACTTACATCTCTTATTTCCCCTAATCAATTTATCACACCTTGTGAAGTTATTTCTGGTGCAGGTTTGTTTTAATAAATAACTATTGTTTTTATCCTTTTGAGATTACAAAGTTTTGTTTTAAGATTATTGACTATTGTATTAGTTTTTTAAAAAAAAAAAGTAAAAGAAGAGAAAATTGGGTTTGTGATTAAGGAAGAGGATTGGTATGGTAATTGAAGAAGGGGGCAAATAATTGATTACAGAGAAGTGATGGAATAAATATGATTGCATCAGGCATACACATCAAGATGGTCCTGAAGAGCTGAATGGGAGGGGTTTCCTTCTGGGACTAGCTGCTGCTGCTCTCTTATGCTTGTAAGCATATAGTGAACGAATTTGAGTTTTATAGAGAAATGTTGTGATCCTTACAGATGTTTTTCAAGAGAAGATGCCTTTCAGTGTTCCTCCCTAACTTTGCCTCCAAAGCATAGTTTTTAAGTGTTACTTGGTGGTCGATCCAGTATATTAAACGGGTCACGAGTCAGATGGGTTGACCTGGATCAACCCAAAATATATAAAAAAAAACTCTGCTTTTTGAAAGGTTTCTCTCTTTCCATATTTTCTACTCTCCGTTTGCTATGTTTGTGCTGTTCATTGGCGTCAATCTACACATTTGGGCAAAGTAACATGAAAAAAGACTTGTTTTTCCCTTTCGATCCCTCTCTTTCTTCTCCAAATTCTCGCTTTATCGCTATCCTAGTTTGGGACGATAGAACAGAGAGAGAAAAGAGCTGGGGAAAGAAAGGTGTTATTTTTCTAATCTGAAAAAAGATTTCAACTTGAACAGATCCTGGAATTCCTCCATTGTGTAAGCTTTTTCTTATCTCTTTCTTTCTTCCTTTCTTTCTTTATCAATTTGACTGATTGTTTCCTGTCACTGTCATTTCTTGTTGTTGTTTAATGACTTCACCTGGCAATCCAAATCAATAACAACAAAGAGGTGGGGGAATATACGGGGAGGAGGAGGTTTAGATTTGAATAAACTGTTCAAACCCTCTTCTTCAAATCCTATGAATATGATGCAGCCCAATATCCAACAACAGCAACAACAAGGCCCTTCTCCATCTCCCAATATCAGCACTACCACAAGCTGCTTTTTAATAGTAAAAGGCAAAAACAACAAAAACAACATCGTTTCATATGCGTGTGTGTGTGTGTATCAAAATAGGTTGAGTCTTAACCGGGTTTCATCGAACCAACTTTCCGGTGGGTTTTTACTCAAACCCGGACCAATCTCGGGCCGGTCCGAGTTTCAAAACTATACTAAAAAGGCTTGTGGCCATAGCCATATACATGTGGTCAATAATAACTCTTGATGAGTTTGGGTATGGACCTGCTAAGAAATTGCAAAAGACCAACTTCATCAATTTTTTTTTGTATATAATATAAGACGTTATTAATTCAATAAGAATTCTTCATGGGAGACACGATTAATATTGCTAACTTAATTTATTTTCACATATGTTTTAAATAATATAATTAAATTTAATTTTATAATTTAGTATTTTATTATCAACCTTAAAGGCATGCTTGTCACGCCAAATTATCTCCAAAGAAAAAATGTCATTTTCTACTCTTAAAGCATGTTTGCTAAATACGGTCTTAACGCATTTTTTATGCCTTTAACTTTTGGATAAGGGTGTGCTTGAAAAACATGTGGTATTGTACTCTTTTTAACATTAGTTTGCCTTTACTATCATGTTTAGCCAAGTAAGCCCTAAAACATTTCTGATAATTCTGAAAAAATTCAGGGACTGTTTTAAAATTATTTATGGGTTTCTCGCATATTTTTTCAATAATTTCACTTAATATTGGACTGTAAAATTACACTGTAAGATACTAATTTTATATTAAAAATATTCAATTTTCTCCAAAATCTTAAAAAATTTAAAAAAAATCCCTTATTCCAAAAATAAAAAAATATGTTTTTGTTTGAGTGTATACAACCAAACTCTAAAAGTTTTTCATGCATATCTTATAAAGAAAAAACAATAACAAAGATACATTTTTATCATATTTTAAAAAAATACATAAACGGATATCATAATCAGTTTATGATTATCCATTAAGATTTGCCTGAAATTTAAAAAACACTACAAAAATTAATTTTTTTAGTTAATATTTGGGATATGAATTTTACAACATAATGCATACTCTTGGTATTAAATTAAATGAATTAACAAAAATAAAATGTTAGGAATTAAATGTAGACTTTAATATTTAGGGTTATAAAATTTCACTGTAAAGTATATCCTTAAGTATTAAAGATACAAAGTAGAAAGAAATACGACATTAATTTTTTAGCCTTAGAATAGTTAAGTTTTAGCCCGATAAAGGTCAAGGCCTGACTTTTTTTGAACCTTAGACAGACTAACGAATAGAAACATGACTTTGAAAAAAAAAAAACAATTGACCAATAATACAACTTACCATAGATAGGGTGCGTTGTGGGTGATGCATCTTTCTTATACATAACTAGTCTCCTTACCCAAACTTTTGCATACCATTAGGTTTTTTAATTACTATAATACTAGGTGATGACTCATAAACACTTTAAATCATATTTTTTATAATTTATCCCAACACATCAAAAAACCTCTCGATCTAGGAGGCAAATCCATCATTCAACATTGTGTATGCCACGACACCAACCATAGGACACATTGTCGAGTGAGAAGAAAACATGGCAAATAAAACATGGAAAAGAAAGCACATGTGGTGGCAAAGTTTCCTTGTTATCTAAGAAGAATAATTCAACAACATAATTGTGTTTCATAGTATTCGAATGATACCAAATGGCAACAAAAAGAAGCACTAAAGGCAACATCATTTTCCTTAAAAAAAAAAAGGATAAATACAAGGTTAAGATCATAATCCTATTCTAACTTCAAAATGAAAGGGGCAACAACTTCTGTTTTAGTTACTAAGATTATTGAGCAGCATTATAGCTATAAATAAGTATTGTTTTCAGACCTGCAATGTTTAATTTTCTTCTTCTCTTCTCACGCAGAACATAACTTAGACTTATAGGTTTTTATTTTATTTTATTAACTACAACCCAAGGCTTGTTTAGGCTTAAATAATACTTTGTTTTCATCTAGGATCCAAGGCTTGTTTGGATCAAGGTTTGACCTTACTAGTAAAGGTTTTGAATTAGTTTTTATAAGTGAGTCAATCCAGCCCACAATGATATATCCATTAGGGTTAATTTCTAAGAACTATTTAAACACATATAAGCCTCAATTTTAGCATTTTTTTTTATCAATAATACTTCTGAACTTTTTAATTTAAAATGTGAAAAACATTCTTGCATTTTTTGGTTCTGGAACGAACTGAATCTGACTTATCGAAGATTAACTAGTGTTGTGGTGTCATTTGACTTCATTACAATAGTGTTGGTGTCTTGGGACATATTTTCATTATGCCACACTCTTATTAAACTTCTTTTAGCTTTTCGAGATTAGATCTCAATCTTGATTGTAGGTTGCGTGATCATGAGGTTCGCATTATATGGGTCTTTTGGTATTTTCACTTAGGCTTTAGTTTTCATGATGATGTTCATTAAAGCCATTTTGGTCTTTGAACAAGGATCAAACACTAATTAAATTGAACACGTTGTTGGCACCTACACACTTTGTTTAGCATGTGTGATGCCTCTTAGTGGCATAAAATGCCCTTTAGCCTTGTTGTTAAAAGTTTCACCAAGTCTTTTCCTCATAGTGCGGAGGTGTTAGAGGTGACGTGATGGTTTGTCGCTGGTTGACCTTTTTTTTTCTTTTTTTTTTCGCTCTTCTCTTGTGAAAATTATAAGGTTATCCTTTTTTTTGTTGATATTTCAACTTTGATCTTTATTATTTTTTTATTTTTTATTCTTGATCCTTTTGTAAAAGTTATATTTGTTTTCAATTTAGAACTTCAATTTATTTTTCATGTATTATTTTTCCAATCTAGTCGTTATTCTTTTAATTTCAATTTTTTTTCTTGATCCTCTTATAAATTTTTTATTGGTTTTCAATTTTATCTTTCAATCCAAGTTTAAGGTGTATTATTTTTTTCAGTTTTATCCTTATTCTTTTAATTTTTTTTATCCTTTTTGTTAAAGTCATTTTTCTTTTCAATTTAACTCTCAAATTGAATATTTATAGTTGCCCTCTAATTTATTTTTTATTTTGATTTTCACCATAATTCTTTTAATTGCCATTTTATTTTAGATCCTTCTATGCAATTGATTTTTGTTTTTTTTTTCAATTTCATCCTTCAACGCTTGATTTGCTAGGGATTGAGCTTTGCAATTTTTTTCTTGTATGCTACTTCTGATCTAATAACCTAGGTCATGGATCTAAAAAGTTAACGTGGGTTCACATCCTTTTTTTGGCTTATTTTTTTTTCTAATTTCATCGTTTGGTTTTAAAAAAAAATTGGCTTTGTGATTTTTTTTAAATTTTCTATTCCATTAAGTTATCTCGATTTCATGACCTAGACCATGTGTTTTGCAAGTTTACCTGAGTTGGCTCGCCCCTTATTACTCATGTTACATTTCTATCATGCTATATAGGACCCGTTTTTCTTGTCCTTTTTTTTAATCTAATTTTGTACTTCCAAAGGTTTTTTTTCCAAGTTAACGTGATTTAAAAAAAACATTTGTTTACTATCGTTGCTTATTTTTTATCATTAATTAAAATAAAACCAACTTTTTAAATCTAGTTGAGGCTATAATCCAAGTCATTGGTTTTTCTTATTTCTTTATAACGTGTTTACAACACTTAGACATTATTTTTTATAGAAAAAATCCAAACTCGCAACTTAGTACAGGCTCATGTCTAGTTTTATAATATAAGTCCAATACTAGTTACTCCAACAAAATAAATCCAATATTAATATTATGTGTGTGCGCGTGCGAGTGTGAGTGTGTAAAAAATTTTTGAATAGATTTTATCAAAATAGAAACATTTTTTGGAAGACTCAGGGAATCAACTTGCAAACTCCTAGAAAAAGAACTCTCTGAAAAGTCTACCTTGAAGAAAAGAACACATCAAGGTAGGTAATAAAATGAAAATAGGAGGGGAAGTCGGAAGGCTAGAGAAAAGATAGGTTCTTCCATCTGTTGTCATAAGTCTTGTTGACTCAGTAGGGAGTGAAAGAGATTATAATAGCCTTGTGATTAAGGGTGATCATTTTTATTTCGGTTTGTTTTCATTTAGAAAAATAACCAAACAACTTTTTTTGTTAGATTTTGAACCGAACAGAACCAAACCAAAAAACCAGTTTAAACTGATCAATTTTAGTTCGGCTTTGTTTGATTTATTTTGTAAAGAAATCGAAAAAACCTATTTATTTTTTATTAGTTTTTTATGAATTTTTATAGGCTCTTAAAAGCCTTTTAATTAATGTAAAAGGCCTATTCTTATTATCAAATTGTGATGACTTTTTGGTCTTTTAATTGAGCTTTTTATTCTTTATGGTTGAGTTATATTCATAATAATGTAAGAATACCATATCGATCCACCAAGCTTTTCATAGTTTTGTCCCCTGAACAAACACACTAGTACAAAAATAACCACATTGATCCATCAAGTCAACTTAGTTTCATTATTTGTCAAAAGCCAATGCAAGAAGATGAAAGGATTGTATGCCATTGCGAGAACCAAATCTAACATCTTTTCCTTTTGCTTTATTTCTCACTCACTATACTTTCCTTTTAAACTCATGCCATTATAAAAGCACAAGCAATTAGTTAAGAAAGTGAAGAAAGATGGAATCTTCGGATACTATGACAACAAAACAAAAGTTCTAGAAAAAAAAAAGAAATAATAGCAATAACAACTATAAATTGTAATAATGAAAATGAAATAAAATAAGATTTCATCACTATTAACACTTAACCTTGCAATATTCATAATTCTATTATTACCCTAATGATTTGTCATGTATCAATGACTACACACACTAAAAAAAAAATCAAAGTTAGCACTCTTCTTTTAAATTAGTTCATTTATTAGATTTTAATTCATAATTTGACTGTAATGGAATATAAACAAGGAGTTATTTTGCTTATTGATAAATTACATGCTATTGAATAGAAAAGTATGGCTTCACTCAATTGTTGGAATTTTCATTTATAAAATTAAACTAAGAATTAGCATGCATCTATTATTTTAGATCTTTAAAATAAAAAGGCAAACAACAATCATTTTTGGTTAATAGAACAATTAGAATTCATTACACTTCACCTAAACCCTTATAATATATACATCATACCTCTTAACTTATGTTAGTACACAACCTATATTTTCAGTAGAAAACCAACGCATTAGTGATATACAAGTACCTATAGCTATGTAAAATACAATAGAACTACACTTGTCATTGATCGTCATCTCCTAATCATTTGATAGATAATGTTGAAATAATGCAACTCAATAAATATTTATAGTGCTTTAGAATAAACAAATTAAGTGGCATGTTCATAGGGAACCATTATTAGACAATAAATGGAAGTACAATAAATTAAGAACATGCTAGATACTACCAACTCACTTGGGTTGCTACCATGTTTATTTTTCTCTTACAAACTCAATTATAAGGTCAATTCTGCAATGTAAACTTCAAAATTCTATGTCCAACATTAATTTCATTCCTTTATTTTTGTTATAATCAGGATGAAAAGTTCCATGAATAATCCTAAAATCACGGAACCATGTACAATTTTATTTTATAAATTTTGACATTTGAATTTTAAATGACCTTTAAAACAGAACAAAACCTGATTATTATAAGAAAAAAATATAGAACTTGGCAGGTGAATTCTCTAGGGAAAAAAGTAGAAAAAATAGAAAAGTTATCGTTACCTATCCAAATATATTGGTTGCGTTTGTTAAGGCCAGATAGAGGGTCGGTTGTCGGTGGATAGATCAAGAGGATAAAGAAACAAAGATCGATGACGATGATGGAGGATAGAAAGAACGAGAGACAAATAGAACGCTTAGGGATAATTGTTTTTGTTTGATTTAGGGTTAGAAAAAAATAATATATATTTTTTTTGTTTCAAGTTGTTTTAGTGCTAGTTAAACCAATTCAATTCGATCTAGTTCATTCAACTTCAAACTTTTGAAGAAACTGAATCTGACTAGAATTGTTTTTGAGCTTTCTAAATGATTAATTTAATTTTTTTTCTTGGTTTAGTTTTTTTGGTTAACTTTTCTCATGTTTTCTTGGGTTTAATCAGTTTTGCAGGTTTTTTGCTCACCCATACTTGCAATTAATATTAGGATTTGCTTTTTACTAAGCCTTTTCTGATTGATCTTAAAAGTACAATCACAAAGGTTGCTTGAGCATTAAATGTCTAATGGAGGCTTTTGGCTCGCATTATCTGTGATCTTCCCTTATGATATCAATCAGATAACCTTAATCAAGTTGCAAATATTTATTAATCATGTCCTCTAACTTACTAGTACCCAATTTGTAACAGCCCTCGTATACTTAATATATGATCATACAAGATAAACAGTATACTACATAAATAATGTGATTTTTATTTTTTTTTGTAAAACACAACCTTGGATGACTATGCTCACCCAAACTTTATCTATAGTTGTTCATAACAGTTTAAAACCAACATGAATACATCTTGCAATACAATACTATCATTAGAAAAACGAACTTAAAAGAGTAAAACATCCAATATCATATATTAATAATGAAAATAAGTATCCAACACTGACAATTTTAGCATAAACAAATAATAATTCATAATAGTTCAATTATTTTGTTTATCACAAACTCTCATGAGTTTTCTTAATATCATAAATTCTGAAAATCCTACAGCTAAATAAAATCTATTAAGTCTTATAACTACACAAAATAAGCCATCTAGATTTGAGAAGCATATAATGAACTTGTCAAAAATAAAACAAACAAAGTAAAAAAGAATAATAGTTAAATTTCACATTATATCAATTAACCATTGGTGGTAATATAGCATTGTATCAACCCTAAATTTGGATTTTGAGTTAACTACAAAATTCTAAATTTTATTTAGGTATTTTAAATGCCCTTTCTTAAAATATTCTAATCAGTTTACAATATTTAAAACCCCGAAACTCCTGACCAACACATATCATATAATTTTAGACCTGAATTTGGTATTCTTACACCAATAATTAACTCTAAACAAAACAAGATATTCACTCCAAGATAAATATCTTGATTTTTAGTTAACTGTAAATCTATATAATCGTACAAACAATTCAAGTTCTAATAAGACAATCTTGCTCAAAAAGTATACCAACACCTCTTTTATTTCCACTTACACGTTTATCTCATATTTGACAAATATATCCATACTTATGGTTGATATCTTAACTTAATAATTAAGTCCCTATTCCTTATGACCAACCCAAAGTATCCGTTTAATCCCGACACATATGGTTGGATCTCATACTCAAATACATTTTCTATGTCTTCTAAGAACCATAAACCTAGCCCTACTCATGTGGTAGGCTCCCTTGTTCAATAGTTTTTTAATATGTCCTTTAACGACCAATAAAACTAGCCCCACTCATATGACAGGCTTCCATAAACACATTTCATTTATACATGTTTTCAACCCAAGTTCACAAACTAAGTTTTCCATTGTAGGGTTGGTTTTAACCTACACAAACACATGACAATTTTATAGTTCATCATTCCAAGCCCTACTCATGTAGCTAGCTTTTATACACATAACACAATTTAAAGTACACACTTAACAAGATTTCATGTCTTTAATCATTTCATTACTTTGCATAAACATCTTCTTATCAATGTACAACTTAGAAATTAATCATTGAGTTAATGTTGTAAAATAAGAAAATTGAGGTGATGAGCATCTACCTATTCCTCTCATTGTTCTTGTCCCACCTGCCTAGGATTTTACAATTAATGCCTCTCCTGCATCACCCAAGGTCTTTCATCAAATTTACTCTTTAAATATCAAGAATGTACTTCTCAATATTCTTTTAACAATTTGAGTATTTTTTACTCATGAATACATGTTTTCTTACATTATCTCATATTAAACTTAAGGTTCTAACTCTTAACATTCCAATATAAACAATGCTATCATGTAAGCTTATTTCATGCATACACACATATTATGCTTTTCTTTTTCATATAACAATCATCCATCTTCTTTAAATAATCTAAAAGAATCAAAGAAAAAGCCAAAACACAAAATCAAGCCACCACAAAATAGTAGCCAATACAATCTAGTCGTTTCTCAAAACCTTATAATTCAAGAATTCAAGAAATTCAATTTTTCATCAAGATTTCATGCAAATAACTACATATAATTCATCAAAGATACTCACTTATCATTAAATATGCATAAATTTACAACAAAGAATACACACCGAGAACCCTTGTCTTGGCTAAACCTATATCTCTAGAGTGTGGGGTTGTTTCTTCAATAAATCAATATATTCTTCACAATCAAGCCATATACTAACGAAATCTAGATATATTTTCATAATAAGCCTAATTTTTCCTTAAATTATCTTCAAGAAACCTAATTTCAAGATTTAGGGATTTTATCTTTTATTTAATTCTTTATTTTTTTGATCTTGTAATCTCTCTAACTCAAGTTTTCTACAAACTAACACAACCAATTATGTCAAAACACCCTTCAATTTTCCGATTCCATATAAACTTTAGTTTCTAAATTTTAGGGGTTTACACTTTTCCTTACAATAATTTCCCTAAATTATCTTCAGGAACCCTAATTTCAAGATTTAAGGATTTCATCTTGTTTATGTTTTTCATCTTGTAATCTCTATAACTCAAGTTTTCTACAAACTAACACAACCAATTATGTCAAAACACCCTTCAAGTTTTCAATTCCATATAAACCCTATTTTCAAATTTTAGGGGTTTACACTTTTCCCTATAGTAATATAAAGATTGGGTGTTTAGAGTGCCTTACCAAGTGGTTTCATATCAATTCAACCTTAATTGATCAATCCTTCTTCTCCTCCAAAATCCCTCTAGTTCTTGCTTTTCTTGAACTCTTTATAGGTTTTCTCTTCTTTTTTATAAGAGTTTCTCTTATCTGGAAAAATACCGTACAACCTCACCTCCCTCTCCCTACAATGATACTCTACAAGTTATAAGCTTTTTCTTTCACAAAGAAAATAAGTTTAAGTTGTTGCCTTTATTCCTTTTTTATATATATAACTGTATCCTCTCCTGTTTTAGTATAGGAGAAATGGTTTTTCCTTTTTTAAGTCCTTAGACTTTCTATTTTTCAATTATAGTGCTTCCCTCCTAAATTGTTCCTAAAATTTAGCCCTACTCCCTTCATACAATTTCAGTCCTTTTTTTCTTTTTATAAAAAGGTTAGGGATCTTACACATTTTATCTCATTTTTTATTTTTCTTATCATGATCCTCATTATCTTTGTCCCTAAGATCTATGTTAGCCTCTAAGCTAGATTATTGGTATAAAATTTCTCACCTACCTAAAGATTTAAGAATTCTTATTATAAACATCCTTCTCGTAAACTCTTATAAAATCTTTAAGAAAAATAACTCTACTTTCTTTTAAAAAAAACCTTTAAAAATTTGATAAAACCTCAGATTTTATCCTATAAAGTAATTTGTATAGGCTTTAAGATTTGATCAACACTTGATCCCATCATCAACAATATTACACCTTATCACCTTCTCTTTCCTATACAAATTAATTATTCAATGGCTAGCTCAATGATATACTCATGTTTATATAGGAGCCATTCATCTTTCCCTTACCTTTTATGGTAGGAAAGACTCTCTGCAATCTTTGATTCTTATTTTATGTAACATTAATAAACATATTTAGCCACCATCCAAACAATGTCAAATGCATAAATGGTGTTTTTGACACTTTTTCCTAATATCCGTATCCATCTTACATATCCAAGTCTAGTTAGAGTTCTTAAAGCACATGAATAGATCATAAGTGCTCCTATGATATCCAATATCCACTCTGCCATTCTCCATTTTAAACTTGCTTATCGAGTCCAAAATCATGCTTTGGACTTATTAACTCCTTTTTTAATAAGACTTTCTCTTGTTAATAGTTAAAGCTGGACAAACTGTAAGTTGCACCTTTGTTCCTCAACAACTCAATAGAGATAAGCTCATTCAAATATTATCTGATTCATTGGTAAAAAAACTATGAACAATTCCATTTTATAGTTCAACCTTTATAAAGTTTTAACCTAGTCTTTGTCACTAAGAAAGATGGATTAGTCTAGATCTCTTTCTTGAAAGACTCAAAAACACCCTCATCATTAAGAATTTCTATTGATGATGTTATAATGGTTGATGAAGATTATCAACCACTTCTTATCCCTATACAATATTTTCTATTTGACGATCGTATTATTTATGAAGCAGAATATGATGATGTACACAAGCTTTTTGATCCATTAGGTTATATGTGCTTTTTATGTAATTCTTTCTCTAATGACTCAAAAAATCTTATTGTCAAAAGAAGAAAAAACCAACTTCATAGAAACATCTCTAACAAAGATATGAAAATAGAGATCCTAAAGTTGGGTTGCGTAGTGAACCTTTAGGAAAGTTTAAGTATTATGTGTTTTTATACCATAAAAAATAGTAAAGTCACTACTTCTCATTTTCTTTGCAAAACAAATGCACAACTCTTAACTCTACCAGAGTCATAAGACTGTTACATGTTACAAGACTCTTATGAAGAAGACTTTTCTCATTTGGTATATAACTCCACACAAAAAAAGATTAAACATACCTAAAAAGTAAAAGATTTATAATATAAAATCCTAATGGTAGTGATAGAGGATCTAATGGTGTTGGTAGGGGATCTAGAAATGTTGGTAGGGGATACAATGGTACTAGTAGAGGATCTAGTTATGCTGAAAGAGGATTCATTGATACTAATAAAGGATCCATTGGTGCTAGTAGAGGATTGAAAGGTTCTAGAAGTGGGATAGTTAATAGATATAATATAAGTGGTGCCTCTTCTTAACCCTTAACACAAACATATGTAAGTCTCCTAAGTATATATAGTAGTTCTATTAGTTTGATTATAATTCTATTAATAATCAATGTTATTTGAAATTTTAGATTGGTGATAGTATTTCTTCTTAGCACTCTACCAAATCTAGCTGTATTAATTGAAGAATGGAGAAGAGTGGTGACTTTGAGCAATATGGATTTGTTTTAACTGTTTCAAGTAGCAAGAAGAAAAATATTATGGATCTTTATGGTTGTTGTTTTGTTATCTTCATCTTTTAATGTGCATACTTTTTGTTGATGAGATTGCTTTAATGTATATGCTTTTGTTATATTTGATATTTATATTTCTTGTATTTTGTTTACTAAGGAATAACTCTCTTTTATTTCATTTGTTAAACAAGAATAATATAATAATTAGAAACATTAATATTATATATACTAAATTAGCTACCAACAATAACTTTACACTTGCAAAACTAACCTTCATGTAGCGATTCTTAATCCAAACTATGTGTATCTTCTCTTTCATTTTCTTCACTTCATCTAGTACTTACTCGACATCATTAACACTTCCTTCCTCTCCAGTAGTTAATTCAGTTTTATTTATAGGCTTGCACCAATTAATAAGTGTATTATTGGATGACTTGCCATAATATTTATAAAATAGATTGTTTTTACTAGCTTTTTTTTTTATAACCTAACAACTACTCTTTTTTCATAATTCAAGCACTTTTTATTTTTGTACTTTAGTCCAGCAAAGTTATTGTAAGCTTGTATGCTATTAACATTTGATATAGATGATAACAAGTTGATAATGTTTGTGCTTGTTGTGCTGAAATTTTTGGTTGTATGTGTGCCTCCAAATTCTAGTAATGTGTGTGCTAGATTTTTTAGGTAAGGTTTGTGATGAAATTTTGACTATGTGTTTATTGAATTTTTTAGCAGTGTTTGTGCTGGAATTTTGGCTATTTGTTTCTTGGAATCATTGTGAAAAAAGGGAAGAATATATTGGTTTTGAGTTATGGTTAATAAGGGGAAGAATGAGATGAATATGGTGGTCAGTTGGTGTGCTCAAATGGTTTTTTTTTTTTTGATAAAGTGGTTTTTGTTGGAAATGGTTGCTTGGTTGAGAGAATAATGTGTCAAAAAATGAAGAATTTGATAGGTATTTGTGGCTGGAAATGACAAGAAAAAAGGAAGAAATGTGGTTAAAAACATGTTAATGATGGTATTTTTGTATTTATAATGCAAATACAATGACTTGTTTTTTTTAAAATAAGCAGAAGAAACAACTTCATTGGCATTTTCATTACTTTTACATAACATGGGAGTTATTAAATAAAATATAATAAAAACAATATAAATAATTCATTTTTTTGTTGATTTTTTTATGTGTCTAATTTAAGATGTAAAGTGTTATGAACTTATAAAGTCCATAATATAAACAATAATTATTTAAAGAATAGAGGAAAAATAAAAAATTAACAAAAAGTACTGGATATTAGTGTAATTTTCTTTAAACTAAAAGAACAAAGACATAAGATGAAGAAATTGAAGCTTAAGAGATTCAATGGAACTTTTACATATCTTTTGTGATAAATTTCTCTATTTCTTTCTTCATATCAATTTTGATCATTTGTCTCTTAATTTATTTTTTAAGAAAAGAAGCTAAAACTCTATTTTGTAAAACTAGTCATTAATTTAATGTCATAGCATTTGACAACACATTAGATATGGAGGGAAAACATATCAAAACATATTTAAGTGTATAAACCATGAAAACATAAATTTCAAGGATTAAATTGAAAATAAAATAAAATTCAATGAGTGATTTGTAAACCTTACAAAATACAAGTGCCAAAATATAAAATATTGACATAAAGCACACTTGTTCTTACGGGGGAGGTGAATGATGCATTTTTGAATAGTAAAAAGTTATATGGTTTAAATTTTATTTGTTAACTGCTAAATCCTTGTTCCTATCCGCCCATTTCTTTCCATAATCCTATTTTTTAAAAAATAAAATCCATCAGCCTTTCATTGTCCACATGACAAGTTCATCATGGATTTAAATATTGAAATAACTATTTTCCCCTTCACAAATAAAATCAATTAAATTAGTTTTTTCCATGGGGTGCATTATCATTGTCATATTGATGGAGGATAAATTAGTCTTTTTACATCTTGAATACAAAGTAAAATGAATTAAATATCTTTAAAATAAAAAAAGTCAAAACTAGAGTCTAGGGGCTTTTCAGTCATTTAACAATTTGGTTACACAATGTCATAACTAACTTGCCTCTTAGAAACAAAGTAAAATAAAATTGACATCCAATGACAATTTTATATTTTCATCTTGGTTTTTTTTCACTTACAATCAATTTAAATCATGGGCAATTCAGTATTTTTTTAAATATAAATATAATTAAAAAAAATAACAGTATTTAGTGCGTATTATGCATGTCTTAACGAGTAGAAGGCACCCATACACTTTGGGAGGCATGTGTGGCCCTTTTAATTGTGAAATATTGCCTTTCATTATAGAGTTGGATGACACGTGTGGTGCCTCCCGGTTGTGAAACTTTACCTTTTGTGATAGAGTTAGATACACCTCATCGTCCTATTCATGGTGGTCCAACTCGTGTTTACGAAGGAGTAGTGGTTAGATTCCAATGGATTTTTTCTCTTTTCCTCCCTTTTTCCTCTATTTTCATCTCAGATTTCATGCCAGCCCTTTTAAAAATCAAATGTGCTCTACTAGTTTGTATTTGAATCAATTTTGGCTATCATTCTTTTGATAGTTATTTGTTTTACTTTTAATGCTTTTTAAAATTGATTTTTTTTTCAATTTTATCCTTTATCATTTTATTTCATTTAATTTTTGTATCTAATTTGGTCCCTATTCTTTTGATTTTTTTAACCTTTTCTTGAATTTTTTTTTCAATTTTGTCCATTAACATTTTATTTCATTTAAATTTGGTATCCAATTTGGTTCTTGTCACAATCCAATTTTGTGTTCCCCTAAAATTATCATTTTCTTTTATACAAAAATAAAAAAAAAGGGAAAAAAAGTTGAAAAATAAAATAAAATACAGGAAGACAAATGAGTTGGTTGGCAAGAACAAACTAAAAAGGCATCTACGTGCTTAAATAAGAGATGAAAGGTACAAACTAGATTTTTGACATTTTTAAAAACTCAATTGCATTCTTGAAGGACCTAAACATGGAAGGTAATGCAAATTTAAGGTTAACTTAAATGGGCATTTGATGAATTTGCATAAAAATTAAGTCTGAGAATTTAGTTAGATTTTAATAGTCTGATTTGATTTAATCATGAGTTTAATTAAATTTAAAAATTAATTTAAACCGAAACTAAAGGATTAATTAAGTGCAAGGACTTAATTAGAGTTTTAATGGGTCAAATTAATTTTATTAAGAACTTTATTGGTGAAATATTAAGTTTGGAAGCATAATTTGGGTTTAATTGAGAAGATTGAAATTTTAAAAGACCAAATTTAATTTGTAAAAGCTTAATTGAATTAAATTAGAGGTGAAATTATAAGAAAATCAAAGTTTAAAAGGTCTATTAAGAGCTAAATTGAATGAATTCAGAATCAAGAACCAAAGTGCAGTAGATGTGCAAATTTAGGGACTGAAATCAATTAGATTCAGGGGTCAATTTGATGGTTGATAAGGGTTAAATTAAACAAATTAGAAACCAGGGATTAATTTGAAAAAAAAAAAATACTCAAATCAAAAAAGTCAAATCAAAGTTCTTAAGAATACGATTTCAAAAATTAAAAAGTTTAAGAGTTAATTTAGAGTATTTGTGCTACAATTGAAATAAATGACCTACATTAAAATTTACAAAGTTTAAATTCTTAAACTCTAATTTATTAAATTAAAAAAATTTAATCAGAGCCGTGATACAACACAACCACATGTTATTCAAAGAGCGGGTTTAACATTGCGCTAGTGATTTTTTTTTTCAAAATGCTTTTCACTCAGAAATACATGAAAATAATATTTTTTATTTTTTAAAATTTATTTTTGACATCAACTTATCAAAATAATCTAAAAACATTAAAAAAATTAATTTTATGAAAAAAAATTCTAAATTTTTACCAAGTGTTTGACATTGCAATAATAATTAATTTTCAAAATGCTTTTTACTTAAAAATACATAAAAATAATATTTTACTTCTATTTTTTAAAATTTATTTTAACATTAAAATATTATAATAATTCAAAAACATTAAAATAATTAATTTTAAATAAAAACAAAAATTTCAAATTTTTAAAAAGCAACTTTTGCCCTATACCGAATGCGATCTCATAAAACAATCGCAAATCACACAACATAAACGTGTTTTGTTTTTCCTTTTTTTAATAAACACAAGTCATTGTGTGTAATTTATTTTTGTTTCTCTCTCCTCTACCAAATCACACTTTCGTGTTCGGTCCTCAATTTTGATTGCTTGTGTCAAATTTCACAGTCTCTTGTAGAATTTAGAAAGGAAAGGAAAGGAAAGCTCCATCTATCAAAAATTTCACTTTCGTGTTCGTTCCTGGTGCTTTGTCAAAGAATAGAATCTATCAATCTATCTATCAAAAATAAAAAAAAAACACAATTTCCCTTCACTTTTTTCGTAATTTTTGGCCCAAAACTCCATCTGGGTCTTGTTTAAAATGCTTACAGAAAGCTTGATCTCATCCGGTTCAATGCTATTATCTACGCTTTGCATACCAAATGGGTATGCTCCCTCCACTGGGACTGGGTTATCATTCAACACTTCACTTTGTTTTAGAAAGAATCTGAGAAATATTGTTTGTGCTTGTGTGGCACCTCCTCCACCCAACAACATAGGAGGCGATGGATTTGCTGCAACCAAATTCATTGTAAAGTTCCTCCTCCTTCCTTCTTATGTCCTGTATATTTTTTTGCATTATTTATATACTCTTGTAGAATATTGCTGTTTATGCTTCATCTTCATCGTGTTTTTCTGTGGCTTATTTTCATGCTCGGTATTTTAGGAAATTTTTACTGCAGCCCACCTTATGTTTTGCCTTCTTTGTGTTAGATGATGTAGTTGTGAATTGGATGGATTCTTCTCTATCTTTTAAATTGCATTGATATGGTCTTTTACATTGGTTTGAATGGATTACGTAACTAGGATTCATATAAAGCAGAGAAATTAAGCACCATAGGTGATCTGGAGGATGGTTCTGATGTTCTCATCGAATGCAGAAATGTTTACAAGTCATTTGGAGAGAAGCATATATTAAGAGGTGTGAGCTTCAAGGTGAAATTCTTTTCAATGTTGTGTTTGCTGTTAAACAATTTTTTTATTGCTTATTTGCTACTATTTGATTGTTGTGCTTATTAATACCAAAAATAGATTTACCTAAACCTATTTTGATAGGATTAAGCTGACTTAGTTGAATCATGAGCAAGGCTCAAGCCCCAAATTTTTGCTGGTTGAATTGCTATTTGTTCACAAGCTTCTAGGAAACCAATGATAAGCAGAAAGCTTGATATTTTCTTAACAAGACAGTATCTTTAATATATTGCCATTGCGAGCCATGCTTTAAACCAATTTTCTTTTGGAGAGAGGGAGGGCGGGGTGTTTCTGTGGCATAAGTCTTAAATCTGTGTATTGTTTCATCTACCTATTGTGTCATTTATTCTTTATCAATTTATTGGCATGGTGATATGTTTTCACTTATGCAGATTAGACATGGTGAAGCAGTTGGAATAATTGGGCCTTCTGGTACTGGTAAATCTACAATTTTGAAGATTATTGCTGGACTTCTTGCTCCGGACAGGGTAATAATCAAACTAAATTTTTTGTTGCTTTTATCTTTATGTAACTGTATTTCTATACTGATTCATGCTAAAGTGACTAGGCTGTGCCTCAGTATTTTACCTTAGGTGGTTTTACATAGACCGTATCTAATGTCAGGGCGAGGTTTATATTCATGGTAAAAAGAGAGATGGTTTGATCAGCGATGAGGGGATTTCTGGGCTTCGAATTGGATTGGTAAATCTTTATTTTAGTTATAAATCAAAGGGTTATTTCTCTTGTGCTATTTTATCAGTAATTACACTCATCTTTTTTCCACATTCTTTGTGATAGGTGTTTCAAAGTGCAGCCCTTTTTGATTCTTTGACTGTTCGTGAAAATGTTGGTTTCCTTTTGTAAGATAGAAATTACTTTTTTCTTCTCAGCAGTTGGAACTGATAGCATGACTTTAATTTCAAAACCTTTTTTGGAGGAAAAAAAAAAGAAATCTCATTTCTTAATGCTTTTGACTTGCTTAGATATGAAAATTCTAGCATGTCGGAGGAACAAATTGCTGAACTTGTGACGGAAACTTTGGCCCAAGTTGGTTTAAAGGTATGTTGGATCTAAAATTTCACTTGTACTGCATCATATGGTTCCTTCCTGGCTAAGCAATCATCTCGTGATGGGTTGCGGTGCCCTCAATTTAATATATTTAAGCTACATATATGGTTACACTTTGTCACGTGTGTTTGGCTGGGCGGTTCAACTTGCTTTTCATCAAAATTTAAAATATATATTTTTTTGCTTAAAATTGTATTTTTATGTTTTCGAGTTGTTTTGATGTGTTGATGTCAAAAATGATTTTTTAAAAATAAAAAAAACATTATAAACACCCTCTTATTGATGCATTTCCAAGCCAAAAACTCTTTGAAAAGCAACTGCTACCACACTCTTAAACACCCTCCTAATCTAATGCTGTCAATTTCCAGCAATGTAAAGTTCAATTTCCTGCTGAAGTTTAGAAACTGCCTTTATTTCCTTGGGCTAGTTTCCATCATTGCAGAAAGCTTAGAAACTGTCTCCTTTTCCCTGCTCTCTTATTGAAGCCTCTATTTTAGATAAGGAAACCCTTTACTTTTAGGTTGATGAAACTTAATATTTTGTTCAGGGAGTAGAGGACAGGTTACCTTCTGAGTTATCTGGTGGAATGAAGAAAAGAGTTGCTTTAGCTCGGTCTATAATTTTTGATACCACAAATGAAACAATTGAGCCAGAGGTATGTCAAGCAATGAATTAATTTTGTTCTCTAATCTTTTTGGTTTTAACTGCCACTAATAGCATCTGTTGTTGTCTTAATATATGGCTGCACTGAGACCATTTTTCTGTTAAACATTCTTTGATGAAAATATGGTTAAGGAAATGACTTTTCTCGTGTCATCCTCTGGTGGTTGGCATGTGTAAGGAAATCTATACCGATAGGATGACTGAAAGTTGCTGTCGAAGATAATTCTGGTGATTGGTGTTTTGATTATGGTGATTTTAGCTGCTGCCTGGTGACTGTTAATGGCATCTGACTATTGTTCTATTGATGAATGGAGATATGTTGCATGGTGGCAAGCAACCATGGTTTTGGTGGTTGGTGACAGTTTGTTGGCTGACTGTAAAGCAAGTATGTGCTGATTTGATGGTCAGTGGTAGTTTCCTGTGATGAGTGATTGGCCTGTAGGTGATAATTATATAATCATGAGATTGGTTACTTGTGGTGTAAGGTTTAAGTTTGTTCTGGGAAAAAAAGTGATTACTGTTTCCCAAAATTTTGCTTCAGTCCTTGTGGTGATTGAAAATCGTATGATTTGATATTTCCTCAGTTACACTAAATATGCTGGCAGACAATGGCCAGTGGATGCTGCCTTCAACAAAGGGGTGGCTGATGGGATGTGGTTAACCAAGTAGTACTCCATGGTGCTTTTTTTTATTCTGATCTTGTAACTTTTAAAATTTTTTACTTGTTTCCCGTAAGAAACTGAAATGCTTTGTTTATATCTTTCAAACAACGTCAAAGTAATGTTAGTGAGACATTGCCTGGTGCAGTGATAATGGTTTCCTTGATGTGATCTTATCCTGCTTTGATTTTTTTCCCTGTTATCTTATAGATTTGATTATTTAACTTTTATATCTAACATTGCTTTGTTTATGCTTTGTCTCATGGTGTTTTGTTGCACAACTGCTGAAGAGTTACTTTGATGTGATTTTATCCTGCTTTGATTTTTTTACCTGTTACTCATAGTTTTTCACATTGCTGAACAGGTACTCTTATATGATGAACCAACAGCCGGACTCGATCCAATAGCATCTACTGTAGTTGAAGATCTCATTCGCTCTGTTCACATGAAAGGTGAGGATGCACTTGGGAAACCTGAGAAGATTGCGTCCTATGTGGTGGTCACTCATCAACATAGTACCATTAGAAGGGCTGTTGACAGGTTAGCAATGTCAAAAAGTTTTTGTAGTCTTGCACTATTTGTTGGCAAGGACCTGTAAGGTGGCATTTCCTAAGCACTGCTCTGTGTGTAGGTTGTTGTTTCTACATGAAGGAAAGGTTGTTTGGCAAGGAATGACTGATGAATTCATGACATCAGCCAATCCAATTGTTCAACAGGTAAGAATTGTAGTGGTAGTTTTGAAACCTTCATAATTTAGTTTGCACCAAACTTCAAACAGTGAGTTTTGTTTACATGTGCTGCCAAACTATTAACTATATACTAAAGATATTGAATATAATAAAGGTGATGCTTGGTGGTAAGTTTTACATGTTTGGTTAAATTGTGAGTGCTATAGTACTAGTGAAAAGGAAAATGTGACTTTCAGTGTCCAAAGTTTCTCATCAGTGGGATCTTTGATTCATTGTCACTGCAATGTGAGGAAATGTCATTTCTACTGCTGTTTCCTGCATTAGCTACATAGCTAACTAGGCTTTAGTCTTATATTCTCTTCATTCCCCACCTTTTTTGTCCTTCCCATTTCTTGTAGTGGTGGAAACAAGTAGTCGGACTTTCTTTGTTGAGACAGCGTTATTATGTCGCCTATATTGTGATAGCTTTGCTGTCACGAACATCTCTTGTGTGCGAGCGCAAACATTCGTTTGAATACGTATGTGTGTGACGTGCAGGCGGGCGTTATATTTCAGTTCTAACTTAATGCCTTGCCTTTTCTTGTTTCAGTTTGCATCTGGCAGCCTTGATGGGCCTATTAAATACTAGGACATGAACCATCGGTTTTCGTTTCAGACAAACTTCTCTGGAGTTCGAAGACTAGATATCTCATCAACAGGTGCATGCAAATTTTGCCGCTTCCCACCAGGTCTACACTCTTGCAAACCTGTAACTGACTGATACAAAATGATCTCGAAAGAATAAACTAGTTCAACTTTGGGCGCCATCTTGCTTTGAAAGAGCCTGCTTCTCAATATATGATTAATTGCATACCATCGTATAGTAGTTAGTTTTGTATCTGTATGTGATGAGGTGCTTACGAAGTACTAAAAATTTAAACCCATAAAATTAATTATTTATAGTATAGGAAAATAAGGATATTATCCCACACAAATACAAGTATTAGAGCTTAATTACTCAATCAAGACAAGCTATTTGAGTTTAAGTTAAAGCAAACCAAATAAAGATATATTAAATATACTTTAAACAATAAGTAAATTAGTATTCTGTTTATGATCTAAACTAACTAAAAACAACTTAGAAAAAAAAAAAAAACAAAAGAAATCAATTCTAAAAAATAAGTAGAAAATCATCAGAAAAAATATAGAAAGAAAAATATTTTTTATAAGAAGTGTTTCTTGAGGATAATTAAATATTATTAATTAAATTTAGATATGTTGTTTAATAAGTCAACCAAGAGAAACAAGTTTTTTCTACATATCCTAACTTTTAGTTAATCTAATAGTTATGCATCAATTAACCCTAATCACATAATAACCTTCATTAAACATGCATTATTCAATCACATGACAACTTTAACATCAAGATAGATGCAACTGATTCATAATATTTAAATACACATAAAAAGTTAATTTAATCAAGATTTATATTTTTCAAGTATCAAATAATCAAACATGAGTTTGAAAAATTATATACTTCTACTACTTGAAGTTAATTAGTTATGAATTTGTTATAAACTAATCATTAGTAATATTTTTAAAACCAAAAACATATGTTGCTCATCATATAAAATTTCAATCATCAACCATTAAGTTTAATTATAGAAAAACACAAGATATTTATATATTATAATCTAATATAGAATAATTTTAAGTACAATTTTTCATGACATTTTAAAAGTACTAACCTTTTAAAATAAAAAACTAAGCTTGTCATTAAATCAAAAAGGAAAAAGATAAAAAATAATAATTATGAAAAAATAGAATCCCCTTCTTCTCTTATTCTATGTTTTGAACGTGATTCTTATTTTTTTAAGAGGTTAGGATTGATTATATATGAAGTTGAGGAGATGAAGAAGTTTTCTAGTTAATAACTAATTCCTAATGAGATTACTTCACTTGAAATTTTCAGAATTAAATTCAATTCCAAAGTTTAAATAAATTCCTTAGTTTAGAGGTTAGGATTGATTATACATGGGTTGAAGAGGGGAATAAGTTTTCTAGTTAATAACTAATTCCTAATCAAATTACTTCACTTGGAATTGAATTCAATTCCAAGGTTTAAAAATTATTTTAGGGTATCGATTTGAATTCCAAATAGAATTCAATTCATAAAAAAATATCAAAAGCAAATCAGAGAGAGGAGACCTTTTGATTTGCTACAAGAATTGAATTCTAGTTACCATTGAAAATTATTTTCCAAGAATACCTTTTTTTTTTCCTTTCCTTATAAAAATCCTACAAAATTGTTGTGATGTCGCGGTCGCACAAATTAATTACTATAGTTTAAAACACACAAGATAGTATAGAGCAAGCAAGGGGTTGATCCCACGAGAAAGGTTCAAGTCAGATTTTTATGCTAGATGATATGCAATTTTTTTTTGGGGTGGACGTTATCTAGGCTAAAGCAAAAAAAAAAAAAAAAACCTATCAAGCAAAATTAAATAAAATTAGAAAATTATCAAGAGAACAAACCTTGGTCATAAGTAAATGTCCACCTATAGAAATCAGAACTGATCATGGAAACGAGACATCAATTTATATTCTGAATATTTATCTTTTCTTAACATTGGTTAGTTAACGGATTTGCTGTATAATTAACCCTAACCATCAAACAACCACAATGTCCGCACTAGTAATTTATTTCAATGATAGCCTTAAGAACTAGATAAGTTGATTAATTAAAAAAACATAATTGTCTGCAGTCTATGTTTGATTTGATTGAATGTTTTTCCTAAGATTAATAACGTAGATCCGCTACAATTATTAAACTAAGTTGCTTTACAAGTTCATATACCACAACTTTGGTTTTGATATCAAACTTAGCAATAGATTATCTACAATAATAACTTAGAGTCCGCTCGAGCAATTAAAATAAACAATCATAGGAAAAATAAGTATAGAAGAACAAACATATTCATCATATAAATTGAAAAGAAAATGTAAAATAAATATCATAGTTCTTGAAATCTGAAGGTTTCCGTGTCCTTGCAACCAAGAAAAAGAGTTTAGCCTTGCATGTTTGTTGAACAATTAATAAAAAAGGAGAAGGAATGCATGATCAGGTTTCTTAGAGGAAGGGGGCTTTTTTCTTTTCTTGGCTGGTTGCCCCCCTTCTCTTCTCTCATTCTTTTTATATCATAGGAAATCCTAGTTTCTATTTTACACAATAGTCCTCTCTTAAGTAGACAATTTACATTTAAGTACTTCAATAAATATTTTCCAAAAAAGAAAGAAATAGCTTTGCATAAAATAAGCTTTGACTTAGAGGAGCTAAATTGCTGAAATAAAAACTTGGATGTTGGTTTAGATGTTTCAGAATGTAATTTGGACTCGTTTATTCACGAAACCTGTTTGTTGGCAGAATTCAATTGTCATATTTGAAAAATCATATCTCCCTTATATGACATCTTTTTTGGCTGAAATTTGGAGCGTTGATAGGTCTTTGAGTCAGGAATCCAACAAAATTGAGTTTGCATCAATTGAACTTCTGTAGCTCCAGATATTCATGTCGGAATAGCCAAAAGTCAATATTGGCAGATTGCGAGATTTGACTTTGAAGGCTGTGATTTCCATGCTCTTCCTTATTTTGTTTTCTTGCCTTAAATGTACAGAAAGGTATGGATGTTAGCTTTTTAATGCCACTGGAATCACTTCATTTCGACCTCTAGAACTCACGCTCTGCACAAAACATCGACTGAAGATGAAATCTGCCAATTACCTCCAATTTACTCATTTTTGCATCTTTCATCCAAAAGTGCCTTCAAAATATAAAACAAAGAATATCAAGGCATTACATATATAAAACATAGGCAAACAGTAGTTAAATGTGGGTAAAACTATCGAATAATATAGTTGTATCAAAAATAACTTTTTATTCTCTGCCAAAACCCTCTACTGTCTGTACTCTTTATTGTATCTTCTTCAAACACAATTTCAACAAAAAGCTTTTAGCTAAGAATACCTGGAATTTTTTTTCCTTCAAAAACCCTGGACCTCATCCTCTGTGGTTCTTTATAAAACCCAAAAAACCCTGTGGTTTCTTTCTTTTTCTTCATTAGCTAGCAAGCCAACCAATATAAAACATAGTCGTCGTAAAAGGAAAAAAAAGGCCAAATTAAGGAGGAAGGCTTGAAACTTTATTGACAAAAAAGCATATGAAATGAGGGAATAGGAGGGAGATGATGAGCTTTTTTTTACTCTCTACTTCTTCATTTGCTATTGCTTTCCATTTTCATCCTCTAGCTGAGGTTCTTTCCTTTTCTCCTCTTCTAGTTTCAATATACTTTTTCCATTTTAACTCTCATAGATATGATTCTTGATATCCCATTACATAAAAATTGATTCTTCGAGTATTTTGTCAACAATTCTTTTTAGCTTTCTAATCTTTATGTAGCATAGTTGAGTGATAAATATGCTTTCTTTACATTAATTCATGTCCTTAATTTTTCTTATTACCGCTACAATGCCAGGCAATAAGAAATGATTTTTAAATGAAGGGCAAAATAGTTAAGATTGCCAATTTAATTCATTTTCTTTTAATTGAATTCAATTTTGTAGTTTAATATTTTATTCCAAACATAAGAATTGTAATATGTTATCAATTGAATTCAAATTTACCTTTTAATTGAATTCAATTTCATATATGATTTAGTTCTGAAATACTTATTAAGGTTTCTTTATACTAATTTGACTCTAATAACTTATGCATTGACTTTGATATTCTATAGAGGTTTCCTGATCATGTGGGACCCTTGCTATATCAATAATGAGTTACCATGTCATCATCCTATCATAGAAAGATGAGCTGGACTCGTGGTGGTTTGTTGGAAGATTTTAGACTTGATTTCAAAGCTATTGTTCTCTCTTATTTGAACAAGTTACCGAGCCTATCATATGTTGATAGAAATCTTGAGATGTCTAGTTTTTATCCTAACTTGAATCACAACAAAATTCCACTTGTAGCGTTAGATACGGTATAAAGAGTACATAGTGGTCCAGTCTAGTAGGTTTGCTTTAATCAATCCTAATCCCATCAAAATTCTTTGTTCAAGTTGGATTCCTAATACAATTAGAATTTGCACTTCTTAGCTCTAGTAACTCAATCCAATGTTCTCTTTCTAGTTCTTTGCTTGAAATTATGCTAACCTTGCTTTATTTAGCTTATTTTTATAATTTGTATTTTCATAGCACCATTAAGTAAAAAATAAGTTAAGTTATTTTAAGATATAAAACATGAATTGGAGATGAGAGCGATATTTTGTATCTCTAATATTTAGATCTTGGATGCTTAGGTGATTTTTGTGACCTATCATGCTATGTGGTCGTATTCGGGCCTAATTTGAAGTATTGAGAAATCGGTCATGTCTAAAGGAGAAGATCACAATCTACACATTCCATCACTTCATTTCATTTTCTTTCCATTCTTTCAATTTGGCCAACCTGTAATATGGGTTTGTTCATCCATATTCATCAATTTTTCCCCAGTAAAGATTCTGAAATTATGTCCTCTTCATTCCCTATTCTTCTTTAATCTTCTTATTTAGTTTTTTTTTTGAATTTACAAGTGTAAGAACCTTAAGGATTTCACTTTGAGGTTTCTCCCTCTCCCTTGTCCTGAAATCTTAAAGCAACAAATAAAGAAGTAATTTTACTCTTACCACACGATTTTAAACAAGCTTTAGGAAAGGTTTTAGTGATTTTCTTCTTCTCTTCCTCTTGGTTTTTCTCTTCTTCTTCTGCTGTCCTAGCTGACCTTCTAAGTTCTTCCTCCTTTTATGTTTTCAGGTCTCCTTCCTTTTTCTAACTCTCCTTTCACTCAAGCATTCAAAAAAGATGGCATGCAAGTTGTTTTGGATGAGTTTCTTTACAAGAGAGAAGGTTGCTGCAACTATGGTTGTTGCCGGTTTTGGGGGAGAGGAAAAGTCATCTCCTTTTCTCCCATTGCATTTATACTCCCTCTTAAATGTTATGAGAGTTTTTGGGTATGGGTTCTTATTCTTGTTCCCCTTTTTGGTTAATTTAGGGATGGTTTGTTTCTCATAATTCTTACCTAGAATAGGTTAGCCTATACTATTTATTTATTTTGGGTTTTACAATTATGGACAAACAAATTTAATCCATTCGGGTAGTTTGTTGCACTATATTCTTTTTAGCTGGTGATGCTCACAGTTTACAATTTGCCACCAGAGATGTGTATAAGGTCAGAATTCATGTTCTTATCTACGGTCATACCCGATCCTAATATTCTAGCTAGAAATATAGATGTTTATCTTTAACTATTGATTGATGAGTTGAAGCAATTGTGAATCATCTAGAACTTTGATGTATGATGTCTCGAGGAAATGAAATTTTTAGATGAAGGTAACTTTGATGTGGACTATCAATGATTTTCTTGCATATGAGATGGTTTTTGGTTGGAGCACGCATGAAAAATTAACATGTCTATACTATATGAAAAATAACAAGGCCTTCACCTTAACAAATGATGGTAAATGATCTTTTTTTTTATTACTACCGAATGTTCTTGCCAACCAATCACAAGTACAAAAAGAACAAAAAAAGACTTATTTATAGGTAGAGTTAAAAAGGGATGTTGCACTGCTGGTATTGTCTGGTAAAGAATTGTATGACGTGGTTTCGCAGTATAAGGGCATTAGTTTTAGTTTCCAATCCGGTAAGCAGAAGTTTCCTATTTTTACTGTGACCCACAATTTGGTAAAGTAAAGTGTTTTTTTGGAGCTTCCTTATTGGAAGACTAATTTCCTCTACCATAATCTAGTATAAACTCTTTTTATTACTCAACTGAAAACCACACATAAAGGAGGTTCCAATCGAATTATAAATTGTTAACATGATTACATCAATTATCTTATTCGAATAATGCTAATACTTGTAAATGTTGTCAAGTATTCATGATTATAATTTATGTTAACAACAAATCAAGTTCCTTTCATAGCACAGGTGTCGGTTATACCATATGGTTGGGCTATGAAAGTGAAAAATATTTGTTGTACCAAGGGTTATACAACATCAATCTAGATTAACCATTTAACAAGCAAAGTATTAAAAGTGAACAAAATAACAAATATAAAACATGTTAGTATCAAACATTAAAGTCCATGTTGAGTTTATACTATACTTATTCTTACACTATTAGTGTAACCTTTTCACCTTGACATAATAAACTTAGCTAAACATAATGAAAGAGAGAAATATAAATAAACAAGATAAGAACATAAATAAGATATAAGTTAACTAAGTAAAGGAAAGGAAATGAAAAGCATAAACAAGAGATTAATATAAACAAAACTTAAGCATTATAAAAATATAAAGAGAGAGAGAGAGAACAAGAACATGATCTTGATCTGAAAACCAAGATGGCTAAATGCATGGCAAATGCCTCCTTTTATAGGCTAAAATTCAGAACTATTGATTTGATGACTAATTGTTGAGTGGGTGACCACATCTTGACTTGGTGACAATCCTTATCTTCTTATCTGAACAAAACGTCATTGCTAACGTCCGAATTTGAATAGATAGTTCTCATGAAAGTTCTAGGAAATTGTCTCAGCTTTCCAACAAAAAACAAATCGATGCATTTGGACTTCTAGAACTCGAGATATGGGTTGAACACTGAACAATGTCTGAGCTACATGACAGATTCCAACTTCTCCGTTGTTGCTACAATTTGAACTTGAAAACGGTCTTTTTGAATCTTGGACTCTTCATGAAAGTTTTAGGCCTATGTCTTAGCTTTCCATACATATAAACCAGACATAAATCCAAGCTCTACGACTCTAGTTATGATCCAATAACCGAATGGTATTCCAGTTTGGACTAAACTAGCATCTCTTTCTAAGATTAGCCTTCTCTTTGTTTTCTCAATTTCAGTAGTTAAACTCATCAATCATTCCTTTGATTTATGTGATAGGCCTGCATTTAAGATGAACATTTACCATAAATTAAAAGTATCTTATATTATTAGACATGTTATTATAAAACATGCTCTAGTTAAGGAGTTATTGATACTTCAAGTGTAAAATGATGATATAAAACCTTGATAAAAATACACTTTTAAGTACTAATCAGATATGTATTTCATATTGAAGAGTATGGTTAGGGTAGAAAGACCTATAATAATTGAGTTTGTGTTAAGGGATTAATTTCTAATGAGTTTGACGTTAATTATTATAGAAAGTTAGAAGAGGTGATTGAAATGCAATATCATAACGAGCTTAATAAAGTATTTTTATTCAAATGCTATTGGTATAATACCACCAATAGAGGAGTCATAGTAGATCTCACCATAGTTTGATCAAATTATAGAAAAGCTAGACTTCGCAATGTCGACGATGTCTTTGCTTTTGCTAAGCAATGCCAACAAGTTTATTACACACTTTTCTTTAGAAATGATCATTCTATGGTTGAATGGTTATCCATAGTGAAAACTAAACCTAGAGGTCATGTCCAAGTTGTTCAGGATGGTAATGATGAAGTAAATACAAGAGAGAATGTCTGTCAAATTGATTAGTTAGTTGATGCATATCGAGTTGCTTTGTTTACTGACTTGGAAGAAAATTTAATTTTTCATGTTGCTAAGAATATTTTTATTGATATTGATATTGAGAAGAAAAATAATTTACTGAAAATCAATAAACATACAAAAGTCAATGATGTAACACCCTCATCCTCTAGAGGATGCAATTTACACATTTCAATTGAATATGAGTCTTTATCATGGATTTTTTTTTTGTCTATTTATATATGTAATCATGCTCCTTTATTTATTAGTAATTTTATTGAAAATTTGACAGAGTTTTCTTTATAATTGAACATACCAAGTTATCAACTATCTCATCCATTTCACAATCATTATGACAACATAGTCCATTTGTTTTAGACTTTAATCCATACCATAACATTATATATACATATTGCACTGTTTAAATAATTACATCATATTCATCCAACAAGAACTTAACTATAAATAAATGCTAAGAGATAAATATATCTAATCTCATATACTTATTAATTTGAATTACATAAAAGGAGAAGGTATAACCTATACATATGTCTTAAGCTTTTCTTTCATTTATGCACACGTTATGCTTACCTTACTAGATCTCTAATTAATCCCTTTACTACATATACATGTGTTTTATTTTATTTGAATTTAATTTAATGTTTATTATAAAACATGATTATTTTATTTATACACATCATGGGAAATAATGTGAAGATATACATCAACTTGCATAATAATATTCTACTTAAGAATTCCATACATAAATCCAAACATAGGTAGAATAATGTCATTAAGGAAATAGAGATAACAAGAGAAAGCTTTTAGTCAAGTTTATTATATTATTTACATGTACAACAAAAGTTTCAAATTCTGAAGTATGATTATAACCTAATTACTTGGCCCGCCGATACGCAAAGGTCTTGCAATAAAGATTTATTAAGCATAAATTCATATTTCAAAAATAATTTGTCTTATAAGCATGTATAATGATGAGAGTACTCATCTTTTTTATCCAATTCTATAGAAAATTTCACGAACAATAGTCATAATTCCATAATAATACCACATTGAGATATTCGTACTTGACATGCGTACGGTCTACTCTCAGTTTTAAATCAGTCAGTGTGCTTTGACTCACATAGTTATCAAATATTTCATAACGATTTATCATTAACCTTAAAAATATCATAACAATTTGATTTACCATAATTCTCAAGGTAACTTGGGCAATAACACAACATTAAATTACATATTCATAAAACAACCAAAACATATTTAGTCTTCAAGCAATTTATGGAGACTTACATTGGCTTTGTCTTGGTAAAAGAAACTCAATCCCATTGATTTCTACACAATTTGGAAAAAACACTCTCAACATTGACTTTCACATATCGTGAAGACAACCCCGACACATTGGTTTCCAAAAAACTTTGGAAGCATTCACGACATTGACTATTGTACATTACAAAAGCAACTCAATCACATTAGTTCCTAAAAGATTGTGAAAACAATCATTATATTGACTTTCACATATTTGCAAAAGTAACCCAAACACATTGGTTTCCAAAAATTTCAGAAATAATCTCAACATTGGCTTTCATGCATTGTAAAAGCAACTCAATCACATTAGTTTCCAAAAACTTCAGAAATAATTTCAACATTGGCTTTTATGCATTGTGAAAGCAACTCAATCACATTGGTTTCCAAAAACTTCAGAAATGATCTCAACATTAGCTTTCTTATATTGTAAAAGCAACTCAATCACATTGGATTTCAAAAACTTAAAAAATGATCTCAACATTGGCTTTCACACATTGTAAAAGCAACTTAATCACTATGAAAACTTCGAAAACAATCTCAACATTGGCTTTCGTATATTACTAAAGCAATCCAATCACATTAGTTTCAGACCACCATTTATGATTCATCTACATTCTTTTCATACATAGTATATATAATTACAACCAAAAGCTTAAATCGACATCATAAGTTGTAAGTAAGATTTTACTTACCTCCCTTTTTGGTTGAGCGAGCTCCAACGATAGAAGATCCTGTCCCTGGTGTTCCCCCTGAATCATAAAAATACTTTCCGTTAGTACATTCTTTAAAATCCATATACTCATTCTTTGTACAAGAAACACTTGTTTAAACTTCATACTTAGACTCATTATGTTTAACAATATATTACAATACACCAGAACATTGTTTAGTGTTTCATTCCCCACTAGAATTATAGAACTCGGTTTCAAACAAGGTTTATTTCTTTAGTAAGCTAAGACACGAATATACAACTTTGGTGAAGAGGTATAAACCCAGTTCTGTTGTTTACACATTTAAAGTCATCGAAATATAGTGGCATATGAATATGTCCTGCAACTTACAACCTGACCTTTCTCTAGTATGTTATTTAGTAGTTATATAACTCTAAATAGGGTAAGGTATGTTCCCTTCAAACGCTAACAACACTAATCACATTCCTCATGAAGACATCTACTCATAATTCTCTCATTTGCTAATCTCAAATTTCAATTTAAGGTTCGATATAAATTTTGTCCAGTAGTTCCCAGCCTGACTTATCTTCAAGTTGTTATCTATATCTAGGATTCCATAACTCTGATTTGGAAAAATCTACTCCCATTGGAAAGTTAACACTCTGATTTACAACTTTCATGAAGGATAACATCCCAAATTCTGTCTTTAACTAGTCTAATTGCTGGCCACAATTTAGCTAGTAACATTGTCCAGATTTCTACTTTATAGGTCTAACACACAACCAATCATTCTCATGCATTTATTTCACTCTTTTTATCACCATTGTATATAAAACATGTAATGTCCATAGAAATAATCATTCATGAGATTTTAAACACTCATGATTAAATTTTACAAGAGCATGCGCCATATGAATTATTTAGATGTTTAGATTTCAGCATGCAATAATTTCTTGCATGATCATAAACACTTATTCTTTTAACATGCACACACAAATCAATATTGCAAAGGTTTTTCCCCTTCATTTGTCATGTTTGGCCGAAGGTTTCAAGGCCTTAGCACATATCTCTCTTTTTTTCAATTTTTTTAAAACACCATCATGTTCCCTTCACTCTTATTACACACTCTATCCTTAATTTTCATTTACCCCAGAACAATTCCCACAAGAACCCTAATTTAAAAACTAGTATTTTCATATAAAACTTACCTAAAAGTGTTAGAAATTGATCTAGGAAGGTGTTAGGTTTGTTCCTAGCTATGTTTTTGCTTCTCAAAGCTCCTTCTCCCTCAAACCTTTTGGTCTCTCTTCATCTTCGTTCTGTTGCTGCCAACTTCCTCTCTTATTCTCCCTATAATTTGTTTAGTTTTTTATGTTAAATATTCACTCAAACCTCTTAAATACTCTCAAGAATTGGTTTGCATATGTTCTCTCTACATGTTCTTTGAGAGAAGACATTAAAGAGAAGAATGGCTCCCCTTCCCTCTTTTCTTCTTTGTTTTTTGCTATCAAACCCCTTTTCTTCCTAGGACTGACGAGTTTTCTCTCTTTTTTTTGTCCTTCACTTATTTATGTCTTTTCAATTTAGTACCCTAATTCTTTATCTTTCTCACATTAGGCCCTAAATTTCATCCTTATACGCTTTCTCTTTTTTTGTATTTTTATTTATGTTTATCTTAACACTTTAAGTTAAAATTTTGTGTCTGACTAATGGGTTCTTCTTTAATTACTTAAATTCATGCATTCGTTTTCTAGGGGCTTACAATTGAAGATGATGATATTAACAAGCAACAATTTAATGAAGAAGATTATAATGGACATGATGATGATGAAATTAAAGAAGAAGATGAAGAAGGTAATTTTGATTAAATTGTAAAACATTAATGTGTAATGAAATTGACTTTAATGTAATCTTTTTAGTTATTCATTTATAATGAACTATTATTAACACTGATAGAATATTTATTGTTATGATTTTATTATTATGAATAAAAATGGTGTTATTGTATTGTGATCTTATTATATTTGTAGATTGGATAGATAGAGAATATAAAAACACTTTGAAAAAAAACTATTTTATACTGATGAAATTACTAGCGGATTGTAAACTACCAACAAAGTCACTAACGGACTAAGTCCCACAAAAAAGTTTCAAAGAGTTGGAAAACAATTACACAACCATTCCACTAACCATTACTGATGGAATCACCGACGTACCAAGTCCTATGAAAAGTTCTAGAGAGTTGAAAAAAAAATTATAGAACCTTGCCACTAAACATTATTGACGAATTAAGTTCCTTGAAAAGTTTCAGAGAGTTGAAAAAAATTTACATGACTATGCCACTGACCATTATAGATGGAATCAATGACAAAGTGAAATTGAGTTGGAGAATTTTGGGGAGGGTCTTGGAAAATTTCAAGTTTAATTGAAAATTTTAAGTTTTGATTATCAACAAAATTACCGACAAATATTAAAAAAATATTTAATTGTATGTTAGTAAAAAGTCCCATTTAAAAGACTAGAATTCCTAATTTTAGAAGAACAACAATGTCTTTTTCTTCTCTCTTCCTCTTTGGCACTAATTTCTTCTTTCTCTAACAATCCTTTCTCTCTTTTCTTCTTTCCCCCTTAATTTCTTCATATTTTATGTCTCCATGCCTCCACAACTTTGCCGCGTAAATGACCTTGCCACTTTTCGGTTTTTCTCCTATAATTTTTCTTGGAAAAGTTTCGAGTTTTCGTCCTTCCATAATGATAAATGTTTTAGCAGCTTATATAAAGTTAAACAAACACTTGTAGAACATCCATTAATAGTTATAGCCATAGAATAAATGTTCAAGGCTAACTTGTAGAGACTTTTATATTTTTATAATTATTGTGTGAAGCTTTTGTTCTCATGATGTCAACAATGAAGTAGTAAGAAAAGAAAGAGTTCCTTATTTTTATCTCCTTCGATCACAATAATTTGTGTGGTTTTGCTTTAGAACTATGACAAGTCACTATTTTTTTTAGATAGTTTCCCAATTTGTTTCAGCAAGATATGTGAGTGTACATGTGAATTTCTTATCTTGTTCAATATTGGTCCGCTTTTACCATTCAAAATCTAAACTTCGTAGCTATTTTGGGTTTTCAAAGCTTCTTTAACGTTTTATTATTTAATTCTATTTTTTTTTTATCAAAATGTAAGTGTATAAAGAATAAAAAAAGATATACATTGCTGGTGAACAAGCAAATTCAGATACAAGGATATCAAAAAGGGAACAGGCTCCCTCCCTTAGAGACCTATACAGCGAATTAAAAATACCGAAACAAACATACAGTTGTTATGAGAGGAACCTAGATTTACAGGGTTCCAACCTAACACAAAGCAAAAGACAGGACAAAGAGACATCCTGATAACTAAAAATAGTTTTACAAGAAAACCAGCACAGGGAGCAAGCTCCCACCTCAGTAAGCCATGCAAGGCACCACAACAAGTGGAATTGAAGGCCTGAACAGATAAATGAAGCCAGTCAAAAGAGACAGATGTCATACGAGCAGACAAACAAAGGATCAAGGACAACAGCAGCAAACAGAAACTTAATAATCCAGCAAACAAAGCCATGTGCTGATGTGCAAGAGCAGACAGATGCTTGACCACTTCACGGCCAGAAAGCAAAGAATAACCAATCAGAAGCATTGCCTCCCACCCATAGTGAAAAAGAAGCAATTAATGCTTCTTACGTAGACTGCATAAATGCACCATGCAGAAGAACAGCAACCAACCCAAAGCAAAAGCTTCACCTTTCCAGGGGTTCGGCTGAAATAACCAACCCCTTCCCCCATTAATAAATGAAGGACCATAGAAGACCCATCACTCCTAGCATCAAGCAGCCACAAACAGCCCAACCAGGCAGAGGACTCATCCACTGAAGAAATCACCAAGCAACATTGATGAGGGTATGATCCTTCTCATGAAAGTGGAGGATCATGTAGAATATGATTTGGAACTTCCGAAAGAGTAGAGCGGGTGAAGTATTTTTAGCATAAAAAATTCTTTTATTTCTTTCCTCCCAGATCAGGTAGACTAAGATACAGAGAGAAACTCTTCGCATTCTAGCCACCAAGGTCTTCCTTTTACAGGGTAAACCTCGCACTGCACTGTTGAGGGTAGACATGCGCCTTCTTATTTTTAGCCAAGATTTCACCTTGCTCCACAAAGAGAATGTCCAGTTACAGCCAAAGAATAAATGCTCATGACTTTCCTTTGCCTGCCTGCAGAACACGCACAATGTGTCAATGTGTATGAACCTTAGGTGGTCCTTAGTGCGAAGCTTCCCAAGAATGGCCAGCCTTAAGGTGAAGTTATGTCTGGGAAGGGCCCATTGTTCCCAAACAATCTTTTCCCAGTGGACTACTGGACTTTGATGTCTGAGAGACGCATAAGCAATGGAAGTGAATCCACCTTCTTTCTGTTCCCATCCTGCCATTTAATTATATTTTTTTCATGTACTTGTTGTGGTTATAAATTGAGTCTCTCTAACAACAACCTTGGGGGTCTTATCTAAGGTAACAATACCTCTTAAATGTAGTAATAGGTTATGGGTTTGATTCATCAACTAGTAAAGTTCAAAGAACTTTTATCCATTCTTATTACAAGAATGACACTAGTTCATATCATTCTTTTCTTGGTAGCATCCCGATGTTATAAACTTTGGTAATTAGATGTGAAAAATATTTTCCTTTATAGAGAGTTTGACCATGAATTTATATAGAAAAACCACCTATATTTAAGTCTAAATAATTTCTAACTCATGTTTGCGACTTAAGAAGGTTATCTATGGTTTGATACGAAAAGATTGCTCAATACTTAAGCTTTTCTAGTTTGTTTTCTTCTAAAGCTTATTCTAGTTTATTTGTTAAGAATAATTCAAAAATGCATGTTCTAGTACTGTTGTATGCAAATAACATGATAGTCACATGGAATGATGAGCATGAAGGTTCTAATTAAGCTTAGAGAGACACTTGCAAGTTTGGTTTAAATTGAAGAACTTTGTACAGTTTCGGGACTTTCTGGCTTGAAGGCTTCCAGATGTGGGAAAGGTATTATCCTTTCTCAAAAAAATTATGTAAAAAAAAAAACCTTTGATGAATTTAATATAACTAATTACAAACCTGTCGTCTCCAATCAAATAAAATTTAAAGTTGTTGAAAGGTGATGAAGGAGAAGAACTCAATAATGCTTAACTTCACAATAAGCTTGTTGGAAGCTTGTTTTACCTAACCATAAAAGACCTGATATTTGTTATCTAGTAGGTGTTATAAGTCAATTAAAACAAAAATCTCGATTGACTGCACTTTAAAGTTGAAAAAAGGATACTTTGATATCTGAAAGCAAACTTGACATATGGGTTGCCTTATAAAAAACAAGAAGGGAGCATAATTTTACTTTGTCAGGTTTCACAAATGCATATTGGGATGGAGATCCATTGTCAAGTTGCCCAACTATTGGCTATTTCACAATTTTAACTGCGATTTTATTATGCAACAAGAAGAAACTAACTGTTGCCTTATCAAGTATAGAAACCAAGTCAATTGAGATTTTCTTTAGAGGTGTTAGTCCCAGTCAAAAGCTAAGTATTCTTCATACTATAGGCTTTGGCTTTCATGAAGGATGCTTTCCTTTCACTTATCTTGGAGTCCCCCTGAGTCCTCATAGGTTTCTTGTTAGTCAGTTTTCCCCTCTCCTACATTCCTTGAAATTGTCTTTCAAGGTTGGATTGACAAGCACCTCACGTTTCCTGGAAGGTTGGAGCTCCTGAGATCTGTTTTATATGGGAAGGTGCAGTTTTGGTTGAACATCTTCCCGCTGCCAGAGATTGTTATCAAACAAATCACTAGCATATGCAGGAACTTCCTCTGGACTGGGGATGTTAGGAAGAGCACTTCTACTTTAGTTGCTGGAAAATCTGTTTGCCTGCCTAAGGCAGAAGAAGGCTTTAGGTTGTTTGATATCAAAGCTTGCAAAATGAGTTTTCTTGCAAAGAAGCTTTGGAATATCCATCTCAAATCTGATTCTGTATGGATATGTTGGGTGCACCATTTCTACTTGCGCAATGGAACTATTTGGACCTGCCCACCATTCTTCATTTCCCCTGTGGAAGTCTATTATCTTTCTTAGAAACTACACCATCCGGCACTGTGGAAGTCAATCTAGGAGTATTGCTTTGATGAGTGGCTGGAATTCTAGAATAGATAAATTTATGTCTCATGCTTATAACTTCTTTCGACCATCTGGCTCTCCAGTCTCATGGGAAAGAGTTGTTTGGGAAAAGTGGTCTTTGCCAAAGCACTACATTTTGTGGCTAGCAGTTTAGAGGAAGCTTAGAACTCGAGATAGGTTGCATTTTCTTCTTAGTGATCCCTTTTGTGTGCTTTGCCAACATAAGGAGTCGCATGACCATTTGTTTTTTTTGCATGTGAATGGACATCCTGCTTATGGGGAAAGATTAAGTCTTGGCTGTGGATTGGCAGGAGAATGACGACTTTGTATAGTGCTCTGCATGGTCTGAGGTTTAGGAAAAGCAATCTTAAAACTTAGATGCGAAGAGTTTCCTTGGGCATTGGTGTCTACCTTATATTGGAAGAAAGGAACAAGCGGATGTTTGAAGAAAAATGCTTGGGGGTTGATAAAGTTTTCAAGAGATTTCAAATCTTATTCTACACAATATTCCACTTCCATACCGCGGGCCACTCCCGACTGAATGTTGGCTGAGTTTATTTTGCTTTTGCTGTTGGGGTTGCAAGCCTCCTATTAATGGCCCTTGTGTGTTTCAGTAGCCGTTGGTGGTTCACTTAATTGCAAAATGCGTCGGCTGTTGGACTTTTTTTTGGTTGATATTCTTTTTGGTTGGTTATCTTTGGCACCTGCTGGATCTTGGATTCCTTTAGCTAACCGATGTGATACTTTTGGTTTTCTCTCTAGGTAGTTGTTTCCCTGTATTTTTTTTTTATGAATGAGAGCATGTTCCCTTTTGCTTCTGATTTGTACATGTGAATATATGACTTGCCAGCTTCCTGGCCTGTTTTATTTTGATCTATTATATTCTTGCATTTGATAAATAAATAAATAAATATAGAAACCAAGTATAATGCTATAACACTTGCAACACAAGAATGCTTATGATTGAGAAGTCTTATTAATGATATTTATCAGCTAGTTGATAAACCAACAAAGTTTTGTTGTTATAATTTGAGTTCTATTATGTTGGCTTCCTATCCTATATTTCATGCTAGAGCAAAACACATAGAAGTTCATTATAGAAAGTTATGCAAGAAGAGATTGATCTTATTAAGGTGAAAGAGCAAATTATAGATATTTTTACTAAAGCTTTATCCAAGCCAAAGTTTTATCAATTTAAAGCAGGTTTGTGTTTAGTTCCTAAAATCTACACAAGGGAGAAGTGTTGAAGTTATTATGCCGACTTGGCAACTTTATTCACCATGTTCTAAAGTCACTTGACTCTACTTTAACTATTTCTTAGAGTCCTGTAATGCATTATTAAAGTTTCTTAAAAATTGTTATAAATTTTTGACCTATTGTTTTCTAAAAAAATTTAAAATACAAAAAATAAAAATAAAATAAGAAGCAACAAAAAATAATAAAGAAAATAAACTAAACTAAAAAGAAGTGGGGGCAAAACGAATACACTTGAAGAAAATGAGGCCTAAATGTAATTATGAATAATTATAGAGCATAAATACTACTTTTCTTACCAAAAACAAATCTGCAACTATCGTGAAGAAAGAAGAGAGGGAGTTCTGGTATATATTTTTACAGATCAAGAGAGAAACACTAAATTTCAAGAACCCATCCAAGATTAAGGGTTATAGGTAAAATAAACACTGGTGGGCAAGGGATTAACAAGAAAAATTGAATAAGAAGAGAAGAGGGGAGGGTCAGCTGTCATTAGAAAGAAAAGGAGGGATCGAGACCTTGATTCGTATCAGGTAACATAATCTAAACATGGTCTTATAAATTGTTTTAAAGTCAATTATGAATTGATGCTTGGATATTAAATTATAGATTTGAGTTCTATAACTCTAGATATAGTTAAAAATCTAAGGAGAGGTCAAATAGTAACAGTTCAAAAACGAGACAGTAACAGTCCAAGTATTTGTTGATGAGCGATTTTGACTATCTTAAAAGTAGAACTGGGTTCTCCTTAAATCACAGAACATGTAGCCTCATGTATTAGCTTTCTAACAACACTAATCTCACTTGAATCGGATTTCTATAACTCTAGATATAGTTAAAAATCTGAGGAGAGGTCAGATAGTAACAGTTCAAAAACGAGACAGTAACAATCCAAGTGTTTGTTGACAAGCAATTTTGACTATCTTAGAGGCAGAATTGAGTTCTCCTTAAATTAGAGAACTTGTAGCCTCATGTCTTAGCTTTCCAACAACAATAATCTCACTTGAATCAGAGGTTTATAACTCCAGATATAGTTAAAAATATGAGGAGAGGTCAGACAGTAATAGTTCAAAAACAAACAATAACAGTTGGACAGTTACAGTCCAATGTTTGTTGACGAGTGATTTTGACTATCTTAAAGGCAGAATTGGGTTCTCTTTAAATATAGAACTTGTACCTAATGTCTTAGCTTTCCAACAACACTGATCTTGCTTGAATCGGAGTTCTATACCTCCAAATATAGTTAAAAATATGAGGAGAGGTTAGACAGTAACAGTTGGACAGTTACAGTCCAAGTCTTTGTTGACAAGTGATTTTGACTATTTTAGAGGCAGAACTGGGTTCTCCTTAAAGCATAGAACTTGTAGCCTCATGTCTTAGCTTTCCAACGACACTAATCTCGCTTGAATCAGAGTTCTATAACTCTAGATATAGTTAAAAATATGAGGAGAGGTCAGACAGCAATAATTGGACAGTAACAGTCCAAGTGTTTGTTGATGAGCGATTTTGACTATCTTAGAGGGTAAACTGGGTTCTCTATAAATATAGAACTTGTAGCCTCATGTCTTAGCTTTCCAACGACACTAATCTCACTTGAATCGGAGTTCTATAACTCTAGATATAGTTAAAAATATGAGGAGAGGTCAGACAGCAATAGTTGGACAGTAATAGCCTAAGTGTTTGTTGATGAGCGATTTTGACTATCTTAGAGGGTGAACTGGGTTCTCCATAAATATAGAACTTGTAGCCTCATGTCTTAGCTTTCTAACGACACTAATCTAGCTTGAATCGGAGTTTTATAACTCCAGATATAGTTAAAAATCTAAGGAGAGGTCAGACAGTAACAGTTCAAAAACAAACAGTAACAGTTGGACAGTGACAATCCAAGTATTTGTTGACAAGCAATTTTGACTATCTTAGAGGCATAACTGCGTTCTCCTTAAATTTAGAACTTGTACCTAATGTCTTAGCTTTCCAATAACATTAATCTCGCTTGAATCGGAGTTCTATAACTCCAGATATAGTTATAAATATGAGGAGAGGCCAGACACTAACAGTTCAAAAATGAGACGGTAACTGTTGGACAGTAACAATCCAATTGTTTCTTGATGAGTGATTTTGACTATCTTAGAGGCAGAAATAGGTTCTCCTTAAAGCATAGAACTTGTAGCCTCATGTCTTAGCTTTCTAACGACACTAATGTCTCTTGAATCGGAGTTCTATAACTCCAGATATAGTTAAAAATATAAAGAGAGGTCATACAATAATAGTTGGACAGTAACAGTCTAAATGTTTGTTGATGAGCGATTTTGACTATCTTAGAGGGTGAACTGGGTTCTCCATAAATATAGAACTTGTAGCCTCATGTCTTAGCTTTCCAACGACACTAATCTAGCTTAAATCAGAGTTCTATAACTCTAGATATAGTTAAAAATATGAGGACAGGTTAAACACTAAAAGTTCAAAAATGAGACAGTAATTGTTGGACAGTAATAGTCCAATTGTTTCTTTATGAGTGATTTTGACTATCTTAGAGGCAGAATTGGGTTCTCCTTAAAGCACAGAACTTGTAGCCTTATGTCTTAACTTTCCAAAGACACTAATCTCGCTTAAATCAGAATTCTATAAATCCTGATATAGTTAAAAATATGAGGAGAGGTCAGACAGTAACTGTTGGATACTAACAGTCCAAGTGTTTGTTGACGAGTGATTTTGACTATCTTAGAGGCAGAATTGGGTTCTCTTTAGAGAAGTTGTAGCCTCATGTCTTAGCTTTCCAACAACACTAATCTCGCTTGAATCAGAGTTCTATAACTCTAGATATAGTTAAAAATATGAGGAGAGGTCAGCTAGTAACAATACAAAAAACAAGACTGTAACAGTTGGACAGTAACAGTCCAAATGTATGTTGACGAGCGATTTTGACTATCTTGGAGGTAGAATTGGGTTCTCCATAAATATAGAACTTATAGCAGTGTTTTAAAACCCAGCCTGGCCCGGCGGGTCAACCTGGGACCCGGCTGACCCGAGGCTGGAACCGGGTCGGGTTGATGAAAAGACCCATCAAGGAATTGGCTCGGTAAAACCCGGTTGACCCGGGACCCGATTGACCCGGGTAAACCCAGCTGAGACCCGACTAGTTTTAAAGAGATATATATGTTAAACAACGTTGTTTTTGGCTTTAACTTTTTACTATCGATTAATCCCCGTCTCTCTTTAAAGTTCATAGCCTTCAACCTTAATTTTTGATAAGCCTTCTCTCTCTCTCTCGCACTCTCTCACTTAGGCAGCCAAGACTGCAAAAATGGAAAGAAACAGATTCTCAATCTTAACAATTCTATCGGTCACACTCCTTCTCATTGTCTCCCTCTCTTTCTCCACATATTCCCCAACAGATTGTCGCCTCTTAGTCCTCCTCGACGACTTCTCACTCAAATCTTCACACTCAATTTTCTTCAATTCTATCAAATCTCGTGGCTTAGATCTTGATTTCAAGCTTGCTGATGACCCAAAACTCGCCCTTCAATGTTATGGCCAGTACTTATATGATGGCTTAATTCTCTTCTCTCCTTCAATCGAAAGTAAGTTGTTGAATCCAAACAAATTGTTGTTTGTTGTTATCAAGTTATGATTTTTATGGTTCAGTTTTCGTTTTGAGAAAATAGGTTTTGTTATGATTTTGTTTTTCTGGTTTTCTTGGAATCATTTATAATTTGGGATTTTTTTTTAGGATTTGGTGGTGCATTGGATTTAGCTTTAGCTACTGGATGAGGGGTTGATTTTGATGAGGCTAATATAGAATTTATGATGCATCGAATGTTTTTATCATTTTATTTTATAAGAGTCTGTCGTTGACGATTTGGCTTGAAAAAAAGGAGAGCAGGTCCAGGCTTAAAGGCTCCCTGGAATGAGTTTATATAAACCAGAGAATAGAATTATTTTGTTTATTAAGTTTACGTTATATTGTAGGATCCATTGCCTTGTTTATTGATCATAAAAGTTGTTGGTTTTGGGTTGACCCGGCAACCCATCTGACCCGTGACCCGATCATTATACCGGGTCAACTACCGGTTCGTGTTTAAAAACTATGACTTATAGCATCATGTCTTAGCTTTCCAACGTCACTAATTTAGCTTGAATCGGAGTTCTATAACTCCAGATATGGTTAAAAATAAAAGGAGAGGTCAGACAGTAACAGTTCAAAAACACAGTAACAATTGGACAGTAACAGTCCAAGTGTTTGTTGACAAGCGATTTTGACTATCTTAGAAGTAGAACAGGGTTCTCCTTAAACATAGAACTTGTACCACATGTCTTAGCTTCCCAATGACATTAATCTCGCTTGAATCAGAGTTCTATAACTTCAGATATAGTTAAAAATATAAGGAGAGGTTAAACAATAACAGTTCAAAAATAAAACAGTAACAGTTGGACAGTAACAATCCAATTATTTCTTGATGAGTGATTTTGACTATCTTAGAGGCAAAAGTCGGTTCTCCTTAAAGCACAAAACTTATAGCCTCATGTCTTAGCTTTCCAAAGACACTAATCTCGCTTGAATCGGAATTCTATAACTCCATATATGGTTAAAAATATGAGGAGAGGTCAGGCAGTAATAGTTCAAAAACATGGTAACAGTTGGACAGTAACAGTCCAAGTGTTTGTTAATGAGCGATTTTAACTATCTTAGAGGTAGAACCAGGTTCTCCATAAACATAGAACTTGTAGCCTCATGTTTTAGCTTTCCAACAACACTAATATAGCTTGAATCGGAGTTCTATAACTCCAGATATGGTTAAAAATCTGAGGAGAGGTCAGATAATAACAGTTCAAAAACATAGTAACAGTTGGACAGTAAGAGTCCAAGTGTTTGTTGACGAGCAATTTTGATTATCTTAGAGGCAGAACTGGGTTCTCCTTAAACATAGAACTTGTATCTCATGTCTTAGCTTTACAATGACACTAATCTCGCTTGAATTGAAGTTCTATAACTCCAGATATAGTTAAAAATATGAGGAGAGGTCAGACAATAATAGTTCATAAACGAGATAGTAACAATTGGACAGTAACAGTCCAATTATTTATTGATGAGTGATTTTGACTATCTTAGAGGCAGAACTGGGTTCTCCTTAAAGCACAGAACTTGTAGCCTCATGTCTTAGCTTTCCAAAGACACTAATCTCGCTTGAATCAGAGTTCTATAACTCTAGATATAGTTAAAAATCTAAGGAGAGGTCAGACAGTAACAATTAAGAAACGAGACAGTAACAGTTGGACATTAACAATCCAAGTGTTTGTTGACGAGGGGTTTTACACTATCTTAAAGGCAGAACTGGATTCTTTAAATCATAGAACTTGTAGCCTCATGTCTTAGCTTTCCAACAACACTAATCTCGCTTCAATTGGAGTTCTATAACTCCAGATATGGTTAAAAATTTGAGGACAGTTCAGATAGTAACAATTCAAAAACGAGACAGTAACAGTTGGACAGTAATAGTCTAAGTGTTTTTGACGAGCAATTTTGACTATTATAGAGGTAGAACTGGGTTATCTTTAAATCATAAAACTTGTAGCCTCATGTCTTAGCTTTCCAATGACAATAATCTTGCTTGAATCGGAGTTCTATAACTCCAGATATGGTTAAAAATCTGAGTAGAGATCAGACAATAACAATTCAAAAACGGGACAGTAACAGTCCAAGTGTTTGTTGATGAGCGATTTTGACTATCTTAGAGGCAGAACTGGGTTCTCCTTAAAACATAGAACTTGTAGGCTCATATCTTAGCTTTCTAAGGAAACTAATATCGCTTGAATCAGATTCTATAACTCTAGATATAGTTAAAAATATGAGGGAAGGTCAGACGGTAACAGTTCAAAAACGAGATAGTAACAGTCCAAGTGTTTGTTGGCGAATGATTTTGACTATCATAGAGATAGAATCGGGTTCTCCTTAAAGCATAAAACTTGTAGCTTCATGTCTTAGCTTTCCAACGACATTAATCTGGCTTGAGTTGGAGTTCTATAACTCCATATATAGTTAAATATATAAGGAGAGGTCACAGTAATAGTTAAAAAATGAGATAGTAACAATTGGATAATGACAGTCCAAATATAAAGAAAGGAATGATGATGGGGTTGGATAAAGAACGACAATAATAATGAGTGAAATGAGAAAAAATGTAAAATATTAAGAAATGACTGAAAAAAAGACTTACTGGTTGTTGATATGGTTATTATAAAACATATCATTGAATGAGGAAAATTTATGAGATAAACCTGTGATTTGCTGGAGGGACCATAGGCGTGGTGCAACAGCAATAGCTGGGGAGCACGAGTAAAGCTTCTATTAGAGGTAGGTGAATTGTACCTTTACCTTCTAGTTAAATTCCATGATTTAATATATATTACTGATGTGAAATGTTAATTACTGAATGTATGTGTACTCAAGGGGAAAGGTTGTTGTGTGAATTGTTAAGTGATGAAATTATCACTGACAAATGAAATATGAGAAGTGTGATTTTGAGGCGTCAACTAGCATACATTTAGTGTATGTTAGGATCCCGGGTAAGGGGATCGCTGTGAAACCCTGGAAATTTATAATTTAAATATGCAGATACGTAAACCCTCATGTAAACGTAAGACTGAAAGTGGTAATATTTCAATGAGTAATGGAAACCAAGATTTGAAATAATAGATAAATAATGATATATAATGGAAAAGATGACCTCCATAAAATGAATTTTGATTTAGAATTCATAAGGATAGAGAAACTGGTAATGTGTTTTGATGGATAAGATAATGAGAAAAATGACAAAATATTTCTAGGAAATAAGTGAGGTAATAAAGAATACATTATAATAAAGGATAATGCAATGAAAAGGGTAGGACTGAAGGTGCAAACACCGATTAAAATTAGTGATGTTATTTTAAAACGGTAATAAGCCCGATAAATAAATAAAGGTGAAAATTCTAAAATGAATATATTCCAAGATAATAAAATGACCTTAAAGGGTTAGAAGGACAATTGATATGATTTTATGTGAAGATTGAACAAGAAAATCTAGATTGTTTATGAAAAGTCATGAAATGACCAATTTTACATTAGAAAGCAAAGCTCTCAATCCAATCGTCGGATCGGGATGCAATTTTGCATGAAGTCTATTAATATGTTTTCTTACCTTGGTTAAAGATCACATCCCAATTGGAGTTCAGTAAAGACTAGCGATTCAAGCAGAAATAAACCGGATAGTTTACATGAAAAATAAAATAAAATACATAAAGGCATAAATGAGGGACATAATTGTAATTAGAGGAAAATGTATATTTAAAATAGCCAAAGGCCACCAGTTCAAGAAAAGAAAAAAAAAGAGAAAAGAGGGAGAGACAATGGAGAATTCGGCTAGAGAGAGGGGTGCAGAATTTGGAAGAAACAATAATACTCCGGTGGCCATATCTCTATAATCCAAGGTTGGATCATGTTGAGTTTTTGATATATTGTTCTTCTTACACTCCTCTACTAACTTATCAGAGTGATTTGAAGGAACACAATCCGTTTGACAGAAATTATCATCTGCACTTTTCTGGAAAACAAAAGGAAATAATTCTGCAGAGCAGTTTTGGTCGCCGGCCGTTTTGTCTCTCTTACACCGTTGGATCATGCTAATTCTTGGATATGTGGTGCGCCTAGATGTTACCTTCATGCTGGACGGTGGAGATCGGAAAATATTTCTCTAGCAAGGTTTCATGCATGTTGAACAGTAGCTCGTCCATTTTCAGGGAAAGTTGTGGGGACTGGACAATTGCATGGAGTGGCAGCACGTGCACCTATTCTAGGTAGGTGACTTGCACCTTCTCTTTTTTGTATACGTTGAATAATAAAATACTTTATCATGAATGTTACCATATTGTGTTAGAACATATATTAGATCGTCGAACGCTTAAATGTTGACAAATGAATGATTAGCTTCGGTTAATGGCATCCGAATGGATGACCGGGATGAATGACTGATTAGCTTCGGCTAATGGCATCCGGATGGATGACCGAGACAAATGAATGATTAGCTTCGGCTAATGGCATCCGAATGGATGACCGGGATGAACAATTGATTAGCTTTGGCTAATGGCATCTGAATGGATGGCCGGGACAAATGAATGATTAGCTTCGGCTAATGACATCCGAATGGATGACCGGGATGAACAATTGATTAACTTTGGCTAATGGCATCCGAAGTGGATGAACGGGGTGAGTGAACGGTTAACCTCAGCAAATGATGCCTTAAGAGGTTAGCCGGATGCTAGGTAATTCGTATGGAATTACCGGATTGATTGTGGAAACCAAGATGGGTTAGCTGGATTTCTTGGGTAATTAAGAGAATTACCAGGTTTATTGGTTAACAAGCAAGTTAACCGAATATGGGGTAATTCGTATGGAATTACCGGATTGATTGGCTAACAAAAGAGGTTAGCCGGATGCTATGTAATTCGTATGGAATTACCGGATTGATTTTGACAACCAGGATGGGTTAGCCAGATTTCTTGGGTAATTAAGAGAATTATCGGGTTTATTGGTTAACGAGGAAGTTAACCGCATATGGGGTAATTCGTATGGAATTACTGGATTGATTGACCAACAAAAGAGGTTAGCTGGAGGCTGGGTAATTCTTATGGAATTACTAGATTTATTGGTAACCGAGGAAGGTTAACCAAATGTGTGGGTAATTATATGAAATTACCAGAATTATTGGCAATCGGGATGAGTAGCCGGTTAGTAAAGTTTTGAAGAGATTATGTGAATTAATTTATTCAAGTTAGAAGTAGTAAATTCTAAATGTTATGAGTAAAATAATTAAAATATGACTAAGATATTGAGTAAATTAATTAATTTGGTTATTGGGTAGACACAATGACTTGGAGATTGGAGGGGAATTGATAGATAATTGGTTACCATAGTGTTGGTGGCTAAGGATACATTACAATGATACTTAACGCCATAATGACGGTGGCTAAGGGCATAAATTGATACGTAGCACTGTGATGATGGTGACCAAAGTTATGTGAAGGATGCTTAGTGACCGTAGTGTCGATAACTAAGATTGTGTGCGAATGATACTCGGCAACCGTGGTTACAATGCTTATGATGTTAGTAAGAAAAATGAAAGGGGTTCGACACGAATGGAAGAATTAAAGGGCATTGATTAATTATTCCAAGTCGAGAATAGTTAATGATATCAATAGGTCACATTGGTATTGACAACCATTTCTGGTGTGATTAGCTACTCCAGGTAAGGAGGCTAATGATGTCAAGGGTTCTTGACATCGACAATTTTGATGGTAAACCAGATATGAATAAGATTTGATTAACTATTCTAAGGAAGGAATAGTTAATGATACTGATCGGTTTTATTGATATTGACATGTGAAATAATTGATTAGTCTAGCCCAATATTAGAAGACTAATGATACTAATGAGATTTATTAGTTTCAGCGATTACTTTTTAGCAACAGATTCAGAAAAGGGAATATATGGATTAGTCATTCCAAAAGAATGAGATAAGCTAATGATACCAAGAGAGGAATATCTTGGTATTAAGTGAGAATTGATTTATAAGGAGATGGTGTTCGCAAACCGTTGAGTTGTGTTGAGATTTCCAAAATGGAATTATTCTTGGCAAATGAGATAGGATATTAGATGGATATTGGTAATAGATGGAAAATATATGTTGTAAAAGAGGTTTATGCCTAATTTTATATATCAAAAGAAATTCCGTAGAGATTATTGTCTGCCATTGTTATTGCTTGTTACTGTCTTTTATAATTATGTGTACATGTTAATTTCTATTTTCAGGTCCATCAGGTTCGTGTCAAGAGTGATACTAGTTTAGTTTGTCTTTTGCTTTTGACCATGTAAATTATTTGTAAATTAAAAGACTTATCTCCTAAAACTTGAGATGTAATATCAATCCGTAAATCTGAATGTATGCCTTTGAAATTGAATTGAACTACATTATATGATGTTATTGAATAAGATGTGTTGTGTTGATGATAATAAGTTGGGTTGGGACCCAGGATGATTGGGTCGGGACCCAGGACGATTGGGTCGTAATTGAGTTATGAGGAGATATGAGATATTAGAAGTGTAAACAGGGTATATGTCAATAACTTGGGACCTCCCAGTATAGGGGAGACTCTGCCGAAATTTTGGTGGAAATTTTGGTGGAACCTGTATATCAAAAAAAAAAATTACCTGAAAATTTCCAATGTATCGCGAAACAAAATGTAGAAAAATCGGGGTTGTTACAATCGCTATGTTTGGACTAACATACATTTAGTGTATGTTAGGATCCCGGGGAAGGGGATCACTATGTTTTGGCTAGTATACATTTAGTGTATGTTAGGATCCCGGGTAAGGGGATCACCTTGCATTGACTCCTACGGGATGATGATGATGATACAAGTGAAAGGGGTATCGGTAATGTGTCAAACAAAGATAATCATGTTTGATCTTATGAAGTCTGGAATGGAGGTTAATAGTGAAAGAGGGAACAATTATTTATAGTTGAATAAGGAAGAGATTCTAATGAAAACCAGAAATGAGAAGTGAACAAAATATGAATGCATGTTACCCTGTTGAAATTGTTAGATATTCGTGTTATTATTTTTATATGATATTCATCTTTCAATAATATGTATTTTGTTTCAGGAACATCACATGCACGACAAGAGTAGATCCTAGCTTATGTTACCTTCTTGTATTTTAGGTTATAGGGGGTATACCCTTGTATTTTATAAACATGAAAATATTTGTATGACTTAATTTGCATAATTAATGTTTAAACTTGATTGAATGAACTTAATCTCTGTAGTTCATATAACCATTTTTTCATGTCTAAGTATTTATTTTTTTATCCATCCATAATGATATTTTGTTATATAATGTATATCATGAATATTGTGGGTAATAGGTGTAAGAATATTTGTGGAAATTGAAACCCAAGATGATTGGGTCGGGATTAAGTTATGAGATGTGAGTTATTAGAAGTGTAAACAGGTTACATGTCGATAACTTGGGACCTTCCAGTATAGGGGGGATTCCGTCGAAATTTTGGAAGATTTTAATATGAAAACCATGAATATATATATATATATATATATATATATATATATATATATATATATATATATATATATAAGGGAAGAAAAAAAAATTCTTTATTTTCGGTTGACATGAGAGGGTTATTTTTATCCTGGAATTGGGGGATGTTACACCATTCATAGATGAGTCAACAACAGGTGGCACCAATATAGCCACCTATTCAAAGGGGTGCTATATTGTCTCATGCTTCAGAAATCCCATGATAAGAGGCGCCGCTGGTGGCAGCCTAACCAGAAGAGGCTCCACCTGCATTAGCATTAGGGACATCTCTTATGTTACTAGACCCTGCTTATTTTGAACAACTGGTCAGGCTTATTTTGAACAGTCAAGAGACCACTCATACCTTGGTCCATTGGGTTAAGAATATAAATGATATGGGATGTCTGCCTTTTTTAGAGGATGAGGATGTAGAATTTGCAAGATAGTGGCTTCAAAAGATAGAGGAGTCGCTTACTTAGATTCTGGTGCCTAAAGAGATAAGAGTGAACTGTGTGGCATAACTGTTGGCTAAAAGTGCTCAAACATGGTGGACTGTAGTGAGGAACTATAGGGCAGGTGAAAGACTTGTATGGGTCAATTTTCGCAGAGAGTTTAAAGTCAGATACGACTCTTGACAACATTAGAGAAGGAAGGAACATGAGTTTTTAGGGTTGAAGTAGGGAACCATGACTATAGGACAATATGAGAGACATTTCCAAGACCTTTGCACTCTTGCTATTGCCTACTACTTATAGAACAACACCGAATTGAAAGGTTTTGGGATGGTCTTCGACAAGAATTTAGAAAGGGATTGGTAACTTTTCAACCTCGCACCATGAGGGAGTTAGTAGAGGTGACCTACACTTTGGAGTCACTAAATGAGGAACAACCTCACACTAGGAGACATAAGAGAGCGAAGGGCATGAAAAGAAAGGAGTCAATTCTTGTCTTGAGTTGACCACCTTTTCCTAGGAGGAGTGAAGGGAAAACCCAAGCATAGAGTTATAGAAAAGGGGATAGCTTCTCCATCGGGGGATCTTTAGGCAGGTATGCTCAGTTAGACCAAATTGGATACGGGATTGGTGGTAGTACATCAGGGCCGACTCGGGGTGGGGGGTTATCAAGCATTATGGATAGGAAGGCCTTTTCCTTTTCGTAATATAGGGTTTGCAGCCATTTCCATCTAAGAGATTGCAAGGTTACGTCCAAGAGGTGTTTCATTTGCCGATAAGAAAGGCATATATGGAAGGATTGTCAATATTTGGAGGATGAGTGTCACTTATTTGGGGAGTACGAACGCTTTAGGAGAAATTGCCTTAACTGAACACAAACTCAAAGCCAACAACATTCAATCACTATGGATAAGCCAATTAGGGAGTATACACAGCTCACCCAATCAGGTGCGAATATGAGTAGAGGTCAGGGCTAGAGTCGAGGAGACAGAACCCCAAACAAAGTGTACCATTTGAACCAACAGATGACCAGAGCATCAACAAAAGTAGTGGTAGGTATGACTATAATTAATGGTTTTGAGAGTTATGAACTAATAGACACAGGAGATACACATTTATTTATAACACCGAGATTTATAAATAGATTACAAAAACCTGTAAATAAATTAAATGAGGGCTTGATAATTTGTACTCCATTAAGGGAAGGGATAGCAGTAGATGATGTCTATAAGGGGTGTCGAGTGAATGTAAGAGGGTGTGAATTGGGGGTAGATCTAATTCCTTTAGAGATACAAGACTTTGATGTGATCCTATAGATGGATTGACTTAGCACATACCATGATATTGTAAATTGTCATACTAAAATGGTGTGCCTTCGGACACTTAATGGTAAAGAGGTGGAATTTAAAGGAGAAAGAAATGGAATGCGTGGGGGATTAGTGTCAACACTCAATACTAGAAAATTGGTGAGGAAAGGAGGTGAGGTCTACCTCGCCAATGAAAGGGATGAGGAGAGAGAAGAAATGAGATTGATGGAAATCCTAGTAGCACAGGAATTTCTAGAAGTATTTCCTTTTTTAGTCAGATTCTTAAGACTATGATGAGCATGTTCTTTATGAAAATGGGGCCATAAATCATGAATTAAGTTCATCTATTCAAGTTTAAACATTAATTATACAAATTAAGTTATATAAAAGTTGTAATATTACAAAATACAAGGGTATACTCCCTATAATCTAGACTACAAAAAGTGAACATAAGCTAGGATATACTGTTGTCGTGCATGCGATGGTCCTGAAACAAAATACATATCATTGAAACACGAAAATCACAATAATATAGCCACACAAATATTCAACAATTTAAAAGACAAACATGCATTCATATTTTATTCACTTCTCCATCCTAGTTTTCATTAGAAACTCTTTCTCTTTCAATTACTAAAAACCGTTTCCTCTTCCATTATCAACCTCCATTCAAGATTTCATAAGATAAACCATGATAATTTCCGCTTAGCACATTACCGATACCAATTTCACTGGTATCATCACCACCCTGTAGGAGTCGAATGTATGATAGCCAATACATGCTGATCCCCTTACCCGGGATCCTAACATACACTAAATATATACTAGTCGAAACACATATTACACTTCTCATATTTTCTTTGTTAATGGTACTCCCATCACTTGACAATGCACACATGGGTAGTTCACCTTGAACACACACATACATTCAGAATACTAGCCGAAATAACAACATCATTACACCAACTTCCATCCTTTCACATATTATCCAATGTTGCAAATTCACATCTCACATTATTAACATATTAAATTCTTGAATTTAACTAAAAATCTTAGGCGAGGATCACCTACCTGCAATAGAAGCTCTACTCGTGCTCCCCTACTGCTGTTGTTGCACCATAACTGTGATCCCTCCTACAAATCATAAGTTTATCTCATAAATTTTCCGCACTCAAGGATATGTTTTATAATAACCCTATCAATAACCAATAAGTCTTTCTTTCTATAACGCCCGACAATTTTGTAAGCATTTAAAATTAATTTCCTACAATTTGGTATGTAAAAATACGAGTTTTTATTTATTTATTTATTTTACATTGTAATGAAATTTCTATCAAAATTTCGACAGAGTCTCCCCTATACCGGGAGGTCTTATCAACAACTCATCTTGTACATATCTCATGTTTCATTCCATCATTCATGCATATCCATATCGCATTGCGACCACAATTATTATTAATCATAATATTTTGCAAATCCAGGGATTCATTTCGAACATATAATTTACAACACAAACTAATAGTAATAAACTTGATTAATAACATTAATATTACAAGCATAAATTCTGAAGGTCTCTATGATTAAGATAATGGAACACTAATATGGTTCTTGTCATATAATTATCTAAAGAAAATACAACAACATCCATTTCATCCTAGATTCACACAAAAGAAATAAGGATGCTAACCTTAAGCCATACAAAAGGATTGGAAATACTAATTCCTTAATTCATACAAAAGAATTAGACACCTATGACACTACTCCTAACAGGAATGAGAAAGACCTACAACACCAAAATAAGAGAATAATTATAATAAATAAATAAAATACAACCAGATAATAAAGAGTTACCACTACGTGTAACTTTGCATATGTGTACTGACTCGATAGGGCATAATCATAGTTGATCCGCAAAAGAAGATCCTTTACTACATCTAATGCCTATCCTTCCACAACCTACTTATGGTTTTGTTTTCAATTATAATACATTAACTTTTGTCTGATTTACCCTTTTTCTTATCCGCCCTAAATTTTAAGGCAATTGCTGCCGACACTAATAACTCTTATTAGTGTCATTAGTCATCTTTACCTGGATAGACTAATCAATTCCTTAGCAATGCCGGCACCAATTTAATCAATCGATGCCATTGAGCTATTTCCAACCCGAAATAGTCAATCAATTGCTCTCCATTACTTGAAGATGATTCCGAAAATGTCGATGCCAAGTTCTCTTGACATCATTAACTTCCTCCTCAAAAGTTAATCAAGTTATAATGGGTTTGCCGATACAAACATTATTTTTCAGTATCATTAACTATTCGTGATACAAATAGTTAATCAAGTTCAATATTCATTATATTTCCGTCAAGGTCATGCCGATATTAACAATATTAACATCATTAGCCACCCCTATTCGAGGTCGGGTAATTAAGTCCATAGGCAGTCATTTTCTTTTTTTTTAATATATATACACATAATATCGATCCAATCCAAACTCCGAATCCCAGAGTCTATGACCAAAATTCAGATTTCAAATCCATGTCCGTTTCACCGCATCTTTCCCTTCTTTAGTCATATTCACCGGGTGGACATATTCATATAGTAATATTATTTCTCGTGCGTGTAGGCAACATTCACATAGAATTAGTATTTATTTCCCTGCCTGTAGGCAACATTCACATTGTAATAACATTGCTCATTGACAATGTTCACACAATAATAATACTTCTCCTACTTGTTGGTAACTTTCACATAACAATATTTGTACTGCCCGTAGGCAATGTTCACATAGCAATATTTCTCATGATAGACAGTAGTACAAAATACACAGTAGTACAAAATACAAAATACACATAATGTCTATCATATAACTAGCATTACAAGAATTTAAACAATTTAAAGAAGGGGGCAACCCTTACCTTGAACTCCTGTTGTACTTGCACGTGAGAAGTCGGGTCCCACTCTGTATGCTTCTCCTCCATTCCAGTAGAACATCCTGAATTAGTACTCGGACCCCTTTCTGATTCATTCATCATATCTATTATTTCACATGCCCAATTAGTTTCATAAACAAGTTCATGAATAAGCTATTTTTAGTCATCACTTTAATTCATTAAATCAGCATCCATTCTCGCTAATATTAAATGTCCAGCCAATTCTTTCTTCTACCTTGGCCGAATATAGGCCTTATTTCTATAATAAATCCTTTTGTGTTTATATTCAAGATAACATTATTAATTCTCATTTATATTGGCATGATATAATATGTTCCATATATTTCAAGTCAAATAGTATTACCACACATGTTACATGTTCATCAAAATTATTATTATTATTATTATTATTTTGCTAGAAACTATTCATTAAGCACAACAACTAGATGAAAGAACTTTCTTCCTTAATATGGCTACTTGCTAACAATTCTTGATCAAAACTTCCTAAACACTCATGTTAAATTTTCTTTTATTCAATACCAAGCATTGCTGAGCATGTCAAATGCCTTAAATCATAACCCTTCCCATGTTGTTTTCTATTTGCCGAACATGCTTAAGTGAATTATAATGAATTTTCTTCAATTCCTTTCCTTATCCACTCTAAGCAACATTACCTCACCTAAAAATTTTCATATGTATATGATCATTAATAATTGTCTATCTAGAGATGTTCACATTACGCATATAATTTTATTTGTGTCTCTTGCACATTTTCTTCTTTCAAACTAATATATATACCCACAAGTATATTCTTATGGTTTCTTACTCCTTTCATTGAACAATGTACATTAAGATGATATAAATACTTCCTTTAAAATATTGTCACTAAATGTTTATTTATATTCTTCGTACAAGGTTATTCCAAGCAGTCATTTCTATTTTTCAAGCAACATTCACCAAACCAGAATTTCTCCCTTGAATTTCTTCTCTTAGCCGAAACTTGTGCTCCATGTCCTCATTAGTTCATTCATTTAAATCACATCATTTTCTTCATTTACAATATATGTTATCATATATAAAACATATACCAATCTCTCAAATAAGAAATTATAAAGGATTCAACATTTATTCATACAATTTCTAAGAACATCAACACTTTTAACTTTTGTTCTAGCCCTGTTTTACTTAAATATTTGTTCAAGCTCATGAATCATTGAAATATATCTTCAATTTTCTCCTCCCCCCTTCAAGTCCCTTTATGGTCGGCCCTAATCTAGGGTTTTCTCCTTAGTTTACATCAAGTTTTTCTTACTATACATTCTTTGAAATTTGTTCTTTCCTTTAAAAACAATTCTTATTCACAATATTAGTTTTCAAAACATTGATATGCAAAAAAATCCTAAGTTTTCATTTGGGTTGTTCACCCTTTTTAACAAAGCTCACTCAAGACAAAAATGGAGACTAAAGGGTTGTTCTTACCGTATGAATTAAGCAAGGATTAAGGATGATTTTTGACAACTCTATACGTGTTCTTCTTGTTCTCTTTCTTGGTTGATTCTTCTCCCCCTCTTTCTGCCTTTAGCCGTGAATCTTTGTCTCTCTCTACATCTCTATTTTGTGGCCTTTCTCCTCACTTTCACTCTTCATTCACTCTAGCATTGTTTGGATGAAATGCAAGAGAACACTTTACTGGAAATTTTGTAAGAGAGGGGGCTGCTAGAGGCTGTCTTGGCCGGCAGTAATAGGAGAGGTAAAGTCACCCTCTTTTCTCCCAACTACTTATACTCCCTTATAAATGAAGTTAGGTCTGGTTTGGTATGGTTCCATTTTTTTTTCAAGGCTGGTTATCACATTCATTTTGGGTTGATAACCGGGTCAAATCTTCCCTTACATGCTCTTCTCCAAAACTCACTCATTTCACTCTTATTATTATTTTACTCTTTCTTATATATATTATTCGCACTTATTGAATGTTACCAAGTTGTTGTTGGGTGAAACTTTTAAATGGGTTTCATGTCGGGTTTTATAAAAGAAAACTTCATCCTTGAAACTCGTCTCCATTCTCGCTAATATTATAAATTTTAATCCAAAATTTGTAACGTTCATTACAACTTCCACCATACTTTTAAATTTATTTATGGAGCTTATTCTCTCCCTTACCCATTTTATTTATTATTATTTCTACTATTTATTCATTTCTTTTGATATTGAGTCTCCATTACTCATCAGGGTCTTTTCTTTTCTTTTCTTATTTCTACGATCTTATGTTTATGCGGGGGTTTACACTTTCAGTCATTTCTTAATATTTGAATTGTTACTGTTTAAACCTTGAACTATTACTGTGAAACTGTTATTGTCTAGACTTTGGATTGTTACTGTTTAACCTCTCCTCAGATTTTAAACTATATCTAGAGTTATATAACTCCATTTGAAGCAAGATTGGTCTTGTTGGAAAGCTAAGACATGAGGCTACAAGTTATCTGAAGGAAGGGGAACCCAATTCTGCCTCTAAGACAGTTAAAATTACTCATAAAAAAACATTGGACTGTTACTCTCAAACCTCTCCTCAGATTTTTAACTATATCTAAAGTTATAGAACTCTATTTTAAATGATATCTACAAGTTCTCTAAAGGAAGGAGAACCCAGTTCTATGTTTAAGATAGTCAAAATTGCTCATAAAAAAACATTGGATTGTTACTGTCCGACCTCTCCTCAGAGTTTTAACTACATCTATAGTTATAAAACTCCATTTTAAGCGAGATTGATCTCGTTGATACACGAGGCTACAAGTCCTCTGAAGGAAGGAGAACCCAGTTCTGCCTTTAAGACAGTCAAAATTGCTTATCAACAAACATTGGATTGTTATTGTGCAACTGTTACTGTCTTGATATTGAACTATTACTGTCTGAGCTCTCCTTAGTTTATAACTATATCTAGAGTTATAAAACTTGATGTCTAGCAAGATTGGTCTTGTTGGAAAGCTAAGACATAAGGCTACAAGTTCTCTGAAGGAAGGAGAATCAAGTTCTACCTCTAAGACAGTAAAAATTGCTCATCAACAAATATTGGACTGATACTGTCCAACTATTACTGTCTTGGTATTGAACTTTTACTGTCTACCCTCTCCTCAGATTTTTAACTATATCTAGAGTTATAGAACTGCATTTCAAGCGAGATTGGTCTTGTTGGAAAGTTAAGACATGAGGCTACAAGGTCTCTGAAGGAAGGACAACCCAGTTCTACCTCTAACATAGTCAAAATTTCTCATCAACAAACATTGGACTGTTACTGTCTAACTATTACTGTCTTGATATTGAACCATTATTGTCCGACCTCTCCTCAGATTTTTAACTATATCTAGAGTTGTAGAACGCATTTCAAGCGAGATTGGTCTCGTTGGAAAGCTAAGACATGAGGCTACAAGTTCTCTCAACGAAGGAGAACCAAGTTTTACCTCTAAGATAGTCAAAATTGCTCATCAACAAACATTGGACTGTTACTGCCCAACTATTACTGTATTGATATTGAACTGTTACTATCCGACCTCTCCTCAGATTTGTATCTAGAGTTGTAGAACTCCATTTCAAGCGAGATTGGTCTCGCTGGAAAGCTAAGACACAATGCTACAAGTTCTTTAAGGGAAGGAGAATCTGGTTCTGCCTCTAAGACAATCAAAATTGCTCATCAACAAAAATTGGACTGTTACTGTCCAACTGTTACTGTCTTGATATTTAACTATTACTTCCGACCTCTACTCAGATTTTTAACTATATCTAGAGTTATAGAACTCCATTTCATGCAACATTAGTCTTGTTGGAAAGCTAAGACACGAGGCTACAATTGCTCTGAAAAAAAGAGAACCCAGTTCTTCCTCTAAGACAGTGAAAATGTCTCATTGACAAACCATACCTACTGCCTTACAGGGTCTGTCATGACCCAATCCCGGTTAATGACCCATAGCTGGAGTTTTGCAGCTCCAAATTAAGCAAGACCAATTTCCTTAGTTAGCTAACATCCAAAACTACAATTACTATGAAGGAACCTGATCCTAATTCCCTCATCCTCCTACTCGAATTCTCTCTAAAAGTTAGGAGACGAATCTGTCTAGATTCATCAACCTTTTCATTTACACACAACATTCATAATTTAACTTTCTCTTTGTTATCTTAACCCGTAGCCATATCACATACCATACCTAACAAACAAATGATACAATCCATATGGTCAAGGTATAATGCATTATTATGAGTATAACATGTCCAAATATCAACTTCATCAAATGGTGAAATTTCCAGAAACATGGGTTTGATCGAACTGACCTCAAAGTTGCAGACCTATAATGCGAGAAGCACAACTTCTATACTGAGTGTGTATTTCTGATCGTCATCGTTCAGAATCTAGATAGAAACAGGAAGAACAACATATTCAAATTATAGCCCGATCCAACGGTGGCCAGAGGAGAAAACAGTCAGTGACGAAGACTGTCCAGAAGTGTATTTTCTTAGAAATGTTCCTCCTGTAATATCTCTGAAACGGGGACTAATATAAAAGATCCTTCTGGTGACAATATACACTATATGGAGGAGAACAACCTATACGAATATTGCTTTGATCCAATGGTGGAAGGTGGAGTTATAGTTGTTGGCTTTTCTGCCATCATTATGTCTTCTCTCTAGCCTCTCTCTAAACCTCTCTTGCTCTTGCAAGTCACTCCAAGAGAGAAAATAGAATGATATTTATAGTGCTATCATCTTGTTAATTGCACATTTATCCCCACCCCTTTTTATTATTTGTACATAAACTCCTAACCTTTTGTTATTTGAATATTGACCTCTTTTGGTCTTACGTATTCATTTTGTCCCCACAAATGTTTTTCTTTTCAACAATTCAATACTATATTCACTTTTCATTTCATTAATTTCACTATTTTTATCTTGATTTAGGTTTCTTTAATTTAATTTAACACATTTTACTATTGCTTAAATTTCTCATATTTTAATAACGTAGAAAAATTATAATTGGGGGTTTACAATAGATGTGACACGCCTCTTAAGCTCATCATGGGCATCTTTACATGCTTGATCAAACATAAAATCCACTTTTTTGGCTAATAATTTGCACAAGGGTGCCGTAATCTTCGAGAAATCTTTGTTAAAGCGTCGATAGAAACCTGCAGGACCAAGAAAAGAGCGAACTTTGCTCACGCATGAGGGGCTAAGGAAATGATGAAATGACATCTATTTTAGCTTTATCAACTTCTAATGCACGCGAAGACACAACATGCCTAAGAACTATTCCTTGTTTTATCATAAAATAACACTTTTCATAATTCAAGACAAGGTTAGTTTCAATGCATCTTTTCAAGACCAAAGATAAATTTTCTAAACACTTATCAAAAGAATCACCATACATTGTGAAATCATCTATGAAAACCTCAATTATTATTTCAACATAGTCAGAAAAAATACTCATCATGCATCTTTGAAAAGTTGCATGTGCATTACAGAGACTAAAGGGCGTTCTCCTATATACATATGTACCAAATGGACATGTAAATGTAGTCTTTTCTTGATCTTTAGGATTTATAACAATCTAATTATATATGTTATATCCATCAAGAAAGCATTAAAAAGACTTACATGCCAGGCGTTGAAGCATTTGGTCCATGAATGGTAATGGGAAATGATCTTTGCGTGTAGAAAGATTAAGCTTTCTATAGTCAACACACATTCTCCATCCACTCGAGATGCGAGTAGGGATGAGTTCATCATTTTTGTTCTTTAGCAACATAATTACGGTCTTTTTGGGCACCACATGGACAGGTGCCACCCATTCACTGTCCGTGATGAGGTAAATGACCTTATAACATTGGAATTTATTAATGTAGGGGTTGCCTCGCTTGATAATTCTATGGGGGCTGAAATCCATGTGGTTGGAACTGTCGGCCTTGATTGCTTTGTTGAGGCGGGTTCCCATAACGTAATTTTGGATGATCTCTCCATCCAGGATTGTACGTGTTGAAAAAGGGATCATACTTTCGCTCGGGCTATCCATTGAATGCTCCATCAACTACATTAGCTTGTTCAATGTAATCTTCTTATATTGTTGGGCACATATCCAAAGCATGTTCTTGTAAAGAGCATATGCTAGAAACTTTCACCTGTTGTACATTGCCACAATCCAAAGAACGCACAAGAGAAGTAAGATCATTAACTTTATTCTCAAGGTTAGCAATACTTACCTTATTCACTTGTTTGCTTGGGAAGTCTCCATACGTGCCAAATTATTTCGAGTTGGATGTCATATTTGAGATCAATTAGCATGCAGCCTCAGGTGTCTTATCTACCAATGCCCCTTCACTTGCTGCATCAATGATACTACGGTTAGTAGGCATCAGTTCTTCATGAAAATATTGAATGAGCAGTTGATCGGGTATCTGATGATGAGGGCATTGAATGCACAGTTGCTCAAATCTTTCCCAATACTCGGAGAGTGTCACCCCATGAGATTTTCAAATCCCATATATTTCTTTTCTTATGTTGGAAACTCGAGATTTTCAGAAATATTTCTCAAGCAAAATCTTCTTCATGGCATTCCAAGTTCCAATGGAACCTGGGAGAATAGAGAAAGGCCATGTCTTTGCTGCCCCTTTTAAAGAGAAAGGGAAAGCTTTCAACTTAACCTATTCTTCATCAACTCCGTTCGGTTTCATGCCAATACAAACTATGTAGAACTCTTTGAGATGAGTATGAGGATCTTCTTCAGCAAGTCCATTGAATATTGGGAGTAAATGTATAAAACTAGACTTGAGCTCGAAGTTTACGCACAATGGTTGATTCTCCATATTAGGAGTAGCAAGCTCTTTGAGTGTTTGTTGTCGTGCAATATCCATGGTGTTGACGCGAGCTTCCTTTCGTAACTTGCGTAAAGTGTTTTCTATTTCAAGATCCACCTGCATTTGACTCTGATTAGTAGAACGAGTTACAAGCATAAATCGTCAAGGAAACTCAAAAGAAACCGGCTACACAAAAGATTGAAAACAATGTAAATTGAACAAAAATCCTATGCTGAAAAAAAACTGCCTAAAAACATTTGAAAACAGCGGAATTTGACCTCGATAGGGTGGGGCTAATGGCCAAAGATCAACATTGGCAGATTGCGAGATTTGACTTTTAAGGTTGCAATTTCCATGCTCTTCCTTTTTTTATTTTTCTTGCCATACACGTGTAGAAAGGTATGGATGTTACCTTTTAAATGCCACTAGAATCACTTCGTTTCGACCTCTAAAGCTCATGCTCTGCACAAAACATCAATTGAAGGTCAAATTTGCCAATTACCTCCAATTTACTCCTTTCTGCATCTTTCATCCAAAAGTGTCTTCAAAACATAAAACAAAGAATATCAAGGTATTATATATATATAAAAAAGGCAAAACACTAGTTAAATGTGAGTGAAACTATCGAATAAACATTGTAGAAATGATATTCTGTATGGAATAGTGCTAAAAAAAGGGAAGGAATGCATGAAAGTTGTCGTAGGGTGTGCAACATTGAGGCACGATGGTGAGGCTTTTAAATTGCCTCTTGATGAGGTGTGTGTTGTTAGGTAGGGTTTCTGGATTTAATAATAAAATTATGATTAAGGTTTAGAAGTTGCCACCTAGTATTATGGTCACTAGAAACCTATGGTTTGTGAGAGTCTGGATAAGGCACTGGTTTTATAAGGAGAAGACGCATCACCCCCAGTGCACCCTACCTAAGGTAAGCTACATTGTTGTTTGATTGTTTTTCTAGGTTGAGTTTCTCCTCGTTGGTCTTTTTTAAGGTTTAAGACAGATCTCCCTTCGTGAGGGAGTCTTTACCTTATCGGGTTAAATCATAACCGTTCTAAAGTTTGAATTTTAGCATTGCATTTATTTTATACGTTGTATCTTTAATACCTAAGGGTGTATTCTATTGTATAGTTTTACACCCCACAGATATTAAAGTCTACATCTTGACCCCTAAAAAAAAGTTTGGTGAAGAGTTTTTGATATTTTTGTCAAATCCTAATGGATAATCATAAACTGGTTACGATATTCATTTAGCTTTTTAAAACATGAAAACGATGCAATTTTTGTTTTTTTCATGAAAATATGCTTTGAAAAATTTTAGGATTTGGTCGTATGCATGAAAACAAAAGATTTTTTTTTCTTTTGGAAAGAGAAATTAATTTAAAAGTTTTGAAAGTTCTTTTTGAAGTTTTTGGAAAAATTTTAGAAATATTTCAGAGAAAGCTGGGTATTTTAATACCATGTTTGTATCTTACAATGTAAATATATGACCTGATATTATACGAAATTGGTGAGAAAATATTTGAGAAAATCACAAATATTTTTAAATGTTCCGTGAATTTTTTTGGATTTTATTTTTTTTGTTGTTTTTTTTAAAATATCATATCATAATATATATTATTATAAACAAATATATGTGAGCTGGGTCGGCCCAACTGATTGGGTCGAACTCAGCCCAAGAAAGGGTTGGGTTGGGTTGATCTCGGCACAGCAGATCTCTTTTTTTCTTTTTTTGGGGGCTGGGCTAAACCTGGCCTAGATATTTGGGCTGGGCCAGAACTGGCCCGACCCAAAGAAAATGTTAATTATTCTGCCATTGCATGCAGAATATCTTCTTCATGCAATGACCAAAGAAAAGGACGCCACCTAATGCAAGTAGGGGAGTTGTTGGTCCAAGTGGCTGGGAGATTGTCGTGAGGCTTATAGTGGCGCCACTGTTGGGAGTCGGTGTTGTTGCTAGTGTAGCAGGTGTTAGAGAAGGAAGAAACCAAAATGGTGGCGGTTGTCTATCTACTAGAGCTGCAGCCATGGAGGAAAGAGGAGAAGTAGTTGATAGAGAGAGAGAGAAGTGTGGTGGCGCTGATGGAGGAATTGGCTTTTGTCGTTAGTTGTGGGAGGAAGAAGAAAATCTACAGCAGAGAGAAAGAGGGACTGACGGTGGTTGCTCTGTCGTTGGTGAGGATCTGGGTTGGTGGAGATGATGGTGGCCAAGCTAGTTATAACTATAATGGTGGCCGAAGGCCACGACAGAGAGAGAAAGAGGAGAGAGAACTCACTGCAGAAGAAGAACTAGGGAGTGTTGATTTTTTTCAATTTTTGCACTTGATTTTCTTCATGCTTAGGCCATGAAATCCACCGATATAGGGGATGGAAGAGGGCAATATTGTCTATACTGGGAAAACTTTCGACCTTTGATTCGGTTGAGAAGGATCCCAACCATTGGTTCAAAGTAGGCACCATGAACTGTGAAATTTGACAATTCAAGGTTGCCTGAGTTAGCCACTTTGTGCCGGCGTCGTGGCCTCTATGGTATCAATCAGCCTGAACGGACCACTTTGGGTTGCAGAGAAATATCATGTTGTCAACTTTGGTGGACATATGAGGCATTAAATGCATTTGAAAAATAGCCACCCAAACACTTTTTTCGGGCAAAAACAAGGAAGATAATGAATAGTGACTAAACGACGCGTCATGTGGTCCCTTTTTTTTTTAATGCAAAACGACGTCGTTTAGCCTTGAATTAGGGATTTTAACCAAAGTTCAATTGAATCCTCTAGCTTTCAATTTTGTTCAATTGCACCACTAATTGACCCTAAACTTTTGATTTAGTGTAATTTAGCCCCTAGAAAACGTCAGTTGGAAACCCAGATTTCAGCGTCTTTTGCTTTTCTAGTCCTTGGTTTCGGTTTTATGCAATTTGACCCTCAATTAACCATCAAACTTTCAATTTTCTTCAATTTCACCTCCGATTTTAGTCAGTTAAGCCCTTATAGTTTGACCCTCTTTGTAAAATGGACCTTGAGTGCGAAAGTTTTCAATTTAACCCCTAATTAACCCCAAAACTTTAGTTTTCTTGTGATTTTGCCCCTGATTTCAATCAATTGTCTTTGTAAAAATTAAATTTGCTCTCTTAAAAATTATAATCTTCTCAATTAAGCTCAAATTGAGCTACCAAACTTATTTTTTCATAAATTAAGCCCCTAATAAAATTAATTTGACCATTTTAAAGTATAATTAAGTACTTGAATTTAATTAAATCCTTCAATTAGACCCAAATTAATTCTTAAACATTATTAAAATTTAATTTGGCCCATGATTAAATCAAATTGGCCTATTAAAAATTTAATTATGTTCTTGGAGTTAATTTTTATGCAGATTCGTTTAATAATTATTTAATTTGACCTTGAAGTTGCATAATTTCTCCATTTTGGCCATAATGGGATACAATTAAGCTTCATATTTCTTCTAAAATTACAGATTGATTTTTATGTATTTTTTAATCCTCCCCGACCTGTTTTTTCCACGTTGTCAACTGTTGTTTTATTTTTTAATTGTTTTGGAAGAAAAAGAAGTGAATATGGGGAATAACCCAGAAATGGGTTATGACAAAAGTGATTGTTTATGTGTTTTACATTCAAAATCAGATATCTAGGCAATGTTGTTAGCTAACTTGTGATAAAAAAAAATTAAACTAGATAAAGGCATAATTTGGGATGTTTCCCTTCATGACAGTTGTAGAATTGGATGTTAAATTTTAAATGGAACTGGAATCACTTAAATTGGAGCTGTAAAACTTGATATTGGTAAACACCCAAAAACTATCATACTATAAAATTCTGGATGTAAATTAAAAGTTCAGGTTTACAAACGAGAACATTTGGGGTAAATGTCTTCATGAAAAATGTGTTCAATTATGTTCAAGTTCATAGGGAATAAACCTTACTTCATTTGGATAGACCTGTGTACCATTGTATTTCGATGAATTTAGGTGTGTAAATGGTAGAACTGGGTTTAACCCTCTCATTAATGTTGTGTAATTGTGTCTTAGCCTACTAAGGAAATAAACCCCAAATGAAATTGAGTTCTACAACTCTAATGGGGGAAACACTAAATAGTGTTCTAGTGCACTTATCATATATTGTTTCAACATAATGAGTTTTGTGATGAAGTTAAAAAGAAGTAATTATTGTGTAAAGAATGAGTATGTAAGCTTATTAAAGAATATACTAATGGAAGAATATTTGTATGCTTTAGGGGGAACAACGAGCACAAGATCTTCCATCAGAGGAGCTCACTCGACTGGAGAAGAAGGTAAGTTAAATCTCGTCAACAATGAATGAAGTCAAATCTAAGTTTTTGAAGTTATGATAAATATTAAAACGTGAAACAAATATGGATAAATTATGAATATAAAGTAAGATTTGTAATTGAAATGCTTTTGTAACAAGCGAAAGACCATTGTGGAAATCATTTATGAAGTTATCGAAAATTGACGAATTTAAATTTGCTTGAAACCCATGAAGTTAGATTTGAAATTTTTGGGTTAATGACGAGTAACAAACATAATAGTAATATGGATGATTTATGAATGTGTTATGAGGTTAGATGAATTTCAATTGCTTTCACAATAAAGGAAAACCGATGTTGGGATTGTTGTTGCGATGTCGCGGTCGCACGAATTAATTACCCTAACTTAAAACACAAAATACAAGATAGTATAGAACAAGCAAGGGGTCGATTCCACGAGGAAGTTTTAGATTAGATTTTTATGTTGTACGTTATGCAATTGGGGGGGGGGTTTGATTTGTGATGATTAAAACTATGGCAGAAATTAAACTAGCAAACAAAATCAATTGAAACCAAAATTTATCAAAAAAAAAACCTACAAAAATCAGAATCGATCCTTGAAATGAAACTCTAGTTTATATTCTGAATTTTTATGTTTTCTTAATGTTGATTAGTTAACAGATCCGCTGTAAAACTAATCCTAACCAACAAACAATCACAGTTTCTGCACTAATGATTTAATTCAATGACAGCCTAAAGAACTAGATAACTTCATTAATCTTAACAACCAAGTTGTCCACAACTGGTGTTGCTTTGTTCGAATGTTCTCTCCAAGGTTAAAAACATAGATCTTCCACAATTATTAATCTTAGTTGTTTCGCAAGTTTATATACCACAACTCTGGTTTTGATATCAAACTTAGCAATAGATTGTCACAATAATGACTTAGAGACTGCTTTAGCAGTTATGATGAACACTCATATGAAAACAATTATACTCATTCATAATATAAACTAAAAATAATTGAAAGAATAAATCTCATGGTTCTGGAAATCTGAAGGTCTTTGTATCCTTGCAATCAAGAAAACGAACTTAGCCTTGCATGTCTATTGAACAACTACTCCTCAAGATGGAAGAATGCATGATTTCGGGTTTGTAGGAGAAAGAATTTGTGTTTCTTTACTTCAGGTTGCCTCCTCTTCTTCTTCACTTTCCTTTATCTCTTTCTTTTTATGTGCTACAAAACCTTAGTCTCTATTTTACAAAATAGTCCTCCCTTAAGTCGATAGTTTACATTTTAAGTACTTAAATAACTATTTTCCTAAAAACAAGAAATATCCTTGCATGAAATCTTCAAGCTTTGACTTATAGGAGCTAAATTGCTGAAATAAAAACATGGATGTCGGTTTAGATGCTTCAGAACATAATTTGAACTCGTTTCTTCATGAAACCTGTTTACTGGCAGAATTCCATTATCATATTTAAAAAATCATATCTCCCTCATATCAAATCCTTTTTGGCTGAATTTTGAAAAGTTGATAGGTCTATGAGTCAGGAATCCAACACAATTGTGTTTGCATCAATTGGACTTATGTAGCTCAAGATATTCAAGTTGGAATGGTAGAAGGTCAACATTAGCAAATTGCAAGATTTGACTTTGAAGGCTGCGATTTCCATGCTCTTCCTTATTTTATTTATTTTCTCTCCTTAGATTTCCAGAAAGGTATGGATGTTAGCTTTTTAATGCCACTGGAATCACTTCATTTCGACCTCGAGAACTCATGCTCTGCACAAAACATATACTAAAGGTCAAATTTGTCAATTACCTCCAATTTACTCCTTTTGGCATCTTTCATCCAAAAGTTCCTTCAACACATTAAACAAAGAATATCAAGGTATTTTATCTATAAAACATAGGCAAAACACTAGTTAAATATGGATGAAACTATCGAATAATATAACCATCAATTGTTTCTGAAGTTTTGAAAACCAAAAAATTTGAATTGCTTTTGTAATGAACGAAAGCCAATGTTGGGATTGTTTTTGAAGTCTCAGAAACCAATGAATTTGAATTTCTTTCGCAATGAGCGAAAGACAATGTTGGGATTGTTTTCGAAGTTCTGGAAACCAATGAATTTGAGTGGCCTTCGTAATGAGTGGAGGCCAATGCTCGTAAATAATCTAACTTACAAGATCACTCAAAATCTTTCCTTTATAATGATGTTATTTTACCTATATATGTCTTATGTAATGAAATCCTGAGACAATTTTCTGTAAATTTTATGGGGACTATCTGTTCAAATTCTGATGTTAGCAATGACGTTTTCTGCAAACAAGAAAATGAGGATTGTTATGAAGTCAAGAGGTGGCCATCCACTAAACAATTAGTCATCAAGTCAATAGTTCTGAATTTTGGCATATAAAAGGAGACATTTGCCATGCACTTAGGCATCTCGGTTTTTAGATCAAGATCATTTTCTTGCTTTCTCTCTTTGTAATGTTCAAGTTTTCTTTCATGTTATATTAATATCTTGTTTATGCTTTTCATCATAACTATGTTGTTATCTAGTTTATTTATGTTCTTCTTCTTCATTATGTTTAGCTAAGTTAATTATGTCAAGGTGAAAAGGTTACACTAATGGTGTAAGAATAAGTATAGTGTAAACTCAACATGAACTTTAATGTTTGATACTAACATGTTTTGTATTTGTTATCTTATTCATTCTTAATACTTTGCTTGTTAAATGGTTAATCTAGATATATATTGTATAACCCTTGGTACAATAAATGCTTGACCTTTTCATAGCCTACTGTATGGTTTAACCGACACTTGTGCTAGGAAAGGAACTTGATTTGTTGTTAACATAAATTAACATCATGAATACCTGACAACATTTACAAGTATTAGCATTATTCGAATAAGATAACTAATGTAATCATGTTAACAATTTATCATCCAATTGGAACCTCCTTCGTGTGTGGTTTCTAGTTGAGTAATAAAAAGAGTTTATATTATATTTACTTCTAATACCATTAGTGGATCTTCTAACCTTGACAATTCTTTTTATCATTGTTTAATCCTCACATTAATCTTGTCATCATTATCACATCTCAAAGATCTCTTTAACTCTTTGTTAAATTATATATATTATTTATAATTTATATAGTTCACCTCCATTTGGTTCGACCCCGGTCTTACTGGGTTATTTATTACTTCGACACTTCTACACTTGGGATAAGACATCAATCTTTTGATCGTGTCAACTTTTGGTGTCGTTGCCGGGGAGGTAAATGCCTATATAAATTATAATATTTATTTTATTTTCGCTTTTCACTTTTCTTGTATCTAACTTTATTTCCTTTGTTTTGTTTTCTTTTCTTCTTCCTTTTACTATCTTCCTACACGTGTATGAGAGTTTGGACATGTACATTAAGTGGTAAACTTTTTAGGAAATCCTTATTATTTTCAAAAAACATGGCCGAAGAGGATAACCAATTGTTCATAATGAGAATAATGAGAATAATAGAGTTAGAATACTTAGAGACCACATGAATCCTATAAGAACAAGTGCACCATCATGTATAATTTTCCCTCCTGATGCATCTCACTTCAATTTTAAGCCAGACATTATTAAACTTTTACTTACTTTTCATGGCTTAGATCTAGCAAATTCATACTTGCATTTAAGGGAATTTGAGGAGGTCTGTAACACTTATAATGACTTCAATTATAGCGTGAACACCATCAAAGTAAAGCTTTTTTACTTTTTCCATAAAAGAGAAAGCTAAAACAACGCTACAAAATCTAAGGTCAGGATATACTTGCATTTAAGGGAATTTGAGGAGGTCTGTAACACTTATAATGACTTAAATTGTAGCATGAACACCATCAAATTAAAGCTTTTTTCTTTTTTATTAAAAGAGAAAGCTAAAACAAGGCTACAAAATCCGAGGTCAGGATCCATTCATGCTTGGGATGAAATGCAACAAAAGTTTTTAAAGAACTTTTTTCCATCTCATAGAACAAACTCTTTCAAAAGACAAATCACCACATTCACTCAAAAGCCAAGAGAAACATTTTTCCAATGTTGGGATAGGTATAAAGATTTGCTTAATACATGTCCTCATCATGGTTTTGAAACATGGAGATTGGTTTCATATTTTTATGAAGGGTTAACACCTAACGATATGCAAAATGGTGGAATTGATGTGCAATAGAACTTTTGAAGATAAAGACCCTGATGAAGCAATGGAGTACTAGACTTGTTAGCTGAAAATGCTCAAAATTAGGACACTACAGGCACTTGTGAGGCACCAGGTAAAACTCAACCTCATACATTTAGTGGAGGTATGTACAACCTTAGGGAAGATCATGGCCTCCAAGCTAAATTTGCATCTTTAGCTAGAAAAGTCAAGGCACTGGAATTGAAAAGGAGTGGTCAATTGAAATCTATTCAAGAAATTATATTTCAAATCTGTGAAACTAATGAACACTCAACCAATGATTGTCCAACTTTGCCTTCTTTCAAGGAATGTCTCCATGAACAAGCTAGTGCTTTAAACAGTTTTCAATGGCCAAATCATGATCCATACTCACAAACGCACAACCCTGGTTGGAGAGATCATCTAAATTTTAGTTAGAAGAGTAGTAACAACAATGCACAAACTTCACAGCCACCATTTCAAGCACACCATAATTTTCAAAATTCTCATGGATATGCACCTCCTTATGTTCCCCCTTTTAGAAAAAATCTTGAGGAGACATTGCATGCATTCATTGAAAAGCAAGAGATAATCAACACTCAACTTGCTCAAACCATGACAGATTTTACAGATACTCTTGCAAAATTCACATCTACTCTCAGTTTTCAAGAAAAAGGTAAGTTCTCATCTCAAACACAATAAAATCCCAAAAGGCAATACAATTCAAGTGCAGGCAGCTCCGAAAGCCAACACATGGATCAAGTCCAATCAGTCATTACTCTCCACAATGGTAAGGTTATTGAAAAACCCATTCTTGAACCTTGTGAGAAAGATGATGGGTCAATCTCTGAGGGTAAAGAAGGGGTTAAACCTGAACATTGCAAAGAAAAGACTAATTGCCCACAAGAACTTCCATTTTCTCATGCTATGACCAAACAAAGTTTGATAATATAAGATACCTTTAATCAAGGTTTTATATCATTTTTGCACTTGAAGTATCAATAACTCCTTAACTAGAGCATGTTTTATAATAACAAGTCTGATCATATAAGATACCTTTAATTTATGGTAAATGTTCATTTTAAATGCAGGCCTATCACATAAATCTAATGTTCAAGTTTTCTTTCATGTTATATTAATCTATTATTTATGCTTTTCATCATAACTATGTTATTATCTAGTTTGTTTATGTTTTTCTTCTTCATTATGTTTTAGCTAAGTTAATTATGTCAAGGTGAAAAGGTTACACTAATGGTGTAAGAACAAGTAGTGTAAACTCAACATGAACTTTAATACTTGATACTAACATGTTCTATATTTATTATCTTATTCACTCTTAATACTTTGCTTGTTAAATGGTTAATCTAGATTTATGTTGTATAACCCTTGGTACAATAAATGCTTGACTCTTTCATAGCCTACTTATCATCCAATTGTGGTTTAATCGACACTTGTGCTATGAAAGGAATTTGATTTGTTATTAACATAAATTAACATCATGAATACCTGACAACATTTACAAGTATTAGCATTATTCGAATAAGATAACTAATGTAATCATGTTAACAATTTATCATCCGATTGGAACCTCCTTTGTGTGTGGTTTCTAATTGAGTAATAAAAAGAGTTTATATTATATTTACTTCTAATACCATTAGTGGATCCTCTAACCTTGACAACTATTTTTATCATTGTTTAATCCTCACATTAATCTTGTCATCATTATCACATATCAAAGATCTCTTTAACTCTTTGTTAAATTATATATATTATTTATAATTTATATAGTTCACCTTCTTGTGGTTCGACCCCAGTCTTGCCGGGTAATTTATTACTTTGACACTCCTACACTTGGGATAAGACATCAATCTTTTGATTGTGTCATATACATAGACGTCTTATGTAAACCCAGAAAAAAAACTAAAGGTTTCATAAATTGCAAACTAAATAAATGGGGAATAAAAGTAAAGAAAGGAATGATAACTATGGTTGGATAAAGAATGACAACATTAATGGGTGATATGAGAAAAATGTAAAATATAAAGAAAGAAATGATTGAAAGAAAGACTTATTAGTTGTTGTTATGATTATTATAAAACATATCCTTGAATGAGAAAAATTTATGAGATGAGCCTGTAATTGCAGGAGGGACAACCGGTATGGTGCAATAGCAGCAACAAGGGAGCACGAGTAGAGCTTCTACTGCAGATAGGTGTCCACACATATACTTTTAAGTTAAATTCCATGATTTAATATGTTATTGATGTGATATATGAATTACTGAATGTTGGATATTATGGGAAAAGAGGACATTTTGCGTAATGATGTTGATATTTTAAATAGTATTCAAGGTGATATACATGTACAAGGTGTTCGTATTAAAATTTATCAAAATTTTCACTAAACTTTTGGTAGAGTCTCCCCTATATCGAGAAGTCCCAAGTTATCGACATACAACTTGTTTACACTTCTAATATTCTGGATTCCTAACTCAATTCAACCCAATCATCCTAGGTCTCAATCCCACAAAACATCATCATTCATGTCAACCACAATAGTTATGATATTCCTTGAACAACAATTATCATTATAGATGGATAAAAGATATAAACATGTATACATGGAACATGGTTAAATAAACTACTGAATTAAATTAATCTATTTAAGTTTAAACATTAATTATACAAATTAAGTTATATAAAAGTTGTAATATTACAAAATACAAGGGTATACTTCCTAGAATATATATATATATATATATATATATATAATTTAATTACTTTGTTTATCAGTTAACATGAGATTGTTGCTTTATCCCGGATATGGTGATATTACATCTTAGGATAAACATGCATTAGTGACTTAATAGGTTCCCTTTTGTTTAGCGCACGTTTTGAGTTGTATTCTTATGAATGTATATAATATTAATACTAGAAGTTGAAATGTGTATATGATGATGGGAATGATTCTGAGGTCAAAATGACACGAAATAGGTATTAATGGTTAATGACCTATGTGGTTATAAGGATCTAAAATAGTAGGCAATTGTCGATAACTTGGTATGCCCAATTATAAGGGAAACTCTGCCAAAATTTTGATAGAAATTTCGGTGAACCTTGCATGAATCTGAATATTCAAAACAAAATTTACCATGTTTTTCCTATATTATGTTTGATGTGTTGTCTAGGTAAATGGGGATGTTACACATATGAAGCTTCAGTTTAGATGGGGGAGTAGCGACTTACCCTATGACTTTCAGATAAGGCTTAAGTTTGTGAAACCATTCAACTATCTATTTAGTGATTGGACTGGTAGTGATTGATATATATACAATCCCACTACCTACTGAGTCCCTATATTACCTTTATAAGGGTAATCACTAGGATAGCAAGAGACCATTTTAAGACTAGAAAGTGCCTACCTCAATGTTTCACGTAAAAGGATATAGAACCTGCCTTGTAACACCCCCTACTTAGAGATAAAAAGACAACACTCTTATGTCAACCAAAAATAGAGAAATTTATATATATATATATATATATATATATATATATATATATATATATATATTCATGGTTTTCATATTAAAATTTACCGAAATTTCGACGGAGTCCCCCCTATACCGGGAGGTCCCAAGCTATTGATATGCAGCCTGTTTACATTTCTAATAACTCACATTTCATAACTTAATCCTGACCCAATCGTTTGGGTTTCAGTTTCCCCAATATTCTCACACTTATTACCCACGATATTCATGATATGCATTATATAACACAATATCATTATGGATGAAAATAAAAGTAAATACTTAGACATGCAAGATGGTTACATGAACTACAGAGATTAAGTTCATTTAATCAAGTTTAAACATTAATTATACAAATTAAGTTACACAAATATTTTTATGTTTACAAAATATAGGGGTATACCCCTTATAACCTAAATTACAAGTAGGGAAACATAAGCTAGGATCTACTTCTGTCGTGCATATGATGTTCCTAAAACAAAATACATATTATTGAAAGGTGACTATCACATAAAAAGAAATAACAATATGAAATCAAGCAATTTTAAAAGGGTAACATGCATTCATATTTTGTTCCCTTCTCCTTTCTAGTTTTCATTAGAATCTCTTCCTTATTCAAACTATTAATAACCGTTCCCTCTTTCACTATTAACCTCCATTCCAGACTTTATAAGATCAAACATGTTTATCTTCATCTAACCCTTTTCCGATACCCTTTTCACTGGTATCATCATCATCATCCCATAGGAGTCGATGTAGGGTGATCCTCTTACCTGAGATCCTAACATACACTGAATGTATGCTAGCCGAAACATAGGGATCCTCTTACCCGGGATCCTATCATACATTGAATGTATGCTAGCCGAAACATGACGATCCCCTTACCCGGGATCCTAACATACATTGAATGTATGCTAACCCAAAACATGGCGATCCCCTTACCCAGAATCCTAACATACACTGAATATTTGCTAGCCCAAAACATGGCGATCCTCTTACCCGGGATCCTAACATACACTAAATGTATGCTAGTCCAACCATGGCGATCCCCTTACCCAGGATCCTAACATACACTAAATGTATGCTGTCCAAACATGGCGATCCCCTTATCCGGGATCCTAACATACACTAAATGTATGCTAGTTTACACCTCAAATCACATTTCTCATATTTCATTTGTCAGTGATAATTTCATCACTTAGCAATTCACACAACAACCTTTCCCTTTGAGTACACATACATTCGGTAATTCACATTTCACATCAGTAATATATATTAAAACATGGAATTTACGTAGAAGGTAAATGTGTGATTCACCTACCTGCAATAGAAGCTCTACTCGTGCTCCCTTGCTGCAGCTGTTGCACCACGCCTGTGGTCCCTCCTGCAAATCACAGGTTTATCTCATAAAATTTCCTCACTCAAGGATATGTTTTATAATAACCATATCAACAACCAATAAGTCTTTCTTTCAGTCATTTCTTAGTACTTTATGTTTTTCTCATTTCACTCATTATTACTATCATTCTTTGTCCAATCCTAGTTATCATTCCTTTCTTTATATTTGGATTGTCATTGTCCAACTGTTACTGTCTTGTTTTTGAATTGTTACTGTCTGACCTCTCCTCAGATTTTTAACTATATCTGGAGTTATAGAACTCTGATTCAAGCGAAATTTGTGTCTTTGGAAAATTAAGACATGAGGATACAAGTTCTATGTTTTGAGGAGAACCCAGTTCTGCCTCTAAGATAGTCAAACTCGCTCATCAACAAACACTTGGACTGTTACTGTTCGTTTTTGAACTGTTACTGTCTAACCTCTCCTTAGATTTTTAACTATATCTGGAGTTATAGAACTCCGATTTAAGCAAAATTTATGTCATTGGAAAGGTAAGACATGAGGCTACAAGTTCTATGTTTTAAGGAGAACCCAGTTCTGCATCTTAGTTAAAATTGTTCATCAATAAACACTTGGACTGTTACTGTCTGTTTTTGAACTGTTACTGTCTAACCTCTCCTTAGATTTTTAACTATATCTGGAGTTATAGAACTCCAATTCAAGTGAAATTTGTGTCGTTGGAAAGGTAAGACATGAGGCTACAAGTTATATTTTGGAGGAGAACCCAGTTCTGCCTCTAAGATAGTTAAAATCGCTCATCAACAAACACTTGGACTGTTACTGTCCAACTGTTACTGTCTGTTTTTTGAACTGTTACTGTCTGATCTCTCCTCAGATTTTTGACTATATCTGGAGTTGTAGAACTCAAATCTATAATTTAACATCCAGGCATCAGTTCATAATCAACTTTAAAACAACTCATAAGACCATGTTCAGAATATCTTACCCGATACGAATCAAGGTCTCGATCTCTCCTTTTCTTTCTAATGACAGCTGACCCTCCCCTCTTCTCTTCTTGTTTAATTTTTTTTTCTTGTTAATCCCTTGCCTACTAGTGTTTATTTTTTTTTCACCTATAACCCTAAATCTTGGATGGGTTCTTGAAATTTGGTGTTTCTCTCTTGATTTGTAAAAATAGATACCAAAACTCCCTCTCTTCTTTCTTTACGATAGTTACAGATCTGTTTTTGATAAGAAGAGTAGTATTTATGCTCTATAATTATTCTTATTTGCATTTAGACCCCATTTTCTTTAAATTTATTTGTTTTGCCCCCACTTCTTTTTAATTAGTTTATTTTTTTTAATTTAATCCAACCTTAATTATCTCGGGATTTACATGCCTATAAAATGTATGTTCCACAAATAAACATTGTTGCATTAATACATGCTTAACTCTAAAAAGCATCTTGAGTTGCATGACTTAGGGCTAATAACATGGCCACTATTAAAGAAATTACCTCTGTTGAATATGAGTTGGATTCTAAATCCCTACAACTGTTAGAAGGAGATTAATTGCCTAAGACTAGATGATAGTGGAAACCACAAAGGTGTCCATACATAATTCAACAATTAAAGCCTTGATGTATTTTTAGGACCTAGAGTATCGGTGCTTCACTTTTAGGAATGTAGACATGTGTTCTACTTTGGAAGAATATGGTTTACTGACCGAATTCCCTCGGAAACTATACAAAGTCTACTTCCACCAAAAGCACAATAAAGTGCTAACTGAAGTGGCTGAATTGATCAAAGTTCCAGATCTCTGTAAGATATTGAAGAAAAGGTTGTTGGGAAGATGATCAAAGAGGTATTTGAAAGAAGCAAGAATGACTCTAGATTGTTGAAGAAAAGGGCAAAAATACTTACTTTAGAAATCTTCAGGTTAGTGTTATTTCCAAACCTCACTGGATTAATCAATTTAAAGGCAGTTGCAGTTTTTGTTGCATATCAAAACACTTAGATAAATCTCAATGTAACGATACTAGCATAAATTATTTTGACACTCAACCATTGTAAGAGGGTTGGCAAGGAATCAATGAGATGTTGTGAACAATTGTTATACATATGGTTGATTAGCCATATAGAAACCAAGAAGTTGATATTTAACAACTTCTGATGGTTTAGTCAAAGACCATTGGAGATAGTTAAATAAGAGGAATGAAAGGATCTAAACGAGGAAAACTAGAAAGTAAAACTGCAAAAAATTCTACAAGGAGAAGTAAAGTGGAAATCCTCATGGATGAGAGCAACATATTGCTTGATGAGTTATGGAAAAAGATGATGGGTGCCTTTGATAAGAGTGACCGAATATGTCAATTACACACCTCCTTTAGTTGTGAGGAACCTTAGGAGTATACAACATGTGCCAAAGATGGTCAGGTTATCCCAATTCTCCGAGTTATTTAAAGATTAATCTACCTTGGAAGTTGTGAAGAACATCAAGCAAGACTAGAAACTTTTGGTATTGGTCAAAAAGGAATCAGATGGTTTGAGAGATCCAATTATTAGTGAAAAGTATCCAAGGTAGAGAAATCTATCATTATTCACCATCTTCATGACTCTTGAATTTGAATTCGAGACTTTGCAAGTTGTTGAATCGACTAAAAGAAAGAGAATTAAAAAAGAGAAAGAGTTAATAAAACAACTGGAAAAGCTCAAAATAGAGGTGGACACTAGTAATGCCCTCAGGATATCTCTTGAGTAGCAAATCCATATTTAAGAGAAATTGAGAAAGTTTGTAGAGCAATAGCTGGAGAAAAAGGATAAGAAAACTGTGTCCTTCAAGAAGCAACCAGAAGAAGAAAATGCAACTAGAAATTGAGCTAAAGAAGAGCAAAAAAAATTGGGAACATATTGGATGCAAACCAAATACTAAGCTAGAGTCTTTGAAAATCAATTTCAACAATTGCCGAGAAAGGGTTGACATGTCTTCAAAAACCTAAGCTGAATTAGAAAGCCAGATTGAGTAGTATGAAAGGCTACATAAGAAGCATGTGATGCTGGAAAGAGAGCTAGTTGAAGCAAAATCCAAAGAAAAGGTTTTCAGGATCTTCAAAATTGATTTGGATAAAATGAGAGATGAAATCAACCTCCTAAAGGAAAACCTTGACAAAGAAAAAGTCAAGACAAAGCATTTGGAAGAAAAGAACAGATTGCTCGAGCACCACAATAAAATAATTGACATTAACAACAATCAACTGAATAGGAACAACATATTCCTCTTAGAGAAGGTGACAAACATGGATAAACAGTCTATGCCCGAAGAATCCGCCACAATGCTCGACAAGTTGGAAGGGATGTCCACTGATATGAACAAAGTATGGTTGAGACTAATGATTTTCTTAGGGACATAGAAAACAAAGGATTTACCTTTTTCTCTATAAACAATGATGTTGAGTAGACTAGCTTTCAAATGTAAAAGTTGTGATCAAGTATTAATGAAAAGGGCTTAGACCTAACCTTTTGAGTAATATCTCTTTATGATGAGCATATTCTTATTAAGCATTGGCTCAAATTAAATTGTCTTAATAGCTATGAAAGGATTTGAACCTTGACTGTTTATAAGGGAATGATGGCCATATATCAGCCCAGGGTATAATATCACCCAATTTACAATATTTTCTCCTTCAAATTATTATTTTTACCTGATTAAGGAGTTTTCATGATTTATCATTAACTAATATTTCACATACTATTTTATTACTTTATCTTCTCTAAATTTTAAATTAATCTCCCGGAAATGTTCATCCTAATTCATAAGATTTTCTCCATAATTTATCACTTTTCAATTAATAGTTACCTTTTTTTAACTTAGATTTATCTATTTTTGACTAAGGGTTTATATCATTGGTATCAAAGCCAGGTTTCTTATGGGAACCAATAAGGAGCGAATTGAGCACTTGGAGTCTAGGCTCGGTGTAGTTCAGGAGGGACTACAATGAATGGAATTTGGTATGAACGACAAGTTCTACCATTTTGAGGAAGCTCTCAATTGACCTTTGAATGTGTTGCTCTCTAATCCAAAGTCCTCAAATCATGATAATCACCACCAAGAAAACCAAGATGGAGGTCGGCAGATTGTCTTGTTCAAATCAGCCAAGCTAGAAGCACTACCAGAAAACCGGAGAAAACCCGTCAGCGACACCGTCGGTATATATTACCAACGAAAAAATTCCGTCAGTAATTCCATCGGTATTTCCGTCGATATACACCGACGGTTTCGCCGACGGGGTATACAGTTTGTCTGGAAATATACAACGGTGTGGTGACATCAGACGATTTTATCGACGGAAGTACCGAGGGATTCAAACTGGGATATTCGTATAGTGACGTGGCACTTTCACCGATGGCATCATTGACGGAATCACCGACGGCATTAATGCCGTCAGTGATTCCGTCGGAAAAACCATTATATACCCCCAATCTGCCGACACTCTCTGCCTATGTTTCTCCTTCTTCTTCTTTCCCATCCCACCTCTCCCCTCCCAAACTGCAGCTCCCCTCCCAAACTGCAACCAAACACCCATCCCAACTCTCCACTATTCTCAACACAAGCACTCAAGTTTCTTATATCTTGTACGTGGCCACAATATCCGTTTCTTGTAGATTTTATCATTTTTTTGTAAGTAAATCTATCCTTTTTAGTTTTAATATTTAATTGTGAATTTTATTGTTTTAGTATATGTATTTTGTTAATGTTTGTGCTTGTTTAATTGTTATTTGTCAAAGAAACTTGTAGTATGAATGTATAATTTTGTAGTTGTTATAGTTTGTTTTAGATTTTATCAAATTATATTTGTTTGTAAATTGTTGAAATTTTGTTTGAATTACACCGAATTAAATGTGTCGTTGTGATGAAATAAAAAATTAATAGCTTGTTTAACGAGTCTTGTTTAATTGTTATCAATTCTATTTCGAAGTTGTGATTTCTGTAAATTTATATATGTATAAATTTGTATGTATGAACGTTGATAGTTGATAATGAATATTTAACATAAGTGTTGTTTTAGTTTGTTGGATAATGTCAGGGAAAACCAATATTTTTGTTATGTTTTATAGAGGTTCAATAGAAGTCATGGATGATCGTTCATGGATGTATCGGGACTCACCCCAAGGATTGCGGAGGATGGATTATTGTAACGGTGTCCAGGGTTTTATTAATTTTGCAACATCTATTCCGAGGAATTTTACTGATAACAGTATTAGGTGTCCATGCAGGAAGTGTAAAAATTTAAAGTTTCTGCATCAAGATGTTGTAACGATGCATCTTCTAACCAAAGGGTTCATGGAAGATTACATGTGTTGGTATGCTCACGGAGAACTATTTGTTCCTGATGAGAGCATGGAAGAACAGGTGGTTGGGTCAACTTCTAATGCTAGCAACATGCATGAAGTTGGAAATGAGAACAGTAATCCTTACAGGAATATGGTTATGGATGCAATGAGAATGAGTGAAGGTAATGTCAGGGAATGTCCAATCATAGAAGAAGAACCTAATGCAGATGCAGCAAGGTTTTTTGATCTATTGAGAGATTCTGACAAACCATTATGGGATGGCTGCACGAACCACAATAAATTATCAGCTGTAGCACAGGTGTTCACCATCAAGTCAGATCACGGGTTGAGTGAGGCCGGTTATGACAAAATTATTGAATGGGCGAGAAGCATTTTACCTGAAGGGAACAGGCTGAAAGAGAACTTCTATGCTGCCAAGTCCATGATGAAACCCCTCGGTTTAGGATACCAGAAAATTGATATATGCCCTAACTTCTGCATGTTATACTACCTTGAAAATGCTGAGATGACCGAGTGCATGACATGCGAGCATTCCCATTACAAACCCAGAACTGGTAGAGGGAAGACTCTCGTGGCATATAAAAAAACTTAGATACTTCCCAATCACACCTAGACTGCAGAGGTTATTCATGTCACCAAGGACTACTGAGCACATGACATGGCACCAATCACATCATGCGATTGATGGAGTGATGGTTCATCCTTCTGACAGTGAAGCCTGGAAACACTTTAACAGTATGCATCCTCACTTTTCAGCTGAATCAAGGAACGTGCGTCTTGGGTTGTGTACAGACGAATTCAACCCATTCGGGTCATTTACTGCTCCTTATTCTTGTTGGCCGGTCATACTGACAGTTTATAACTTGCCACCAGGGATGTGTATGAGGCCGGAGTTCATGTTTTTATCTATGGTCGTACCAGGTCCGAGCAGTCCGGGGCGGAATATAGATGTTTGTCTTCGTCCGTTGATTGATGAGTTGACGTAGTTGTGGTCCTCTGGAGCTTTGACTTATGACATCTTAAGGAAACAAAATTTTGTTATGAGAGCAACTTTGATGTGGACTATCAATGATTTCCCAGCTTATGGAATGGTTTTTGGTTGGAGCACGCATCGAAAGCTAGCATGTCCATAGTGTATGGAGAACAACAAGGCATTCACGCTAACAAACAGGGGTAAAGCTTCTTTTTTTGACTGTCACTGTCGTTTCTTGCCACATAACCACAGGTACAGAAAGAACAGAAATGATTTCTTTGTTGGCAGAGTTGAAAATGATGTTGCACCCCCGCATCTTTCCGGTGAAGAATTGTTTGATGTTGTGTCAGAGTACGGTGAAATTGTGTTTGGTCTCCAATCAGGTAAGCAGAAGTTTCCTGGTTTTGGTTTGACCCATAATTGGGTGAAGTGAAGTATCTTTTGGGAGCTTCCTTATTGGAAGACCAATGTTCTTCGTCATAACCTTGACGTCATGCACATTGAAAAGAACGTGTTTGAGAACATTTTCAACACCGTCATGGATGTGAAGGGGAAGACAAAGGACAACATCAAGGCTAGATTGGATGTAGCGCTGTTCTGTAACCGTAAAAATATGGAGTTGGTTTGTGATGGGTCACGGGTTGCAAAACTAAGAGCAAGCTTCGTGCTAGAGAAAAACGCACAACTACTAGTCTACAAATGGCTTAAGAGTTTGTGTTTCCCCGATGGACATGCCTCGAACATATCAAGGTTGGTTAATACAGAGGAATGCAAATTATATGGAATGAAGAGTCATGACTGTCATGTGTTTATGCAAACACTCATCCCATTAGCTTTTCGTGATTTGTTGCCAAAGGGGATATGGGATGCACTAACGGAGATGAGTCATTTCTTCAGAGACATATGCTCCAGCAAGTTGAATGTTGATCACATTGAAAGGCTTGAAAAGAATATCGTCGAGACAATATACAAACTTGAGATGATATTCCCTCCATCATTTTTTGACTCAATGGAGCATCTACCCGTACATTTACCGTTTGAGGTAAAAGTTAGAGGACCGGTCCAGTACAGATGGATGTATCCATTCGAGAGGTTAGATATTACAGTTGCTATGACATTTATAATTAAATGATTTTATTTTAATGTTTTTAATTGATAATTATATATATATATATATGCATGTACTTGTTCAATCTTAAAAAAAAAAGGTTAAGAACAAGACGTATGTTGAGGCGTTAATATGTGAGGCGTATATTGTTGAGGAGATCTCAACATTTATCTCATACTATTTCAAACCTCATTTGAGAACGAGGATAAACCGTGTTCCATGGCATGATGATGGTGGTGAAGTGCATTCAAGTGGGAACTTGTCAATATTCTCCAATCCTGGACGACCCACACCTAAAAATGTCGTAAGGGGAAGATATTTTTCTGAAATAGAGTTCAGACAAGCACACAATTATGTCCTATTTAACTGTGATGAGCTGAGACCTTTTATTAAGTAAGTAGATGTTCAACTTAAACTTTGTCAAGAGTGTACTATTTATGTTTTGTGATACCATACACTCATACACTCATATAATTTAGAACAAACTTGCAGGCAACATCGACGACACTTACTGTCCAATAACTCACAGTTGACCGAATCCCAGATCTTTCAATTACAAGATGAACAATTTGCCACATGGTTTAGAACACATGTAAGTCCTATCACAAACTCATTATCTCTTGCAATGTAATTAATTGTAGTCAATGTTACATAATATCCGTTTAGTGATTATTGTTGTATTTAATTTACAAGCTAGGTTTATCAAATGGGAGGTAGTGCTGCTATTTCACTGTCTTTACTATGTCTGGGCCCTGAAAGAAAAGTCAAGTGCTATAATGGATATTTTGTCAATGGATATGTCTTTCATACTGAAGAATACGGGCATGGAAGAAAGACATACAACAACGGTGTTTGTATTAAGGGATCGACTTCTAGTGAGTTTGAAGTTGACTACTACGGTAGATTGGAAGAGGTCATCGAACTGCAATATCATAGCGAGCAAAATAGAGTGTTTTTATTCAAATGCTATTGGTATGACACAACTGACAGAGGAATCAGAGTAGATCCTCACTATGGTCTCGTTGAAATCAACTCAAAAGCTAGACACCGCAACGTAAACGACGTCTTTGTTTTCGCAAAGCAATGCCAACAAGTTTATTACACATCGCGGTCACACAAATTAATTATCCTAGCTTCAAACACAACACACAAGATAGTATAGAGCAAGCAAGGGGTCGATCCCATGAGGAAGATTCAACTTAGATTTTTATGCTAGATGATATGTAATTTGGGGGGGGTTTGGACGTTGTCTAGGCTAAAGCAAAAGAAAATAGAAAACTATTGACACGACCAAAAGATTGATGTCTTTTCCCAAGTGCAGGAGTGTCGAAGTAATAAATAACCCGGCAAGACCGGGGTCGAACCACAGGGAGGTTACTTGTATAAATTATAAGCAACAATAATATAACAACAACAACAACAACAACAATAACAGTGATAATAATAATAGTGAAGAAGAAGAGGAAGAAATTGATGAGAACTTTGAGATGAAAGATTAACGTAAGGATTAAACAATGATAACAACAAATGTCAAGGTTAGAGGATCCACTAATGGTATTTCAAACAAGTATAGTATAAACCCTTATTATTCAATTGGAAACCACACACAAAGGAGGTTCCAATCGGATTATAAATTGTTAACATGATTACATTAGTTATCTTATTCGAATAATGCTAATACTTGTAAATGTTGTCAGGCATTCATGATTATAACTTATGTTAACAACAAATCAAGTTCCTTTCATAGCTCAGGTGTCGGTTATACCATACAGTATGGGCTATGAAAGTGCCAAGTATTTGTTGTACCAAATGTTATACAACATAAATCTAGATTAACCATTTAACAAGCAAAGTATTATAAGTGAACAAGATAGCAAATATAAAGCATGTTAGTATCCAACATTAAGGTCCATGTTAAGTTTATATTATACTTATTCTTACACCATTAGTGTACCCTTTTCACCTTGATATAATAAACTTAGTTAAACATAATGAAAGAAAGAAACATAAATAAACAAGGAAAGGAAATGAAAAGCATAAGCAAGAGATTAATATAAGCAAAACTTAAGCATTACAAAATATAAAGAGAGAAAGCAAGAGCATGATCTTGATCTGAAAACCAAGATGCCTAAATACATGGCAAATGCCTCCTTTTATAGGTCAAAATTCGGAACTATTGATTTGTTGACTAGTTGATGAGTGGGTGGCCACATCTTGACTTGGTGACAATTCTTATCTTCTTGTCTGCCAAAAACTTCATTGATGACGTCATAATTTGAACAAACTTGAATCATGAAAGTTCTAGAAAATTGTCTCATCTTTCCAGGGTAAAAATTTGAGATCATTTGAACTTCTAGAACTCGAGATATGGGCTGAACACTGAACAGTGTCTGGGCTGCAGGACAGATTCAGACTTCTTTTTTGTTGCTACAATTTGGACTTGAAAACGGCCTTGTTAAATCTTGGGCTCCACATAAAAGTTGTAGGCCTATGTCTTATCTTTCCATCCATATATAATGGACCTAAATCCAAGATCTACAGCTCCAGATATGACCCAATTACCGAACAGTGTTCCAGTTTGGACTACACCAACATCTCTTTTCTAAGTTTTGCCATCTCTTTGTCCTTTCAATTTCAGTACTTCAACTCATCAATCAATTCTTTCATTTATGTGATAGACCTGCATTTAAGATGAACATTTACCATAAATTAAAGGTATCTTGTATAATTAGATATGTTATTATAAAACATGCTTTAGTTAAGGAGTTATTGATACTTTAAGTGCAAAATGATGATATAAAACCTTGATAAAAATGCACTTTTAAGTACTAATCACACCCCCCAACCAGCTTATTACTAGTCCCTAGTAATTAAGGCGTTAAAATAGAAAAACAATTTGCAAATTCTACAAAGCAAGGCATTCATCATTCAACTTCCATTAATCTATCCAGATAAACAAACTCTCATTAAATTTTGTATATCTGCTCAATACCTCTTAAACAAAATATTAATAAACCTTCCTTGTTATGTGCGCAATGTATGAAACATAGATGATGGGGCTTTTATTGGAAGAAAACAATATTTTGTTCTAATGATTAAGGTTAACTTCCTTGGGTTGGGATTATTTTATTTTATTTTACTCTTTTTTTTTTAATATCTATACATATAACTTAAAACACAATGCATCTTTAACCCATGTAACGAGCTTTCGGCTAATGACTCCCAGACCAGTTGATCTTAGGGCATTAGGTGTTGAGACACCCCTACGAGCTTAGTAACTCGGGTTGCAGATACTGATACGTAGATAGTGCAATGTTTGATTCCCTTAAGCTTTTCTCCTTAACCCATGTAACAAGTTTTGGGCCAATAGCTCCCAAGTCAGTTGACTTTAGGGTATTAGGTGTTAAAACACCCCTTCGGGCTTAATTGCTTAGGTTAGGGAGGCTACGAAACCAAACTTATCTACGTTTTTATTATCATCATTTTTTTTCTCTTTTTTTTTTGTTTTTTTTTTGTTTTTTTGTTTTTTGGTTTTTTTTTTGTTTTTTGTTTTTGCAAATTATAGACTATCCATATCCCTTAGTTGTTACCTTTAACAAAAGAACATAAATAATGTGATAAACAATGTGCAACCCACAATCATATGTTAAAGTGTGTGTGTGAAAATGAAGGTTTAAGAATACTTGTTAAATGAGTATATGAGCAGAATTAAGTGATAACAATGCGAGAGTTTGTAAACCTGAATATTTCAAGAAGTATTCTAATAGGCCTTGTTATGAATATTGCAAATAACCATTAGAAAATGTTTACTAAGATGCGTCTCAAGAGTCATTCCCCCTTACTCTGCCATCCAAGGAATAACAGTTTTGCCAAATAGTTTTTAAAACAAAAACAGTTAGTTGGTTAGTTTTTTTTTTTAAAAAAAAATATTACTACCCTCTCCCCCCAACAAAAACGAGACATTGTCCTCAATGTCCTAAGGTAGAAAGATAGAGTATAGAAGACATCACCTGAAACAACGAACACTAACAATCCTGAAACACACTTAAACAAATATAAGAGATAACAAAATAGAAAAAAATATTATGCTATTAATAAAACTGAAAGACATAAATTTTTACAAACTCAAACTCAAATCGTAGTTGTGATTGTGGCTCACATCTTCCCTTGGTTTTACGTCCAAGAACGGCTTAAACGCCCTCTATGGGTCGGGGATAGGCTTCCCATCCAGTTTTCTTAAAAACTGGCAAACAGGGTCTTTTTTAGTCAGATTCCCAAGACTAAGTTGATCATGTTCTTTATGGAATTGTGGCCATAAATCATGAATAGCACGATGCACATCTCCACTAGGATGCGTCTCAAGGGTCAACAAAAGATTATCTAAAGACCCCTTACTCAGGCCATCCTTAATGAATTGTATTTTATCTTCACGGTTTATAGATACCATTCCTAAAAAATGACATATTGCATTACAAGTCCATCTGGCACATCGGTGACAGACTTTCAGTCGTTTTGCACGACGTTTCTTTGCAAAAGTGCTTTTACCTATTCCAGGCATGTGTGAAATGAAAGAATTGGAGGACTCACCTGATAATCAGACCTTAGCTTCAATCAGCCGGCGAATATCTTCAGGAATTCCATGATTCATTAACAACTTCAATCTTGCACACCTAGCATGGTAAATTTTTGTAATCGCATTATGAGGCAGAGCGGGAAAATACTTTTTCAATTTTTCAAGAGTGGTGTCCATTTTCAAATGAGAATTGGAGAACAGAGCCAAAGAAGGGAGAAAGAGCAAAGAATTGCACAAATATATACAGATATCAATTATTATGGGAAACTGAAAGAACCGACTGAAGTCACGGAGTACCATTATCCGCCATTTGACCGGGATGAGAGACTAGCAAAACAAGAGTCACACCAAAAGGAAACACAAAAACAATGTGAGAAAAACAAAATAATCAACCTTTATCTACAGGATCATTCAAACCAATGGATTCATTTTCACTAGGAAAATTATCAAAGTAAGTTTTCAAACGATGTCCATTTACCTTAGAAACATTGTCATTCTTTGGATTCTCAATATCAAAGGCCCCATAAGGATAAACATGTTTCTCAATAAATGGACCGCTCCATCTTGATCTTAACTTTCCAGGAAATAAATGGAGTCGAGAATTATAAAGCAAAACTTTTTGACCAGTATCAACTTTTTGACAATTTTCACAAGTTTTGTAGAATGCATGTGTGTCTTTGAACATGGTGGGCCAATAAAATCCATTTTGAAAGATTTTCGCAATGGTCTTTTTTGACAAGAAATGACTCCCACATGCTTCAGAATGACAGAATTTAATGACACTACTTACCTCATTGTCCGCAATGCATCTTTGAAATATTTGATCAGGACAATGTTTGAATAAGTTAGGGTCATCCCAATAAAATTTCTTCACTTCGTTCAAAAACTTACCTTTGTCTTCGGTACTCCAATGAGTTGGCAAGTCTCCTGAGGCAAGGAAATTGATATTTTTAGCAAACTAAGGCATTGAACTAAGAGAAAGTAAGGATTTATCAGGAAAGTAATCATCGGTTTGTGTGATGTCAGATATCGAATCTGTTGTCACTCTTGACAAAAGATTCGCATCAACATTTTCAATGCCTTTTTCATCCGTGATTTCTTCCTGAGAATAAGTCATTTGCAAATCTTCAAATTCATCAAACTCAGTATTACTCAAAGTAGATTCAAGTTTATCACAAACTAATTCTTCAATAAGATCTACTTTTTGTAAATCATTATCATCTCCAGGTTGCTTGCAAATGTTGAAAATATTCATCTCCAATGTCATGTTCCCAAATGATAGCTTCATTAGTCCATTCCTACAATTAATCAATGCATTAGAAGTTGCAAGAAATGGACGCTCTAAAATAACAGGAAATGAATTGCATGCTTCAACAGGTTGTGTGTCCAAGACAATAAAATCCACAGGATAAATGAACTTATCGACTTGTACTAACACGTCTTCAACTATTCCTCTAGGCACTTTTACAGATCTATCGGCAAGTAAAAGAGTTACAGAAGTTGGTTTTAACTCACCTAGATTGAGACTTTGAAAAACTGAATATGGAAGTAAATTCACACTAGCTCCAAGATCAAGTAAGGCTCTTTCAATTTTATGTTCTCCAATAAAGCATGAAATTGTAGGACAACCAGGGTCTTTATATTTCAAATCATTATTGTTCTGAAGAATGGCACTTACTTGTTCGGCTAAAAAGGCTTTCTTTTTCACATTCAGTTTTCTCTTCACAGTGCACAGATCTTTCAAAAATTTAGCATAAGAAGGAACCTGTTTAATAGTATCCAACAAAGGTATATTGATCCTTACTTGTTTCAAAGTTTCAAAGATTTCAGAGTTGTGATTGACTTTCCTTTGTTTGGTCATGGCATGAGGAAATGGAAGTGCTGGCGGAGAATCAGTCTTTTCGTTGCAATGATCAGATTCAAGCCCTTCCTTACTCTCAGAGATTCATTCATCATCATTCTCACAAGGTTCAAGAATGGGTTTTTTAATAACCTTACCACTGCGAAGAGTGATGACTGATTTTACGTGATCCATGTGTTGGCTTCCCGAACTACTTGCATTCACATTGTATTGCCCCTTTGGATTTTATTGTGGTTGAGATGGAAACTTACCTTTCTCTTGGAAACTGAGAGCAGATGTGAACTTTGCAAGAGTATCTTTAAAATCTGTCATGCTTTGAGCAAGTTGAGTGTTAATTGCCTCTTGCTTTTCTATAAATGCATGCAATGTTTCCTCAAGATTTCTTCTAGGAGGGGGAGCATAAGGAGGTGCATATCCATGAGAATTTTGGAAATTATGGTGTGCTTGAAACGATGGCTGTGAAGTTTGAGCATTATTGTTCTCACTCTTCCAACTGAAATTTGGATGATTTCTCCAACCAGGGTTATATGTTTGTGAATATGGGTTATGGTTGGGCCTTTGAAAACTGTTTAATGCATGGGCTTGTTCATAGAGACATTCTTTAAAAGAAGGTAAGGTTGGATAGTCATTGGTTGAATGTTCATTGGTTTCACAGATTTGACATGCAATGTCTTGAACAGATTTTAGTTGACCACTCTTTTTTAATTCTAGTACCTCAACCTTTCTAGCTAAAGATGCAAACTTGGCTTGGAGGTCATGATCTTCCCTAAGGTTGTACATACCTCCACTAGATGTATGAGGTTGGGTTATACTTGGTGCCTCATAAGTACCTGTGGTGTCCCAATTTTGCGCATTTTCAGCTAGCAAGTCTAGGTATTCCATTGCTTCATTAGGGTCTTTATCCTCAAAAGTTCCATTGCACATTAATTCAACCATTTGCCTATCTCTAGGAGTTAACCCTTCATAAAAATGTGAAACTAATCTCCATGTTTCAAAACCATGATGGGGGCAAGTATTAAGCAAGTCTCGATACCTATCCCAACATTGATAAAATGTTTCTCCTGGTTTTTGAGAGAAAGTAATGATTTGTCTTTTGAAAGTGTTTGTTCTGTGGGATGGAAAAAACTTCTTTAAAAATTGTTGTTGCATTTCATCCCAAGTACGAATGGATCCAGGTCTCAAATTTTGTAGCCATGTTTTAACTTTATCTTTTAATGAAAAAGGAAAAAGCTTCAATCTAATGGTGTTCATGCTACAATTTGAGTCATTATACGTGTTGCAAACCTCCTCAAATTCCCTTAAATGCAAGTATGAATTTTCTAAATCTAAGCCATGAAAAGATGGTAAAAGTTGAATAATGTCTGTCTTAAAATTAAAATGAGATGCATCAGGAGAAAAAACTATGCATGAGGGTGCACTTGTTCTTGTGGGATTCATGTGGTCTCTAAGAGTTCTAACCCGAATATTCTCATTATTCTCATTATGAAGCGATTGGTTATCTTCTTCAGCCATATTTTCTGAAAATGATGAGGATACCCTACAAAGTCTACCACTTAATGTACGTGACCACACTCTCATGCACGTGTAAGAAGAGAATAAAAGGAAGAAAAGAAAAACAATAGAAAAAGAAACAAAACAAAAGAAACAAAGTTAGATACAAGAAGAATAAAATTAATACTATAATTTGTACAAGAATTTACCTCCCCGGCAATGGCGCCAAAAACTTGACACGACCAAAAGATTGATGTCTTTTCCCAAGTGCAGGAGTGTCGAAGTAATAAATAACCCGGCAAGACCGGGGTCGAACCACAGGGAGGTTACTTGTATAAATTATAAGCAACAATAATATAACAACAACAACAACAACAATAACAGTGATAATAATAATAGTGAAGAAGAAGAGGAAGAAATTGATGAGAACTTTGAGATGAAAGATTAACGTAAGGATTAAACAATGATAACAACAAATGTCAAGGTTAGAGGATCCACTAATGGTATTTCAAACAAGTATAGTATAAACCCTTATTATTCAATTGGAAACCACACACAAAGGAGGTTCCAATCGGATTATAAATTGTTAACATGATTACATTAGTTATCTTATTCGAATAATGCTAATACTTGTAAATGTTGTCAGGCATTCATGATTATAACTTATGTTAACAACAAATCAAGTTCCTTTCATAGCTCAGGTGTCGGTTATACCATACAGTATGGGCTATGAAAGTGCCAAGTATTTGTTGTACCAAATGTTATACAACATAAATCTAGATTAACCATTTAACAAGCAAAGTATTATAAGTGAACAAGATAGCAAATATAAAGCATGTTAGTATCCAACATTAAGGTCCATGTTAAGTTTATATTATACTTATTCTTACACCATTAGTGTACCCTTTTCACCTTGACATAATAAACTTAGTTAAACATAATGAAAGAAAGAAACATAAATAAACAAGGAAAGGAAATGAAAAGCATAAGCAAGAGATTAATATAAGCAAAACTTAAGCATTACAAAATATAAAGAGAGAAAGCAAGAGCATGATCTTGATCTGAAAACCAAGATGACTAAATACATGGCAAATGCCTCCTTTTATAGGCCAAAATTCGGAACTATTGATTTGTTGACTAATTGATGAGTGGGTGGCCACATCTTGACTTGGTGACAATTCTTATCTTCTTGTATGCCAAAAACGTCATTGATGACGTCATAATTTGAACAAACTTGAATCATGAAAGTTCTAGGAAATTGTCTCATATTTCCAGGGTAAAAATTTGAGATCATTTGAACTTCTAAAACTCGAGATATAGGCTGAACACTGAACAGTGTTTGGGCTGTAGGACAGATTCGGACTTCTTCTTTGTTGCTACAATTTGGACTTGAAAACGGCCTTGTTAAATCTTGGGCTCAACATAAAAGTTGTAGGCCTATATCTTATCTTTTCATCCATATGTAATGGACCTAAATCCAAGATCTACAGCTCCAGATATGACCCAATTACCGAACAGTGTTCCAGTTTGGACTGCACCAGCATCTCTTTTCTAAGTTTTGCCATCTCTTTGTCCTTTCAATTTCAGTACTTCAACTCATCAATCAATTCTTTCATTTATGTGATAGGCCTGCATTTAAGATGAATATTTACCATAAATTAAAGGTATCTTGTATAATTAGATATGTTATTATAAAACATGCTTTAGTTAATGAGTTATTGATACTTTAAGTGCAAAATGATGATATAAAACCTTGATAAAAATGCACTTTTAAGTACTAATCAACTATCAAACTAAATTTAATAAAATCAGAAAATTATCAAGAGAACAAACCTTGGTCACAAGCACACATCCACCTACAGAAATCAGAACTGATCATGGAAACGAAACATCAATTTATATTCTGAATATTTATCTCTTCTTAACATTGGTTAGTTAACGGATCCGCCGTATAACTAGCCCTAACCATCAAACAACCACAGTGTCCGCACTAGTAATTTAATTCAATGGCAGCCTTAAGAACTAGATAAGTTGATTAATCAAGAAAACATAACTGTCCGCAGTCTATGTTTGATTTGATTGAATGTTCTCCCTAAGATTAATAACGTAGATCCGCCACAATTATTAAACTCAGTTGCTTCACAAGTTCATATACCACAACTCCGGTTTTGATATCAAACTTAACAATAGATTGTCTACAATAATAACTTAGAGTCCGCTCTAGCAATTAAAATAAACAATCATAGAAAAATAAGCATAGGAGAACAAACATATTCATCATATAAACTGAAAAGAAAAGGTAAAATAAATCTCACAGTTCTTGAAATTCGAAGGTTTCCGTGTCCTTGCAACCAAGAAAAAGTGTTTAGTCTTGCATGTTTGTTGAACAACTAATCAAAAAGATGGAAGAATGCATAATTTAGGGTTTCTTAGAGGAAGGGGGCGTTTTTCTCTCCTTGGCTGGCTGCTCCACTTCTCTTCTCTCATTCTTTTTATATCATAGGAAACCCTAGGTCTCTATTTTACAAAATAGTCCTCCATTAAGTAGACTGTTTACATTTAAGTACTTCAATAACTATTTTCCTAAAAAAGACGAAATAACCTTGCATGAAATCTTCAAGCTTTGACTTAGAGGAGCTAAATTTCTGAAATAAAAACTTGGATATCGGTTTAGATGCTTCGGAACGTAATTTGGACTCGTTTTTTCACGAAACCTGTTTGCTGGCAGAATTCAGATGTCATCTTTGAAAACTCATATCTCCCTCATATGACATCGTTTTTTGCTGCAATTTTGAGCGTTTATATAAATTTGAGTCATGAATCCAAAAAAATTGAGTTTGCATCAATTGGACTTATGTAGCTCCAGATATTCAAGTTGGAATGGCCGAAGGTCAACACTGGCAGATTGCGAGATTTGACTTTGAAGGCTACAATTTCCATGCTCTTCCTTATTTTATTTTCTTGCCTTAGATGTCCAGAAAGGTATGGATGTTACCTTTTTAATTCCACTAGAATCACTTCATTTCAACCTCTAGAGCTCACGCTCTGCACAAAACATCGACCGAAGGTCAAATCTGCCAATTATCTCCAATTTACTCCTTTTTGCATCTTTCATCCAAAAGTGCCTTCAAAACATAAAACAAAGAATATCAAGGCATTTTATATATAAAACATAGGCAAAACACTAGTTAAATGTGGGTGAAACTATTGAATAATATGGTTGCATCAAATACCCCCACACTTACCTCTTGCTCGTCCTCGAGAAAGGATAGGTAAAACCAAATTGAAGTTAAATTAAATGAAATCACTATGACTAATCTTCTAATCTCCCATCAATATCCAAGAATATATGCATTATAAACAAGAACACAATTAAGAAGGATAAAGAGTATAAATTTTCATGAATTTATTTACATGCAAACTTCAAAACTTAATTAATCGTCGGAATTTAAATGAAATCTATGCCATGCCAAAGTGATAGGTCCTCTCATTGATATACACTCCAACACTCACGTGTTTAGGGCTTATGTGTTTAAATCTCTCAAATTCAATCAATGAATATGTTCTACTATAAGCTTGCTCTTCAATCTCATCTCCATTAATAACATATTACAAACAATGCATGAATCAAAAGGTCTTATTTTCTGGTTGTAATGGGGCTAAGGTAAAGGTGAGGTAAAAGAGAGTAAAAGAAAAAGGTTCAAACCAAAGAAAGTAGAGCATTCTGAAAAATGATATTTCAAACAAGATATTCCATCAAAGCACATAAATTTTCCATCTTTAATCACCAATGCTTAACTTCTTTTGATTTCAAGCTTTTTCAATATAAAATCTTAAGAACATAAAGGAACACTTTTTTCTTTTTCTTTTTCTTTTCTTTCTCTTTTTTCTGTTTTTGTTTTTGTTTTTTTTTTTTTACCTTTGGCAACTTTGCCCATCTTTTCATCAAACATCACTTCTTCTTTCTTTTCACATAATTTCCAACCATAATTCCATGAAATATCACTAGTATATGCTCTACTAATCCTTGGCCAAGGGAAAAGGAAAACATATATAAAGTTAAGGCTTATACATGGATAAAGCAAAGAAAAGATAAACAAGCTCAAAAGGGGTTTACTAAGGATAATATGCTTTAGGTTGGCTTTTTGGCTCAAATGGTTAAAATTCCTAATGCCTTTATCATCTTCATGTATGTATGTAATATGAATGTAATCTCAACAAGATATGAAGCAAGTTCTAAAGATACATATCATTGAAAGAAGGCACAATCAAAGAATATAATATTGAAGGCTCAAAAGCTTGCATTGGTATAACACTATAAAGTCAACATGGCATATTCTCAAAGTCAATCCCTAAACCAATTAAACCTTAAAACTTGCATGCACACTCCTTCATTCGATTTATATCTTCATCTATCTCAACTAATTCTCATACATAATACTCATATTCTTAAAAACCAATGGGAGTTCAAAAGATCAAACATAATTTTTTTTTTATTTTGAAAAATAACAAAGAAAACCAACATTTTCCCAATACCCCCACACTTAAAACATAACATTGTCCTCAATGTTGAAATAAAAGAAAAGGAATATTGGAGAATGAAAAAAATAAAGTAAAATGCGAAAAATAAAAGACAAGGGAAAAAGAAAGCAAATCTGTTTTTTTTTTTGTGTGCTGGGTTGCCTCCCAGTAAGCGCTTTTGTTTTATGTCATTGGCTCGACATGTTGCATGCTTATTCTTCATAGATTGGTTCAGCTAACTCTGCAGAAGCGGTAAGTTCTGTCGTCCAACCTTCATAGAAAGGTTTCAAGCGATGCCCATTGACCTTGAGTACTTTGTTGGTTTCTAAACTTGTAATTTCAACTGCACCATAAGAAAAAACATTAGAAACAACAAATGGTCCAATCCAACGAGAGCGTAACTTTCCAAGAAAAAGTTTCAAACGCGAATGATAAAGAAGGACTTTGTCTCCAACATTAAACTCTTTTCTTGTAATCATTCGGTCATGGAGACTCTTAGTTTTTTCTTTATAAATCCTTGCATTCTAGTAAGCATCATTTCGAATCTCTTCCAACTCTTGCAATTGCAACTTTCTTGCAATCCCAGCAGCATCATAATCCATGTTACATTTTTTAATGGCCCAAAAAGCTTTGTGTTCAAGCTCCACCGGTAGATGACATGCTTTTCCATAAATCATCCTATAAGGTGACATTCCTATAAGTGATTTGTAAGCAGTCCGATAAGCCCAAAGTGCATCACCAAGTCGTAGACTCCAATCTCGCCGGTTAGGTTGCACTGTCTTCTCCAAAATGGACTTGATTTCTCGATTTGAAATTTCAGCTTGGCCATTCATTTGAGGATGGTATGCTGTGGAAGTTCGATGAGTCACATGATATTTGCGTAACAATGCTTCCATTGAACGATTGCAAAAATGAGTGCCACGATCACTAATGATAGCTTTAGGGATTCCAAACCTGTCAAATATGTGAGTCCTGACAAAATCTAAAACAACCTTAGCATCGTTAGTTCGTGTGGCTTTCGCCTCAATCCATTTGGACACATAATCAACAGCAAGAAGGATATAAAGATTGCCAAAAGAAGAAGGAAATGGACCCATAAAATCAATACCCCAAACATAAAAAATTTCACTCACAAGAATATTCGTTAAAGGCATTTGATTCTTATGAGTGATATTACCTGTTTTTTGGCATTTTTCACATGATTTGCAAAAATGATATGCATCCTTAAAAATAGAAGGCCAATAAAAACCACTTTCAAGTACCTTGTGGGCCGTTCTTTTTGCTCCAAAATGCCCACCACAAGAATGAGAATGACAAAAGGTAAGAATGTAATGAAATTCATCTTGTGGTACACATCTCCTTACTACTTGATCCACACAAAATTTCCACAGATAAGGAGTATCCCAAAAATAATATTTAGCATCAGCTCGTAACTTGTCTTTTTGGGATGTAGACAAACTTGGAGGGAATTCTTTGGTGACTAAATAGTTCACCAAATCAGCATACCATGGTCTTGTAGAGGAATGTAACACATACAACTGCTCATCGGGGAATCTCTCTTATTGTTTCGGTTTGTATATCCTCAGTCCTTAGTCGGCTCAAGTGATCATCCACATGATTTTCGGCACCTTTTTTGTCTTTGATCTCAAGATCAAATTCTTGTAAAAGCAAGATCCACCTAATCAATCTTGGTTTGGACTCCTTTTTCTTCAAAAGATACCTTAAAGCTGCATGATCAGTAAAAACAATGACTTTTGTACCAAGTAGATATGACCTAATTTTTTCAAGAGCAAACACCACTGCAAAAAGTTCCTTTTCAGTTGTATGGTAATTGCATTGTGCACCGTCCAACATGCGGGAAGCATAGGCGATAACATGCAAATTCTTCCCTATTTTTTGCCCAAGGACAGCCCCTACCGCATAGTCACTTGCATCACACATTATCTCAAAAGGCTCATCCCAATTTGGTGGTTGGATGATAGGGGCAGATGTGACACACCTCTTAAGCTCATCATAGGCATCTTTACATGCTTGATCAAACACAAAATCCACTTCTTTGGCTAATAGTTTGCACAAGGGTGCTGTAATCTTTGAGAAATCTTTGATAAAGCGTCGATAGAAACCTGCATGGCCAAGAAAAGAACGAATTTCCCTCACGCAGGAGGGGTAAGGCAATGATGAAATAACGTCTATTTTAGCTTTATCAACCTCTAATCCACGTGAAGACACAACACGCCCAAGAACTATTCCTTGTTCTACCATAAAATAACACTTTTCATAGTTTAAGACAAGGTACCATAAAATAACACTTTTCATAGTTTAAGACAAGGTTAGTTTCAATGCACCTTTTCAAGATCAAAGATAAATTTTCTAGACATTTATCAAAAGAATCACCATACACCGTGAAATCATCCATGAAAACCTCAATTATTCTTTCAATATAGTCAGAAAAAATACTCATCATGCATCTTTGAAAAGTTGCAGGTGCATTACAGAGACCAAAGGGCATTCTCCTATATGCATATGTACCAAATGGACATGTAAATGTAGTCTTTTCTTGATCCTCAGGATTAATAACAATCTGATTGTATCCACTATATCCATCAAGAAAGCAATAAAAAGACTTACCTGCTAGGCGTTCAAGCATTTGATCCATGAATGGTAATGGAAAATGATCTTTGCGTGTAGCAAGATTTAGCTTTCTGTAATCAACACACATTCTCCATCCACTTGAGATGCGAGTAGGAATGAGCTCATCATTTTTGTTTTTCACCAATGTGATTCCGGTCTTTTTAGGCACCACATGGATTGGCGCAACCCATTTACTGTCCGTGATGGGATAAATGACTCCTGCATCTAACAGTTTTAAAATTTCAGCTTTCACTACCTCCATCATAGGCGGGTTCAACCTCCTTTGCATTTCCCTTGTTGGTTTCGCATTGTCCTCCAATAGTATGTGATGCATACACATTGAGGGACTAATGCCCTTGATGTCAGCTAAAGTCCATCCAATGGCCGTTTTGTGATCACACAACAATTTCACAAGTTTTTCCTCTTGCGTATTTGTCAAACCTGATGCTATAATAACGGGAAGTGTATTGTTGTCGCCAATGAATACATACTTCAAATTATCGGGCAAAGGTTTCAATTCTAACTCGGGTGCCTGTAAAATAGATGGCAAAAGCTTTTTATATGAGAGTACTAAATCAACAAAGACATTACCATGGGGAACAGTTTGCAATGATTGCAAAGCCAATGCTGATTCGTGCACATTTTGGGGAACACATATGTGCCTCTCCATCTCTTCTATCTCGGTAAAAGCATAGCCATAGCCCAAAGCTACGCTTAATCCATCCTCACAATCAAAATCAAAAACTTGCTGCACACACTTATCAACTTGGTCATAGCATGTGATAGAATAAACATTGCTATAAGGATATTTCATTGCATCATGAAAATTAAATTCAATCTTTTCATCTCTTACTTCCATAGACAAAGTATCCTTACCACAATCTATCATTGTATTGGCAGTTTTCAAGAATGGTCTCCCAAACAATATAAGAGTGCTGTTTGATGAATCACAAGAATCATGTTCCATATCAAGAATATAAAAGTCGCATGGAATGACCAAACTATCGATCTTGACTAGGACATCTTCTATCACACCAAGTGGGTAAACAAAACTACGATCCGCAAGTTGTATTACAATGCTAGTTTTATTCAAAGGCTCAAGACTAAGAGAATCATAAACATGTTTGGGCATAACACTAATGGATGCACCTAAATCGCATAAAGCTCTTTTAAAACTAGCATTACTAATAACACATGGGATAGTAAACGCACCTGGGTCTTTTTGTTTCAAAGGCAGATTCTTTTGAACAACGGCAGATACAACTTCACCCATACTTACCGTTTCATGACCTTTCAGTTTGAAAGCTCTCTTGGTAGTACACAACTCCTTTAAGAATTTTGCATACTTGGGAATTTGCTTGATAGCATCAAGCAAAGGAATGTTGAGTTCTACTTTCTTGAAAACCTCTAAAATCTCTTTTTCTTTGTCCTCTTTCTTTGACCTAGAAGAACTCACAGGAAAGGGTGGAATTGTTTTAAAACTGGAAGTCATTGATTGAGGACTTACCTTTAGAGTGTTGGTCGTGGTTTCAATTTGTGAATGAGAAGGATGTTTCTTTTTTGTACTCAATTCAGTTTCTATCTCTTCTTTTTCCTCCATCTCAATTTGTTTCGAACTTTTCTCTTCAAGTTCTTTCCCACTTCGCAGCATGATCGCACTAACATTCTCTTTTGGATTCAATGCTTGGGAGGGCAATTTTCCATTCATTTGTGCTTCCAATTTCCCCACACTTGAAGCTACTTGCCCCATTTGCTTCTCCAAGTTGTGAATACTTGACCTTGTTTCCTGTTGAAAAGACATGACATTTTGTTGCAAGGTCACAGTGTTAGAAGCCAAAGTTTTCATCATCTCATGAAGATCATCACTGGATGACGACCCCATAACATTGGAGTTTGTGAATGGAGGGGGTTGTCTTGCTTGATAATTTTGTTGGGGCTGAAATCCATGGGGATGGAATTGTCGGCCTTGATTGCAGGATTGTACGTGTTGGAAAAAGGATCATATTTACGCTGGGGTTGTCCGTTGAATGCTCCATCAATTGCATGAGCTTGTTCAATGTAATCTTCTTGCATTGTTGGGCACATATCCGAAGCATGTCCTTGTAAGGAGCATATGCTACAAACTTTCACCTGCTGCACATTTCCACAAGCCAAAGAACGCACAAGAGAAGTAAGATCATTAACTTTATTTTCAAGGTTAGAAATACTTACCTCATTTACTCGTTTGTTGGAGAAGTCTCCAGGAGTGCCAAATTGTTTTGAGTTGGCTGCCATGTTTGAGATCAATTTGCGTGCAGCCTCGGGTGTCTTATCCACCAATGCGCCTCCACTTGCAGCATCAATGATACTACGGTCAGCAGGCATCAATCCTTCATAGAAATATTGAATGAGCAGCTGATCGGGTATTTGATGATGAGGACATTGAATGCAGAGTTGCTCAAATCTTTCCCAATATTCGGAGAGTGTCTCTCCATGAGATTGCCGAATCCCACATATTTCTTTCCTTATGTTGGCAACTCGAGATGCTGGGAAATACTTCTCAAGGAAAATCTTCTTCGTGGCATTCCAAGTTCCAATAGATCCTGGGAGAATAGAGAAAAGCCATGCCTTTGCTGCCCCCTTCAAAGAGAAAGGGAAAGCTTTCAACTTAACTTGTTCTTCATCAACTCCATTCGGTTTCATGCCAACACAAACCATATGGAACTCCTTGAGATGAGTTTGAGGATCTTCTCCTGCAAGACCATTAAATGTTGGTAACAAATGTATAAAACCAGATTTGAGCTCAAAGTTTACATTATTATCAATGTTTATGCACAATGGTTGATTTTCCATGTTAGGAGCAGCAAGCTCCTTGAGTGTTTGTTGTCGTGCAATAGCCATGGTGTTGAGGCGAGCTTCCTTTCTTAACCTGCGTAAAGTGCTTTCTATTTCAAGATCAATCTGCACTTGAATTTGATTAGTAGAACGGGTCACAGGCATAAATTGCTAAGAAAACTCAAAAGAAAGTAACCACACAAGAGATTGAAAACAATGCAAATTGTACGAAAATCCTACAGTAGAAAACTAAAACTGCCTAAAAACACTAGCAAACAGCAGAATTTGGCCTCAATAGGATGGGGCTAGTGACATATCACTAGTCCTGTTCAGAACGTCGTTTTCCTTTAGGAAAAAAAATACCAATACCTAATTCCACCAAAAACTCTGTTTTGAACAGTACCGCCGCCGCAAGTGAACAGTACCGTCGCAAGCAAAAATTCTGTTTTTTTTTTCAGAAAAAGAAATAACAATCACAGAAAATAAAAATAATAGCACAAGCATCAACTAAAATTACTTCCCCGGCAACGGCGCTAAAATTTGTTGCGATGTCGCGGTCGCACAAATTAATTATCCTAGCTTCAAACACAACACACAAGATAGTATAGAGCAAGCAAGGGGTCGATCCCACGAGGAAGATTCAAGTTAGATTTTTATGCTAGATGATATGTAATTTGGGGGGGTTTGGACGTTATCTAGGCTAAAGCAAAAGAAAATAGAAAACTATCAAACTAAATTTAATAAAATCAGAAAATTATCAAGAGAACAAACCTTGGTCACAAGCACACATCCACCTACAGAAATCAGAACTGATCATGGAAACGAAAAATCAATTTATATTCTGAATATTTATCTCTTCTTAACATTGGTTAGTTAACGGATCCGCCGTATAACTAGCCCTAACCATCAAACAACCACAGTGTCCGCACTAGTAATTTAATTCAATGGCAGCCTTAAGAACTAGATAAGTTGATTAATCAAGAAAACATAACTGTCCGCAGTCTATGTTTGATTTGATTGAATGTTCTCCTTAAGATTAATAACGTAGATCCGCCACAATTATTAAACTCAGTTGCTTCACAAGTTCATATACCACAACTCCGGTTTTGATATCAAACTTACAATAGATTGTCTACAATAATAACTTAGAGTCCGCTCTAGCAATTAAAATAAACAATCATAGAAAAATAAGCATAGGAGAACAAACATATTCATCATATAAACTGAAAAGAAAAGGTAAAATAAATCTCACAGTTCTTGAAATTCGAAGGTTTCCGTGTCCTTGCAACCAAGAAAAAGTGTTTAGTCTTGCATGTTTGTTGAACAACTAATCAAAAAGATGGAAGAATGCATAATTTAGGGTTTCTTAGAGGAAGGGGGCGTTTTTCTCTCCTTGGCTGGCTGCTCCACTTCTCTTCTCTCATTCTTTTTATATCATAGGAAACCCTAGGTCTCTATTTTACAAAATAGTCCTCTATTAAGTAGACTGTTTACATTTAAGTACTTCAATAACTATTTTCCTAAAAAAGACGAAATAGCCTTGCATGAAATCTTCAAGCTTTGACTTAGAGGAGCTAAATTTCTGAAATAAAAACTTGGATATCGGTTTAGATGCTTCGGAACGTAATTTGGACTCGTTTTTTCACGAAATCTGTTTGCTGGCAGAATTCAGATGTCATCTTTGAAAACTCATATCTCCCTCATATGACATTGTTTTTTGCTGCAATTTTGAGCGTTTATATAAATTTGAGTCATGAATCCAAAAAAATGAGTTTACATCAATTGGACTTATGTAGCTCCAGATATTCAAGTTGGAATGGCCGAAGGTCAACACTGGCAGATTGCGAGATTTGACTTTGAAGGCTGCAATTTCCATGCTCTTCCTTATTTTATTTTCTTGCCTTAGATGTCCAGAAAGGTATGGATGTTACCTTTTTAATTCCACTAGAATCACTTCATTTCAACCTCTAGAGCTCACGCTCTGCACAAAACATCGACTGAAGGTCAAATCTGCCAATTGTCTCCAATTTACTCCTTTTTGCATCTTTCATCCAAAAGTGCCTTCAAAACATAAAACAAAGAATATCAAGGCATTTTATATATAAAACATAAGCAAAACACTAGTTAAATGTGGGTGAAACTATTGAATAATATGGTTGCATCAGAACTTGTCAATATTTTCCAATCCTGGACGACCCACACCTAAAAATGTCGTAAGGGGAAGATATTTTTCTGAAATATAGTTCAGACAAGCACACAATTATGTCCTATTTAACTGTGATGAGCTGAGACCTTTTATTAAGTAAGTAGATGTTCAACTTAAACTTTGTCAAGAGTGTACTATTTATGTTTTGTGATACCATACACTCATACACTCATATAATTTAGAACAAAATTGCAGGCAACATCGACGACACTTACTGTCCAATAACTCACAGTTGACCGAATCCCAGATCTTTCAATTACAAGATGAACAATTTGCCACATGGTTTAGAACACATGTAAGTCCTATCACAAACTCATTATCTCTTGCAATGTAATTAATTGTAGTCAATGTTACATAATATCCGTTTAGTGATTATTGTTGTATTTAATTTACAAGCTAGGTTTATCAAATGGGAGGTAGTGCTGCTATTTCACTGTCTTTACTATGTCTGGGCCCTGAAAGAAAAGTCAAGTGCTATAATGGATATTTTGTCAATGGATATGTCTTTCATACTGAAGAATACGGGCATGGAAGAAAGACATACAACAACGGTGTTTGTATTAAGGGATCGACTTCTAGTGAGTTTGAAGTTGACTACTACGGTAGATTGGAAGAAGTCATCGAACTGCAATATCATAGCGAGCAAAATAGAGTGTTTTTATTCAAATGCTATTGGTATGACACAACTGACAGAGGAATCAGAGTAGATCCTCACTATGGTCTCGTTGAAATCAACTCAAAAGCTAGACACCGCAACGTAAACGACGTCTTTGTTTTCGCAAAGCAATGCCAACAAGTTTATTACACATACACCCCTTCCTTTAGAAAGGATCGATCAAGAGTTGATTGGTTATCCGTTTTAAAAACAAAACCCAAGGGTCGTGTCGAGGTTGTTCAGGATGAGAACGAAGACACAAGTGTGATAGATGAAGTCTTTCAAGCTAGTGAGTTGGTTGAACCATACCGAGTTGCTCCGTCGATTGACTTAGAAGAAAATTCGAATTTTTGTGTTTTCAACGATAGTCTTGTTGATGTTGACGCAGAGGAGTTGAATGTTGTTCTGAGCTCTACTAGTGGAAAAAAGAATATTGTTGAAGAAGATGATAACAAATTTGAAGAGTGTGATGAAGCTGATGATAACAATTTAATAGAGGACGAAGATGAAAATTCCGACTAACTAAACATGTTATAAAGCCTTATTTTATAAGTAATAATTTGAAACATGAAATATTTATTCTTCTTTAATGGTCAGCCCTTGTTATTGTGTTGTGTGTGCTGTAAGATTGCAATTCAAGATTTTTTGACACAGTTACATACAAAAAATAAGACAAATTTATGGTTTCACCGATGGTGTTTTCGGCGGAATATAACCCGTCGGTATTTCACAGAGAGTTGCAAAAAATTTACGCGATTGTGCCACATTCACCAACGACGTTTTCGACGGAATATAACCCGTCGGTATTTCACAGAGAGTTGCAAAAAATTTACGTGATTGTGCCACATTCACCGACGGCTTTTCCGATGGAATATAACCCGTCGGTATTTCACAGAGAGTTGCAAAAAATTTACGAGATTGTGCCACATTCACCGACGGATTTGCCGACGTCCAATACCGACAGAATCACCGACGGATTAACGCACATACTGAAGCGCACGCATGTCTGACACATGTCCGTCTGCACGAATACCGACGGATTTTCCGATGCCCAATACTGACGGAATCACCGACGACTAATGCATGTCTGACACATGTCCGTCTGCACGAATACCGACGGGTATACCGATGAATTGGCCGACGGATCGAAAAGTTCGGCAGGATTTTTGAACTTTTTTGGTGCGCATTTCAATTAATTGCAGACGGGATTACCGACATAATTTAATGCCACCGACAACAAGTAATGTCCATCGGTAATTCCGTCGGAAAAATTGCAATATAAATCCCCCCTTTCCCCCATTTGGTTCATTTTTTTCTCTCGGCTCCGTTTCTCTTCTTCTTCATTTCTCTTCTCCTCTTCGTTTCTATTTGGCAAATTGAAGAGATTTTATTGTTTTGGTGGTTGTGATTTTACCAAGGTATGTAGTCTTTTTTCTTTATCTTTGTATTTTTTTATTTTAATTATGATTATTTTTTTTTGGTGTTCTTTGTTTTGTGTATTGTTTGTAGATAAAATCTTAAATTCAACACACTATTAAGGTAAGCATTTTTTATTCCCAAATTTATTTTGCATTGATATAGTGTTTTTTAGTTTTGTGTATTGTTTGTTTTGTGTTTATGTTGTTTTGTGTAGTGTTTTTTAGTTTTTTAATTTTATTTATTAATTTAGGATATTATTGTTTGTATTGCTATAATTTTTATTGTTGAATTTATGTTAAAAATGTTAATTTATATATATAATTGTTATTGTTGAATTTATGTTAAAAATGTTAATGTTCATGTATATATATAATTGTTATTGTTGAATTTATGTTAAAAATGTTAATTTATATATATAATTGTTATTGTTGAATTATTTTAAAAATGTTAATTTATATATATAGAATTACATTTAATTAGTTTATCTTAATTTAGGATATTATTGTTTGTATTGCTATAATTGTTATTGTTGAATTTATGTTAAAAATGTTAATTTATATATATAGAATTACATTTAATTAGTTTATCTTAATTTAGGATATTATTGTTTCCATGTCATTGTTATTGCTTGTTATTACATTTTTATATTTATGTGTACACATTAATTTCTATTTTGAGGTCCATTAGGGTCGATCATGTTAGGAATGATATCGATTTAGTTATCTTTTGCTTATGACCATGTAATTATTTATAAATTAAGAGTCTTGTCTCCTAAAATTTGAAATGTAATATTAATCCGTAAATTTGAATGTATGACTTTAATCTAATGTTTGTAACTCTAAGTACCAATTTAACAATGAATGTTTATAGTTGAAATTGATTCTTTTACTTGAATATCATTATATGATGTTATTGAATAAAATGTTGTGTTGATGATGATGAGTTGGGTTGAGATTCAAAATGATTAGATCGGGATGTGAAATAAAATTAGAAGTGTAATATGATTTTGTCGATAACTTGGGACCCCCCAGTATAGGGGAGACTCTGTCAATTTTTTTTTAAAATAATCGAAGTTAATTATGTAATTATTCGTATAAATTTGTGTAGATGCGTAGAATGAAATCTACAGCACGTCGTCAGAAGACGGTTATAGCTAGTTCTTCTAGCAGCGAAGAGGATGTATCCTTAGGTGCTGATCACGGCGAGGAATCTACGTCAACTTGTGATGCTGCCTCTTCTAGCGCGGTTTCACAGCGCAGAAGTAGTGTGCCTTCACAGCGGGGTCAATTCACCCGCAAGTACCAGGCACAATGGAAGGATGACCTCTCAATGTAAGTTTGTTTAGGTTTTAGTGTTTTTTTTATATACTTATAACATAATTTATGAACAACTAATTAATATTACTATTTTTATTTAATATCAGGTTCACAAACATTGAGGCTGCAAGGACTATAACATTGGCATTTAAATCGTCGATAGAGATTTCATTGTTTTAATGGAGCCAGGTTTCCAGACATCCTGAGTGGAAGCCTAATATCGATGCATGGTTTAAGCGATTTCAGGTCGGTGTTAATTTTTAATTTCCAGCTTATTTTTAATAAATAATTTTTATAATTTTATATCTTATACTATTCTTATTTTATATGAATTATTTATATACACAGAACAAATTTGAGTGAGATAGGGCGAACAACAATGTTGTTAGAAGGGTATGAGAGAATCACGCGGCAACTAGGTAACATCGAAAATAATATTTATTTTTGTTTTATAATTTTATATTTTAAATTCTAATTTGTTACTATAGAAGTAGGTTGCGTGATTTTTGGTATGACACCCAAAAAAAAAAAAGACAAGCGAGGGATAACGGTCTTGAAGGATGGAATGAGGTGGCGGTTTGGCAGGAATTCAAACCGTCATTCATCTCGGGGGAAATATGGACGACATATATTGAGCACGTGACCTCAGAGCGGTTCTCACGGCGCTCACAGTCCGGCGCCGGCAACCGAAACTAGCAAATTCATGGTTAGGTGACCACGCACACTGGCGGATCCGTCCCATTCAGCGCACATGCAAAGCGGATGGTAAGATTAATTTTAATGAAATATATCGTTAAATAATTTGTCGTTCCTTATAATATATTTAACTTTCAACCTATTTTTTCCTTACAGGCTGCATCTCTTGGACGTGAACCGAGTCCAATGGAGCTGTTTGTAGAGACGCATGTGCGGAGTCAAGACTGCCAAAAGGGGGTGCAGCAGTTCGTGGACAACCGTGCTCAGCACTTCGTGGTATGTTCGTTCATTCATTTTATTTTGTAAGTTATTAATTTCTTGAATTGCATCTTGAATTGCATTTGATGATTTTTTTACCGACGGAATTTTCAGGAGACCTATAATAGCCGGTTGAGGGAGAGATATGGGGACAATCTGTCGACCCATCCAGATTTCGATCCAGATTTGTGGATGGAGGCGGGATCATCTGGTGGACCCGATAAAAATCGAGTCTACGGGCTCTCCAACACTACGGCTGAAAACTTGCGCTCGACTCGTAATGTCTCAATTGTTGGAAGCTCTCCATCAGTATCGAACACCCAGTCTGAGGAGTTCATTGCGTTGAAACAACAATATCAACAACTCTCGACGAATTATGATGAGCTCCGTCAAATAGTCATGGAGATGAGATCAAAGATGGGTGACGATACTTATGCAGCTTCTTTTTGGCCGTATGGTCCCGGGAACAAGCAGCCTCCTCCTCCTCCTCCTCCTCCTCCAACTCCGCTGCTATTCTAGTTTAATTTTGTTTTTTAAACACATTAAATTTGTAATGAATATTATTTAACATTACTTTTATATTTTTAATGTTTAATCCATTTTTATTTGTTTATTAAGGATTTTTACAATTAATAAATTATTATTTTTATTTATTTTAAATAAATACCGACGGATATACCGATGGATAATATCCGTCGGTATTACATAGAGAGTTGCCAAACAATTACAGCCATGCCATCATTACCGACGGCATCACCGACGGATACCATCCGTCGGTGATTAAATTCAGACGGATATACCGACAGATATTATCCGTCGGTATTTTACAGAGAGTTGCAAAACAATTACCAGTCATGCCATAATTACCGACGTCAAGTCCGTCAGTGATTCCGTCGGTACATACCGATGAAATTTCAGACGGATTTATTCTGTCGGTAATGTTCCCGCGGGAAACTTTTTTTTGGCGCGCGCGTATCCATCTGAAAGACCGTCGGTATTCCGTCGGCGTGTATTTTTTTTATTTGCGACAGATTTAGCGACGAAAATGGGAGTTACCGATGACTGTTATACCGACGGACGTGTTCCGTCGGTAGTTATTTCACCGATGGAGTTCATTGCTGTCACCGACGGAATTAGTTCGTCGGTGAAACTGTATAATGTTGTAGTGAAGTTCCACGCTTCCTTAGAGATGATCTATCAGAGTGGTTCAATTAGGTGGAACAATTCTTTGAGTACCAGGGCACAACAACGAACCAAAAGGTTCTCATGGCTGCTTACCACCCTGAAAAGGAAGCCAACCAATGGTGGTAGTGTCTTTGTAGGACATTACAGGAAGAAGGACATGTGATTTCATGAGAAACATTTGAAGAGAAATTATGGGCTCGCTTTGGACCATCAGGATGTGAAGACTTTGATGAAGCTCTCTCAATAATCAGGTAATCGGGAACGTTGAGAGACTATCTACGTGAATTTAAAAAGCTCTTTAAGAAGGTGCGTGGATGGACGCAAATGGCGTTGGTGGGGACATTCATAGGAGGTTTGAAGGTTGAGATTTCTAAAGGGATTGGATGTTTAAACCGTAATCCCTCAAGGAGACCATTAGTTTAACATGAATACAAGATGAGTAACTTACACAACAACAACAATTCACATGAATTCCACGCACAAGAACTCTTCTAACTCTTCCATAAACCACGCATGTAGCTCCTACCACCCCTGTTGTTCTAATTAGACGCCTAACATGGGAAGAAATGCAAAAGAGAAGGGCTTAAGGTCTCCAACTGCAATGAATGCTTCACAACTGGGTATAGATATCAAAGACCATAGTTATTACTTTTGGAAGGGTATGTGAGTAACATGGTATGCGAAGAAATTACTAACCAACAGACATTGGAAGAAGACCAAGGTAGAGATACATGGGAAGTACAATAACCTAAACTGGAACCCAAAATCACGTTGCATACATTAATGAGATGGACAAGTCCATAAACCATGCTCATAACAACAAGAATAGGCCCTCACGAAGTGGTGATTTTGTTTGACAATGGATCGATGTATAATTTCATCAGCGATCGTTTGGCAAACTTACTCAAGTTACCAATTGTTCTTATGGAAGCATTTTTTTTTTCGGGTGGCCAATGGAGAAAAACTAAAGTTTCAAGGGCATTACAATAAGGTATGAGCAGAGTTGCAGGGCACCAAGTTTTACCTTTTCCTCTACCTTTAACAGGTCTTGACCTTGCACTTGATGTGTAGTGGCTTGAAATTATTGGCTCTATAGTCTGTAACTGGAAATAATTGACCATGGATTTTATTTGGGGTAATCAAAATTGAAGGCCGCAAAATATAGACGTGCAAACAATTGAGGTTGCTTCACCCAACAAATTATTGAATGAGCTTCGCCAAGGCCATGCATATTATTTGTAGTGTGCTTTCAACTAACCCTGGGAACAACATCACATTGTGCGCCACCCGATGATAAGCAACAAGATATATAGAGGTTGCTGAAAGACTATACGGATGTGTTCTAGGAGCCATCAAGTCTGCCACCTGTGCGCGAGGTAAAGCATTGCATTACGCTCAAATAGGGGACTGTGCCAATTAATGTATGCCCATATCGATATGCCCATTTCTAGAAAGAAGAAATTGAAAAAAAAGTTCAAGAGATACGTAATTCTAGCCTTATTCGACCAGGCACCAGTCTATTTTCATTGCTAGTATTATTGGTGAAGAAAAATGATAGAAGTTGGTGATTTTGCACAGATTAATGCACATTCAATACCGCCACCATCAAGGATCAATTTCTCATTCCAATAGTAGATGACATATTGAATGAATTACATGGCGCATCCTTCTTTACCAAGCTCGATTGAAGGGTCGGATATCACCAAGTAAGAGTAAATTCTTCTGACATCAAAACTACTTTTTGTACTCATTTTTTGACATACTCAAAACTATTTTTTGTACTCACAATGATCATTATAAATATTTAGTGATGTTGTTTGGCATATGTAATACATCATTTACATTTCAAGCCATCATTAACTCTATATTTTGACCTTATCTTCAAAAGTTTATTTTGTTTTTCTTCGATGATATTCTCATATATAGTTCTACTTGGGATATGCATGTGAAACAAACCTTGGAGATTTTGAGGCAACATCATTTTTTTGCCAAGGCCAACAAGTGTGCACTCGACCAACAAGAATTATAATATTTAGGACACATTGTTACGCCTCAAGAAATGAAGGTCAATAATCACAAAATTATAGCCATGGTGGTGGCCTCAAACAACTAATATTTTTTAATTACATTGTTTTTTAGGCTTGACAAGATATTATAGAAAATTTATTTGAAATTATGGCATCATCCCTCGACCCCTTACCAACCTCCTCAAGAAAGGATAGTTTGGATGGAATGAGGAAGCTGAAGTAGCCTTCGTGACTCTTAAACAAGCAATGATCACCACACCTGTTTTAGCGATGCCTAATTTCAATGAGTCCTTCACCATAAAAACAAACGCTGCATGGGAAGGAATAGGTGCAATCTTAACTTAATAAGGCAAAACCATCGCCTTTATGAGTTGTACACTGCGAGTTAAAAAAAAATCATGGTCAACCGACGACCAAAAGGAAGTGGTCAACCGCTATGTGGAGCAGTATCTTTGGTGTTTTATGCATCAATGGCTGCGCAAGTGGAGTTCCTATCTTCCTTGGGCTTAGTTATGGTATAATACAATGTACCATGCCTCAATAGGAATGACTCCATTTCAGGCGTTAAATGGGCGTCCACCGCCCCTTATTTCCACTTTATCATAATAGTTTTTCTTTTATCAATGAAGTGGATGGACAACTAATAACTAGAGATGTGATACTACAGCAGTTCAAAGCCAATCTAGAAGCCTCCATCAATCGCATGAAACAAACAACTATTTAAAAGAGGAGGGTTGTCGTGTTCAAAGTAGGTGAAATAGTGTTTCTCAAGTTGCATCCCTATCAGCAACAATCAGTTTTTAAACGTGCCCACTGAAAGCTTGCTAGTTAATTTTATGGGTCATATCCTATGATACAAAAAATTAGAGTGGTTGCTTACAAACTTTAGCTGCCAATGAGAGCCTGCATTCACCCAGTTTTTCACATTTCCCTCTTAATTAAAGAAATTTATTGGTGAGTGTACACTATCCTTTACTAAGTTATCGCCCATAACTGATGAAGGAGCGATCGTACTGGAGCCCCATCACATTTTGGATACTCACTGGATAAAAAAGGGCAAGAAGTTTGAAAAAGAACCCTTGGTTCAATTGAAACATTTGCCAGCCGAAGAGGCCACATGAAAGACACACCAGTCATTGCTTGAGTAATTTCCAGATGTGGACCTTGCAGACAAGAGTCCACCTGGTGGGGAAAGTATTGATTATAGCCACGATGTTTAGATAAAGGTTTCAAACCAAATCACAAATATTTGAGGGAAGATTGACGGGAGACATAAACAAGATGTAACGATGTAATGCAAGGGAATGTCATGCGTACATATATGGGTTGGGTCTTAGCAACGTGCGTGGTCTAGGTCTTAGCAGTTGGAGAAATTTATGCTAGATGTTATCTTTCTGTTGCATTTTATTTCAGTAGTACGTGGAGTCCATTTCTTTCATTTCATTTGTTAGGCGTCGGTTATTGGTAATGGCCTTAGGATGCTTCTTTGTTTTCGGCCTACCCTGTTTTTCAGTTTCATGCATATGGTTTACTATTTAAATAGTCGTAGATTATCAATGAGGGATAGAAAAATTATTCCAATTAATCTGTAGTACATCCTCACCCGCTAAGGATATTTTATGTATATTTAAACGAAACCTATCACTATATATATATTGAAAAATATAAAAAATAAATTATTAATGTTAAGATAAATTGATAAGTAAAAAATAAAAATTTCAAATAAAACATAATAGTGATCTCTTTGCACTTGTGAAGTGGTCTGAAATTTAAAGAATTTTTTAAAAAATCACTTTATAGGTGAAAATCATAGTAAGTCAATTCATTACATCATATGATAATACAACTCCCTTATCCTGCTAACCTTCTAACCGGGGTGTAAAAAAAAAGGAAGAAGAAGAAGGGGGTAATCAATGCCGGTCAAGAAACTATGGACTGACTAATCAATAGTTTCAATAAATTAGAAGGACCAAGCTATACTTAACTCTAGGTAGCCAGGAACGTATACGTGGCAGAAGATAAGACTGGCAGTGACTTTGAGAGGGAAGGAAGGTAAGTTTAAGAAAACCCAAACAGATTTTGCGTTTTGCTTAAATAAAGCGGTGTTGTGTCCCGAAGAAGGGGCTAGTCCGTCGAGAGTCAAATACTTAAAATTGGTGAGCTGAAGAGTCGAGAAGAGAAGAGAAGCCGAGAGAGGCATGGCACTGAAAGAGCGTAGTCCTGAAACCCCCAAAACATCCCCCAAGGTACTACTCCGATTCAATCACCTAAACTAATCTAGGGCTCATGTTTCCGATCCGATCTCTATAGAGTTAAGTAACTTAGTTGCTGAGATTTGTTTATTTATTTTTGAAGAAAAGATAAGGGTAGTGATGTTGCAAGCAAGTGAGAGATGTTTTGATCTACCTTTATGTCTGTATATTCAACCCTAACATGAGATTGTCTTTATTTTTCTTCGATTTGCGCTGTAAAGATGTTTAATCTTCGTGAAATGAACAAAAAAATAAAAATAAAATTGTCTAAAGATTTATTATCATATGCGGATTAATTAGTAGTTATTGCTATCGGGTGGGAATACTAGTTCAAATTGATGATATGGTACTTTATTGGTGGTTCCACGTTAGTCTGGTCGTTTGGTGCCTTAAGTTCCTCAACTTTCAATGGTTGTTTGGTTGTTTTTACTGCTCTTGCCGTTGATTTTGTATCTTTGTATTAGGGGTAACGTGACCTCTGTGTGTCAAATGGGTACAATAGAATATAAAAAAGATGCAAAAAAATTTTTTTCCATTGTTTTTTCTTGTAGATTTTAGCAGCACATTGAATTACCCATTTCTTTTCCAAGGCTGATGATTGCCTTTCCTAGTGGCAATCCAAGTTTTAAGGATGCACTATAGAAAGAAAGATATACGTGCTTGCCTAAAACCATCTCCATCATGTAGATTCATCATATTCTAATTCCCTTGTGATTCTTGTAATTCAAAATTTCAGAATCTTTTTTTTCTTAACATGAACCTAACCTGCTAAATTAGTTACAAATATGTTTACTTTTTTCTTTTGGCATTTGAGGAAAATAAATAGGAAAGAGATGTTAAGTGCTTTTTAAGTTGTGATGACAGAATCCACGAGTTGCTGTGCGATCAATTGATACATATGCTGCACAATGCGACAAATGCTTAAAATGGAGGGTGATTCCGACTGAAGAAGAGTACGAGGAGATAAGAAGTAAAATGGAAGAGAATCCATATGTTTGTGACAGAAAACCTGGTGTATCTTGTGATGATCCTGCTGACATTGAGTACAATGCCACTCGAACCTGGGTCATTGATAGGCCTGGTGTTCCCAAGACTCCGGAAGGTTTTAAAAGGAGCTTGGTGCTTAGACGTGATTTCTCAAAAATGGATGCTTACTATATCACTCCCACAGGAAAGAAGCTGAGAACACGCAATGAGATAGCAGCATTTATAGAAGCAAATCCAAAATACAAAGATGTAAACCTCTCTGCCTTCAATTTTACTTCTCCAAAGGTAATGGAAGACACCATCCCTGAAGATGCTGCGAGAAAGGTTCCCTCTAGTGCAAATGGCAACAAAAAGAAGGCATTAAAGGATTCAGCTTGAAGTTGAACTTTGTCTGCTGATCTGCAGTAAATTTTGTTGGGGTCTTGTAACTTGTGAGATTGGTCTGGTGAGCATTTCCTGCAGCTTTTTACCTTATGTGATCTTGTTGGTTTCCGTCCCTGTCCTCCTCCTCCCATTCCAGTTCCCTATTTGATTATTGTAAGGCAACTAGAAAGAATTGATGCTTTGAGAAGATGTTAGAACAGTGTTTTTTAATAGTTAAACTAGTTGTTAGCTTACTGTTCACTTTATTTAATTGCATTAGATATTTCACAATCAGTTGCAATCTTCTCTGGGTGGAAAATCTAGTCCTTTAATGGAAACCCGTAGTCTGTAGGGATCGGTGTTTAGTAGGATTCCAGGGGTGAGAGCAGAGGCATTGTTACTGTATTTTTTTTTCTTTTTCTAGTGATTGCAGCAGAGAATTAGTTTTCCTTTGGCTTAAGTATGGATCGTGGATTGTGGACCATACTACTTGCCAGTGTCAAGGAAGGCAGCGATGCGGTTGGCATCTGCAACTTATTTGGTCTATGAACCAACATCACGAGTTTTGGTCGGCTGACACGATAAACTGCGTCAAGCTTCTTGACAATAGATGCCATTGATTTGAGTCGGTATTAGATCCTTTCTCCTCTCAAGAGAGTGTGGAGTTATTTGTATAAAATATAAATAACATTTTAGTGGTGCTGTCATTTTGAAGTTTAACATATTTGTTTATTGTGGAAATTGGCGTATCATAGAGAAATTTCAGTGTTTAAGTTGTAATTATCAGTATAGAGGAGAGAGAAATATGCGAGAGGAATTTTTATCATATTTTGGTAAAAAAAATTTTTCAGTGTTTCTCTCTTCTCATGTTGATCTTTATTATAACGTTGTTATACTTTTTTTTTTTATTTTATCACATTTTGCATTTATACATTTGTTTAACTTTTTTAAAAAAATTTAAAAATTACTCCAAATAACACAATTTGAGTACAAGGTTATAGATTATTTAATAATGAATGAAATATATTATAATCCTTGTTGATATTTTATACTGTAAAGCGCACACAGCCCCACAGCTAAGGAAATAATTCTGGTGTGTCTAGTCATGAATGGTCTGGTTCTGCATGTTTCGAAGCAGTTCGTTGCGAATATCTGATATTACGGTTGTTTCTTGCATTACCATTGTTACTGATGTATATCACCGCACATCCTCGTGTTAAACTGGGGAGATGTGGTCTGGGTTGAAAAACCACCCAAAAACATCATCAATTGTAACACTTGAGAGAAATTAACCAAGAAAAAGTCTGGGAAAAACTCTGGGCGCAAGAAACTGAAGACAATCGAATCGTTGGGCACTCTTGACATGCGTACAAGCGGGTGCATCATCCTAGCAAACGAAGAAATATTCGAATCCCACAGCTGGATGATTGTATTGAAATTTGATTACTCATTTTTCTTTTTAAATTTTGCAAGAATTGATTCAATACATCAAGAATACAGTTGCAGACACTTTAACACCCCCAAAAAAGTTTTGTACACGAACTCGGGTGGGTGTAAGCCCTGTGTGCATCACAGGAAAATATCTACTTTTACCCGTAATTTTCATTTGCTAGTTGTTCTGCCCTACATTGGCCATGCGGGGAAAGAAGTCATAATTATAAAGGTGCTACGTTGAAATTACAGTTTGAGGGCCAATCTCAAATAAGTCTTCATCAAAATCGAAGCAGCGAATCCTCTGCAGAAATGATATTATGTAGCTTGGAAGGGAAAGAGAAATCATAATCCATCCATGCCGTGGTCTCGAGTAACTTGGTGCTGGTCAAACGTTGTGTCAGCATCTATCCTTGTGAAGTGAAACTGCAGGGTGGTTTGTGTCAGTGCTCGTCTGGTTTGGTGTCCTCCAGAAGCATGTGTGGCGACCTGTAAATCTTTATTAGTGTCCAGTAAAGAACCTCTTCAACTCCAAGCTCACCCTCTGCTCTCGCATCATTAATGTCCTCACAGATGGCTATCAACCTACAGCAAATCAGGTAATGCCATATAAATTTTCTTGTATGAATGCAAATGTTCCATCCGATCAAGCATGTTACGGAATAAAAATACTGATCATTTTTTGACGTTACGTTTTCTTATAATCGAGCATCCATGTTCCGAAAAGTCAACACATAAGAACAGATGCAGAACGTCCTCACAGATGGCCACGTTAGTTGTTACCTGCCACAGGAAGGTAGATTCTCATATGGTATTCTCATTGTTAGGTCTGAGCATTGAAGTCTAGTAAATCGGCCCACAGCAAGCACAAAAGTTATTTAGAGGCCCCAGATGCTGAACTTAATTGCTGACGGTGTCACCAAGAATACCCTCTGCAGAAGCATTTGAGAATTAGTTTTATCAAGAAAGAAAATGCCACACCATATTGTTAGATACATACATGACATATAAATGCTTCTTTAAACTCACGCGGTGGTGTTTCTTCAGACATTATAATTGCCATAGGTCAAGCAAACCTCCACAGCCACGAATATCTGACGAATTAATATCATGGAATGACCACCAGTTAAAATCTGCACGATTCATGACAAGATCTGCACTAACTGCATCCACCTGTAAATATTGACATTCAGTGGTATTCTAATAAGCGTATGTTGCGAAAGCATGTAACGTTGTTCAGGCCAGATGGTTACATGTCTAGACTAACTCATTTGAGACCAATTCCAAGTCATCTATCAATTTTCCTTTGCTGAAAAATTCAGAGCACAGAATGTCATGTTACAATAATCCCAGCCTATTAAAACTATTTAGCAGGCTTTAACAGCACATTATGAAAGCACAACTTTCATATAAGTTGCACGTATTTATGAATGGCAGATATGCAGACGCAGAAATTAATTTCATCATCAATAATTCTCACAAAAACATCATAAAAGACTGAGAAACATTGTCTAGTAGTACATCATAATTCTAGATAGTTTAGACAGATGAATTGGTAATTTCTTCATAGAGGGGGAGAAAGGGAGAGAAGGGGTATTATAAGAATCAATTGAGACAAGTATTTAGACAAAGTGGAGATTACCTCTTGTTCAAAAGATATGACTTCACCAAAACCAGTAACACGGAAGAATCTAGCATATAGATTATATATGATCCTAAAGCTGTTTGTAGAACCGTTTAAGAGCTTTCTGTACATCTTGATGGTTTTAAAAGGAAGAAAAGAAAAGAAAACAGGAGAGAATTTTATGATAATAGTCTGCTATTGTTGTACGGACTTGAGTTATGATAAAAGGAAGAATTTAATGATAACATATGCTATAAAACTTCATTACATTTATAGAAAAACAAACAACTGAAATGCTATAATAAAGCATCAAATCAGTAAATAATATCTTAACTAACTAATTTGTTCCTCTAGACTAGCTCAACGTTTACTTGATGATAACAGGATTAAAAAAAAGGGCTCCTGGATTCCTAAAGCAGTCTTCAACACTCTTCCTTGCTTCAAGAATTACATATCCTAATTTTTCACCATAGGAATTCGAATTTGCTTGGTGAACATATCTGCTAACTAATCTTTAATTTTATAGTTAATTAACATTAACATGACCTCACCATTTATCTGCACTTCTCATAAAAAAATAAAGTTTGATATTAAGATATTTGGTTTTGCCATAAAATACATTGGATTGTGAGAAATTGCTATTGTTGGCTTCTTGAGTATCTTACACACAACAATAACTATGAAACAAAATTATCCGGGAGTCCCTACGATCCCGTTAGACAGATCTAGAGTTGTTTAGAGATTTATTACCTAAAGATCTAATCTTTTTCGGCTTTGAATAATTATTTAAAAGATGAGTTGTCGCAAACCACAAGCTGTTCAATTTTCCAGCCTCCAACGGTAATCCACACTAATCAACCGTGAGAAATCTCTTAAATATCTATTTAGAAGAGAGGGATTATTATGTTTAAAGTGCTAGCTCTAATTCTGTGTTTTTATAGTTTTTCTGTCTAACAGACAACAACTAAAAATATAAGAGACATATCTTACTATTTATAGGAAAATTTGAAAAAACAAATTAATTGAAAAAATATCAATTTGACCCTGAATAATATTCATATATTAATTCAGAATAATTTTAGAAATTAACTCAATCAAGTCTTCACTTGATTTTTCCAAGTCTAGAAATATAATTTTTATATTAATTGTATTCTAGTCCTTACTTTCTAAAATATATTTTAATCAAGTCATACTTAATTAAATCATCCAAATTTAATTTTTGATTAATGGTTCTTAATGTATGTGACCCATTATGTTCATAATATGTTGGCTCAGTTATAAATTATAATTCTAATTAAATAGAATTAAATAAATTAAACAATTTAATTTATTATCAATTAAATAATTGATTAATTATATTTGAAGATCAGATGTATCGTCTAGTGATGTGTCATGATTCTTCAAATATTAGAAAAGTCATTAGTGATTTGACTAAAGTGACTGATTTCTCAGTGTAATTAGTATCTTTTTTATCAATAATGTTCCAACAATTTTTGTGGGCTATAATTTAGTTTCTATAGCCAACAAAATTTATCATCCTCAAACACATAAGATGACAATTTCAAGAGATGTCCACTTTCCTGAAGATGAACAATGAAATTATAAGGATTCCCATAACAAGAAGTTCGTTGAAGATCAAATACTTTGGCATAATGATTTGGTTGATGATTCACCAATTAGAGGAATAAAGTCTCTAGTAGAAATTTATAAAAGAAGCAATGTGCTTATGTGTGAACCAGATGGATATGAAGAAGCACACAAAGTTTCAAAATGGAAAAGAGCAATGGAAGAAGAAATATGAATTATTAAAAAAAACTCCACCTAGAAATTGGTTGAAAAACCTCTGGACCAAAACATTATTGGTGTTAAATGGATGTTTAAGACTAAATTAAATATAAGGCTAGGTTGGTGGTTAAGAGATATACTCAAGTATTTGGTATTGATTATTTAGATACCTTTGCCCTTGTTGTAAGATTAGACACCATCAGATTGTTATTTGCAACCGCTAAACATAACAACTAGAAGGTGTTCTAGTTAGATGTTCAATCAACAGTCTTAAATGTTGTTTCATAGGAGGAGATTTATGTTGAAAAATCAGCTGGATTTGTGGTTTAGAGAGAAGAAGATAAAGTTTATTTGCTAAAAAAAGCTCTTTATGGATTTGTTCAATAAGCTTTGGTTTTTATAAAATCATCAACCCTGTTATACCAAGTAACACCATTTAAGAGCTTTGGCTTTCAGAAAATCATATACCATGTTATATTAGGCTGGAGATTTATGTTGAACAACTAGCTGGAACACCTTCTAGTTATGTGCAACAATTGCAAATAACAATTTGATAGTGTCTAATCTTGCAATAGGGGAAAAAGTATTTGAATAATCAATATGAAATACTTGAGCATACCTTTTAACCACCAACCTAGCCTTATGTTTATTGACTGAACCATCTACATTTAATTGTTAGATGATACACCTAATCTTCAAACATCATGACTTGTATTTAATGAAGAAAATCCAACACATTCTAGTAAGATCATCAATAAAAATAATATATTAACAACTACCTTTTAATAAAGGTGTTTTTTGAAAGCCTGCCACATCAGTATGGATCAATTTGAGTTTTTATGCAAATCTCCATGTCAATCTGGGAAATGGCTTTCTGTTTTGCTTACCAAACTGACAAGTTTGATAGTTTGGTAATTGATTAGTAAATTATGGTAGACCTTTCACAACATAATTCTTCTTCATATTGTGCATGTGTTGAAGATGACAGTGTCCTAGTTGTTTGTGCCATACTTCTGTGTTGTTAATCTTTGTTGAGAAAGTTGTATGCTCCTTTTTAGATTGTAAGAATGAGAAAATTTTACCTCTCATCTTAGCTTGCAGTATATTCTGTCTAGTAGCATAAAAAATATGACAAGATTGATCTTCAAAAGTCACCTTCATTTTTTTTTCTATCAATTTGTTTGTGCCATACTTCTGTGTTGTTAATCTTTGTTGAGAAAGTTGTATGCTCCTTTTTAGATTGTAAGAATGAGAAAATTTTACCTCTCATCTTAGCTTGCAGTATATTCTGTCTAGTAGCATAAAAAATATGACAAGATTGATCTTCAAAAGTCACCTTCATTTTTTTTTCTATCAATTGCCCAATACTCAACAAGTTTTGGTTTATATTAGGTACATAAAGAACATCTAAAATTGTTTTTGTACCTGAATTTATTGAGATTACAATGGTTCCTTTTCCATTTGTTGCTATATAATCATCATTCCCAATCCGAACCTTTGTAATTCTTATAGGTTGCAACGTTATGAAAAGACTCTCGTTAAAAGTCATGTGGTTTGTGCAATAATTATCAATGAGCTAAGGATCTCAGGAGTCTCTAATTGAAAAACAAGTAGCCGTGAACATTTGATCTTCATCATCTTGGTCAGCCACTTGAGCATCTACCTTCTATTTATAAGGTTTGGTTTGCACTTGTTGCACCTTGCATATGGTCTCTTTCTTGAATAGTGGATGACCTGTCTTGCCACGGTATTGACATGGTGTATAGCAATAATTTTACTACTTGAAACCTGATTTTTCTTGAAGAATTTTTTCTTATCATTTTCATAATCTTGATGCTTAGCTGGTAAAGTTTCTTCTACAAAACGATCCTATCTCATAAGCCTTCATTGTTCTCGAGCTTGCATGGCATTCAAAAGTTTTTCCGATGTAATTTCGGACAGATATTTTGTGTTTTCTAAAGTAGTGATTGATGCTTCATATCTCTTAGGCACTGTAGCTATATTTTTCTCAACAATTCTAAATCTGTGAATATAGTACCAAGTAATCTAACCTTGTTAACTATAGCAAGCAATCTATCTACGTACTCCTTTATAATCAAATTCTTTCATTCTTTGTAACTCAAGTTTTTTTATTAAATTCAACACTTGCATGCAATGTATCCTTTTATCTCATGCATATTCTTTTTTCATATAGTTATAGACATTATTTGCTGACTTGAGAGACAAAATTCATATGAAAATGGTTGTTGAAATGAAATTAAACAAGCATGCTTTTGCTTTTGATTTTTTAGTTTTTTTTTTGTGGATTTTAATCTAAGTCATGGTTGGGTTATTTGGTAATGGAGTAACATCATAACCCTCTTCAACAATTTTCCAAAGATAATAGTTTGCTATTAATTGTTGTAAAAACTTGAGTTACTATTTTATTAATTAAAACTTCATTACATTTAATTTATAGGAAAAACAAACAACCGAAATGCTATAATAAAGCATCAAATCAGCAAATAATATCTTAACTAATTTGTTCCAATAGACTAACTCAACGTTTATTTGATGATAACCGAAAAGAAAAAAACAGGACTCGTGGATTCCTGAAGCAGTCTTCAACACGTGATTGTTTTGGAAGATCTAGAGGATTGACTGTTTTCTCATATTTCACAACCTACTTGCCTTTCGACCTATCCCTTGTAAGTACCCACGTAAAAATAATATCCATATCTATATCCCAGTCAAGGGGCTGGATAAAATCTCATCTGAACCACATCTGGAACAAGCCACAACATGCTTGCATCTGATTGACAGCAGCATATCAGCTGGATATCATTCTCATCAAATGTATCAAAATAACCATGGGGATACGTACGGATCAAAATCAGAGTTGATGCTATCCCATGGCAGCTTCTCACAAATGGTAGTTTGCTACAAGGTCAACCTCCCACCTACAGTCTTAATTATATCAACCTGAACAGTAGCATCTTAGATGGGTTTCGCAATATTGGTTGGATTACCAGTACTATAGATCTGTAAGAATAAAAAGAGCATTACAACGATTTTTAAGATGAATCAATTCTTTCACTTGGTATTCAACAAAAGTTGAAGATTCATATGCTCATATAACAGCACACAAAAACACTATCGTATATATGTTTATATTCATTTACTTGAAAATTGCATCCAATCATTATTGATTTTGTGATTTGTAAATTTTATGTTTATATTCATGTATGTTATGAATATGTTTCATTTTGACCAAAAAAAATAAATCCAAATTCAATAAATTATTTATATTGCAAAAAAGGAAATCTGATTAAAAGAGCTCGTAGTTGGTGGTTATGTATTGCATAAGAAGGTGAGAATGACTTGAGAAGGGTGCTCAAGCAGATGAAATTCAAACTAACGTGTCATTTCCCGTTATTCTCTTATTGATAGTTCAACCTTTCTTTTTTTACTATATATGTTGATGTAATTCTGAATATTGTGTTTTGTTATCTCAAAATGATAAAATAAAGCAATAAATTGTTTGATGTGCTTCTATAATATAAAATAATAAAGAATCATACTTGTGCAAGATGTCAAATTGACGCAGAAAAACCTTGAAAATGTAGGAATTCCAGTGCATAGGTGGCAATTTAGCGTTAGGGTTTCATACATGCAGAAATCGATTAATTGATGGTCGATGTGTTTAAAAATAAAATGATGGTTAAATCTGGCTGTAAACAGCACCCAAAGTACATCAATAATAATAAGAAAAAGAGAGTAGATAGATCAGAGAAACAAGAAACCACCAAGCCTTCAAAACAACATAATTCTCAAAACCCCTATGGCTACGATCGAGGATAAAACATTCGTCCTTTATTTATATATAGATTAGAACTCCTAGGAGTTAACATAATAGCACCAGAGGTATAGCCCTTGCTTACAAAATCACCCATGACTCAAAACCTTGAACCCCACACCAAGAAATCTACCTCAGACACATTATTTGATCCAAGAAGCCGATTTCCGAAAAAGAAAGTTCCCTAGAATACAAATATAATTTAATTAGCTACTCCATCAGTTTGATTTTCCTTTGTCGCCAACGCTTAACATGACACTTCTTTTCAAGAAATATAAAATTAATTTATGGGGGTATTTGATTTTCATAAGAAAAACCCTTGTTTAATTGGTTTTTCTTATTCTAAATGCACATATAAAAAAAAAAGAGAGAATGAGTTTATTAAAGGAAAACGTTAAGAAAGAGAGTGCATAAGAAGGAGAAAAATGACATTTGAAAAGTTTGCCTCAACTAAAATATATGTGTTGGTGTGGGTGTGGGTGTGTAAACCCAGTCAAAATGAAAAGGCCTAAAAGAAATTTGGTGAAAAAAGGAGGCGGAAACATTGTTTGAGTGGATTGTGTGACGGCCTAGGCAAAGGCTTGTACGTATGAGTCTAGCCAACCCGTATGAGGCAAGTTCAATAAAAAAAGCAAAAGCTTGTAATGCATCATTTTTCCTATCATCACCCCAAACTTCTGATGAGCAGGGGATCGTGGCTTATCTGTTTATTGACAGCAAATCCCAAGCATTGTATTTATTGCACCAGTTTCAACCATAAATATCTCCTAATGGACCCTAGAAACTTAGAAGTATAGTTTGAAACTTAAAATCCACTTTAATTCTTGATTAAATAACCAACACTCAAATTACCAACTTTTAGATCTGGACATACTTTGACTTAGAACTCAGAAAATGAAGGCATAACAGCCATATAATATGACAAACAACTCCTTGTGAGAAGGGGAAACATTTTCATGCAACCATGAATATTTGGACACTGGTTTCTTGTGAGTTTTGGCAATGTCTCTCTCTCTCTCTCTCTCTCTCTCTCTCTATCTATCTCTCTTTTTTCAGTCAAACCAAGATTAGTCAAAATGATAAAGTTAGACATAACCTATGGTTGGGATGGAGCTGGAATGGAGGGGTAAGATTAATTCTCCTGCACCAAAAAGCCGTTCTTTTGGACAAAAAAATGTTCCAAAAAAGGTCCTTTGGAGCACATGGCACTCTCTAAACTGCTGTCCATTAACAGTGGAAAGCATTGTGGAGAATTCCTGTTGTGAATTGTGTTGCTGTGTTTTGTGCAGGTGATGCACAATCAAGAACAGCAATGCTAGGTATTGAAGAATACGAACTACACACAACGTATTTGATAAAATGTCTCATATATTATTTTATTAGCTGCATGTCTTTAAAAACATGAAAAAACTTAACAAACTTCCCTAGTTATCAGCCATTAACTATAGTGGACAATTTGATGCCACTAACTTAACAACAACCTCAGAAAAATAAGGAATTTACTATGATGAAATCAAAACAGAAATGAAAGAAAAGAAAACTGAAACACTAGAGGTAAAATGTCAATTGTCTAACACTCCTTGACATTTTGACGACAAATTCCAATCATTTGTCTTAATGTTTCAAATCTCTCTTTAGGTAGTGGTTTGGTAAATATATCTACAAGTTGTTCTTCGAAAGAACAATGAATCAGCATCACTTTATTAGATTGTTGAACTTCTCTAATAAAATGAAACTTGATTTTGATATGCTTTATACATCCATGAAAGACTGGATTCTTTGAAATTGATACTGTAGAACTGTTATCACACATGATTTTAGTAGCTTCAACCTGTTCATGTCCCAAATCCTTTAACATTTTCCTCAACCAAATTGCTTGGTTGACAGTAGAGACAGCAACAATGTACTTTGCTTCTGCAGTGGACTGAGCTGTTGTCTCTTGCTTCTTTGAACTCCAGGTGAAGACACCTAAATTGAGTGAGAATAAATACCCTGAAGTGCTTCTTGAATCATCAACACAACCTCCCCAGTCACTGTCAGTATAGCCTCTTAGTTCCACAGCCCCTTCTGATGATCTTGGATAGAAAATACCTAGATCAATGGTACCTTTGATGTATCTAAGTATCCTTTTTGCTGCAATGAAATGAGTCTCCCTTGGAGAATGCATGAACCTTGAAAGAATACTCACAACAAACAATATGTCAAGTCTGCTTGCTGTGAGATATTGAAGGCTGCCAATTAAGCCTCCATACAAACTTTCATCGACTTTTTCAGATTCATCATCCTTGCTAAGCTTGATACTTGTTGTCATAGGAGTCCCCACTGGTTTACAATCCTACATTTTGAATCTTTTTAGGATGTCCGAAGCATACTTCTTTTGGCATGTAAAAATGCCATAGCGAGATTGCATCACTTCCATTCCAAGGAAGTAATTCATCATTCGAAGGTCAGACATCTCAAACATCTTATTCATTTCGTCTTTGAACTCTTGGATCATTCCAAGTTCACTTCATATGATGAGCATATCATCTACATAAATAGATACAATTAGAAAATGGTTACCACAGGATTTCACATACAAAGTTGCTTCATTTTGGCTTCAGCTGAACCCAAGTTGAAGCAGATGTGTGTCCATTCTGTCATACCAAGCTCGGGGAGCTTGTTTCAACCCATACAAGGCCTTCTTAAGTAGATACACATGATCTTCTTTATCTTTAACAACATATCCATCGGGTTGTTCTACAAAGATTTCTTCAGTAAGAAATTCATTCAAGAAGGCAAACTTGACATCAAGTTGGTGAATCTGCTAAGAGTTATGTGCTGCAAGTGCAATGAGAAGTCTAATAGTATCATACGTTGCTACTGGAGCAAAGGTCTCTAGGTAGTCCACACCATATTGCTGAGCATAACCCTTTACCATCAATCTAGCCTTGTGTTTGCATATTGACCCATCTGGATTGAGTTTTGTTTTTAAAAACCCATCTTAAACCTATCACCTTGCGATGCTTAGGCCTTTCAATCAGCTGCCATGTTGCATTTTTGTTGATCATTTCCATTTCTGCCTCCATTGCTCTCCTCCATGCTAGAAATTCTTGAGCTTCAGTATAGTTGGTTGGTTCTAGAATTGCCATATTGCATCTTAGGTGAATGTTTTCCAATAATCTTGTGCCTCTAACTAGAAAGTCATCCACTGATTCATCAGCTTCCAGCTGAGGTTGAATGGTGAATGGATTATCAGAAATCATATTTTTCTGATGTTCCCAATCCCATGTGGTTGCTTTATCAACCTTCACATCTCTGCTGAGAATTACCTTCTCTGTTTGTAAGCAAAGGATTCTGTATCCTTTAGTTGTTATTCCATAGCCCACAAGAACTCCCTTTTGAGCTTTGTTGTCAAGTTTGCTCCTCTTTGGCTCAGCTATATGATAATAGCATATGCTGCCAAAGATTCAAAGATGATCTATAGCAGGTTTGACACCATTCCAGCCTTCATATGGTGTCTTGTTCTCCAGTGCTTTGGTTGGAAGTTGGTTCAGTGTTGCGATGTCGCGGTCGCACAAATTAATTACCCTAGCTTCAAACACAACACACAAGATAGTATAGAGCAAGCAAGGGGTCGATCCCACGAGGAAGATTCAAGTTAGATTTTTATGCTAGATGATATGTAATTTGGGGGGGTTTGGACGTTATCTAGGCTAAAGCAAAAGAAAACAGAAAACTATCAAACTAAATTTAATAAAATCAGAAAATTATCAAGAGAACAAACCTTGGTCACAAGCACACATCCACCTACAGAAATCAGAACTGATCATGGAAACGAAACATCAATTTATATTCTGAATATTTATCTCTTCTTAACATTGGTTAGTTAACGGATCCGCCGTATAACTAGCCCTAACCATCAAACAACCACAGTGTCCGCACTAGTAATTTAATTCAATGGCAGCCTTAAGAACTAGATAAGTTGATTAATCAAGAAAACATAACTGTCCGCAGTCTATGTTTGATTTGATTGAATGTTCTCCCTAAGATTAATAACGTAGATCCGCCACAATTATTAAACTCAGTTGCTTCACAAGTTCATATACCACAACTCTGGTTTTGATATCAAACTTAACAATAGATTGTCTACAATAATAACTTAGAGTCCGCTCTAGCAATTAAAATAAACAATCATAGGAAAAATAAGCATAGGAGAACAAACATATTCATCATATAAACTGAAAAGAAAAGGTAAAATAAATCTCACAGTTCTTGAAATCCGAAGGTTTCCGTGTCCTTGCAACCAAGAAAAAGTGTTTAGCCTTGCATGTTTGTTGAACAACTAATCAAAAAGAAGAAAGAATGCATAATTTAGGGTTTCTTAGAGGAAGGGGGCGTTTTTCTCTCCTTGGCTGGCTGCTCCCCTTCTCTTCTCTCATTCTTTTTATATCCTAGGAAACCCTAGGTTTCTATTTTACAAAATAGTCCTCCATTAAGTAGACTGTTTACATTTAAGTACTTCAATAACTATTTTCCTAAAAAGGAGAAATAGCCTTGCATGAAATCTTCAAGCTTTGATTTAGAGGAGCTAAATTGCTGAAATAAAAACTTGGATATCGGTTTAAATGGTTCGAAATGTCATTTGGACTCGTTTCTTCACGAAACCTGTTTGCTGGCAGAATTCAGATGTCATCTTTGAAAAATCATATCTCCCTCATATGACATCGTTTTTGGCTGAAATTTTGAGCGTTTATATAACTTTGAGTCATGAATCCAAAAAAATTGAGTTTGCATCAATTGGAGTTCTGTAGCTCCAGATATTCAAGTTGGAATGGCCAAAGGTCAACACTGGCAGATTGCGAGATTTGACTTTGAAGGCTGCGATTTCCATGCTCTTCCTTATTTTATTTTCTTGCCTTAGATGTACAGAAAGGTATGGATGTTACCTTTTTAATTCCACTGGAATCACTTCATTTCAACCTCTAGAGCTCACGCTCTGCACAAAACATCGACTGAAGGTCAAATCTGCCAATTATCTCCAATTTACTCCTTTTTGCATCTTTCATCCAAAAGTGCCTTCAAAACATAAAACAAAGAATATCAAGGCATTTTATATATAAAACATAGGCAAAACACTAGTTAAATGTGGGTGAAACTATTGAATAATATGGTTGCATCAAATACCCCCACACTTACCTCTTGCTCGTCCTCGAGAAAGGATAGGTAAAACCAAATTGAAGTTAAATTAAATGAAATCACTATGACTAATCTTCTAATCTCCCATCAATATCCAAGAATATATGCATTATAAACAAGAACACAATTAAGAAGGATAAAGAGTATAAATTTTCATGAATTTATTTACATGCAAACTTCAAAACTTAATTAATCGTCGGGATTTAAATGAAATCTATGCCATGCCAAAGTGATAGGTCCTCTCATTGATATACACTCCAACACTCACGTGTTTAGGGCTTATGTGTTTAAATCTCTCAAATTCAATCAATGAATATGTTCTACTATAAGCTTGCTCTTCAATCTCATCTCCATTAATAACATATTACAAACAATGCATGAATCAAAAGGTCTTATTTTCTGGTTGTAATGGGGCTAAGGTAAAGGTGAGGTAAAAGAGAGTAAAAGAAAAAGGTTCAAACCAAAGAAAGTAGAGCATTCTGAAAAATGATATTTCAAACAAGATATTCCATCGAAGCACATAAATTTTCCATCTTTAATCACCAATGCTTAACTTCTTTTGATTTCAAGCTTTTTCAATATAAAATCTTAAGAACATAAAGGAACACTTTTTTCTTTTTCTTTTTCTTTTTTCTGTTTTTTTTTTTTTTTTTTTTTTTTTTTACCTTTGGCAACTTTGCCCATCCTTTCATCAAACATCACTTCTTCTTTCTTTTCACATAATTTCCAACCATAATTCCATGAAATATCACTAGTATATGCTCTACTAATCCTTGGCCAAGGGAAAAGGAAAACATATATAAAGTTAAGGCTTATACATGGATAAAGCAAAGAAAAGATAAACAAGCTCAAAAGGGGTTTACTAAGGATAATATGCTTTAGGTTGGCTTTTTGGCTCAAATGGTTAAAATTCCTAATGCCTTTATCATCTTCATGTATGTATGTAATATGAATGTAATCTCAACAAGATATGAAGCAAGTTCTAAAGATACATATCATTGAAAGAAGGCACAATCAAAGAATATAATGTTGAAGGCTCAAAAGCTTGCATTGGTATAACACTATAAAGTCAACATGGCATATTCTCAAAGTCAATCCCTAAACCAATTAAACCTTAAAACTTGCATGCACACTCCTTCATTCGATTTATATCTTCATCTATCTCAACTAATTCTCATACATAATACTCATATTCTCAAAAACCAATGGGAGTTCAAAAGATCAAACATAATTTTTTTTTATTTTGAAAAATAACAAAGAAAACCAAAATTAGAAAACCAACATTCTCCCAATACCCCCACACTTAAAACATAACATTGTCCTCAATGTTAAAATAAAAGAAAGGAATATTGGAGAATGACAAAAATAAAGTAAAATGCGAAAAATAAAAGACAAGGGAAAAAGAAAGCAAATCTGTTTTTTTTTTTGTGCTGGGTTGCCTCCCAGTAAGCGCTTTTGTTTTATGTCATTGGCTCGACATGTTGCATGCTTATTCTTCATAGATTGGTTCAGCTAACTCCGCAGAAGCGGTGAGTTCTGTCGTCCAACCTTCATAGAAAGGTTTCAAGCGATGCCCATTGACCTTGAGTACTTTGTTGGTTTCTAAACTTGTAATTTCAACTGCACCATAAGAAAAAACATTAGAAACAACAAATGGTCCAATCCAACGAGAGCGTAACTTTCCAGGAAAAAGTTTCAAACGCGAATGATAAAGAAGGACTTTGTCTCCAACATTAAACTCTTTTCTTGTAATCATTCGGTCATGGAGACTCTTAGTCTTTTCTTTGTAAATCCTAGCATTCTCATAAGCATCATTTCGTATTTCTTCCAATGTAATTCCAATCTTTTTGGGCACTAAAAGGATAGGCGTCACCCATTCATTGTCTATGATGGGGTGAATGACTCCTGCATCATGGGGAACAGTTTGCAAAGCTTGCAAAGTCAATGCTGATTCATGCATGTTTTGGGGAACACATATATACCTGTCCATCTCTTCTATCTTGGTAAAATCATAGCCATAGCTCAAAGCTACGCTTAATCCATCCTCACTATCAAAATCACAAACTTGCTGCACACACTTATCAACTTGGTCATAACATGTGATAGAATAAACATTGCTATAAGGATATGTCATTGCATCATGAAAATTAAATTCAATTTTTTCATCTCCTACCTCCATAGACAAGGTATCCTTACCACAATCAATCTTTGTGTTGGCAGTTTTCAAGAATGGTCTCCCAAACAATATTGGAGTGTTGGTTGATGAATCACAAGAATCATGTTCCATATCAAGAATATAAAAGTCACATGGAATAACCAAACTATCAATCTTGACTAGGACATCTTCTATCACACCAAGTGGGTAAACAAAACTACAATCCGCAAGTTGTATTACAATACTAGTTTTATTCAAAGGCTCTAGACTAAGAGAATCATAAACATGTTTAGGCATAACACTAATGGATGCACCTAAATCGCACAAAGCTCTTTTAAAACTAGCATTACCAATAACACATGGGATAGTAAACGCACCTGAGTCTTTTTGTTTCAAAGGCAGATTCTTTTGAACAACAGCAGATACAACTTCACCCATACTTACCGTTTCATGACCTTTCAGTTTGAAAGCTCTCTTGGTAGTACACATCTCCTTCAAGAATTTGGCATATTTGGGAATTTGCTTGATAGAATCAAGCAAAGGAATGTTGAGCTCTACTTTCTTAAAAACCTCTAAAATCTCTTTTTCTTTGTCCTCTTTCTTTGACCTAGAAGAACTCACAGGAAAAGGTGCAATTGTTTTAAAACTGGAATTCATTGAGTGAGGACTTATCTTTAGAGTGTTGGTCGTGGTTTCAATTTGTGGAGGAGAAGGATGTTTCTTTTTTGTACTCAATTCAGTTTCTATCTCTTCTTCTTCCTCCATCTCAATTTGTTTCGAACTTTTCTCTTCAAGTTCTTTCCCACTTCGCAGCATGATCGCACTAACATTCTCTTTTGGATTCAATGCTTGGGAGGGCAATTTTCCATTCATTTGTGCTTCCAATTTCCCCACACTTGAAGCTACTTGCCCCATTTGCTTCTCCAAGTTGTGAATACTTGACCTTGTTTCCTGTTGAAAAGACATGACATTTTGTTGCAAGGTCACAGTGTTAGAAGCCAAAGTTTTCATCATCTCACGAAGATCATCACTGGATGACGACCCCATAACATTGGAGTTTGTGAATGAAGGGGGTTGTCTTGCTTGATAATTCTGTTGGGGCTGAAATCCATGGGGATGGAATTGTCGGCCTTGATTGCCTTGTTGAGGCTGGTTCCCATACCGTAGGTTGGGATGATCTCTCCATCCAGGATTGTACGTGTGGGAAAAAGGATCATACTTACGCTGAGGTTGTCCATTGAATGCTCCATCAACTGCATTAGCTTGTTCAATGTAATCTTCTTGCATTGTTGGGCACATATCTGAAGCATGTCCTTGTAAGGAGCATATGCTACAAACTTTCACCTGCTGTACATTGCCACAAGCCAAAGAACGCACAAGAGAAGTAAGATCATTAACTTTATTCTCAAGGTTAGAAATACTTATCTCATTTACTCGTTTATTTGCAAAGTCTCCACGAGTGCCAAACTGTTTCGAGTTGGCTGCCATGTTTGAGATCAATTGGCGTGCAGCCTCGGGTGTCTTATCTACCAATGCCCCTCCACTTGCAGCATCAATGATACTACGGTCAGTAGGCATCAATCCTTCATAGAAATATTGAATGAGCAGCTGATCGGGTATTTGATGATGAGGGCATTGAATGCACAGTTGCTCAAATCTTTCCCAATACTCGGAAAGTGTCTCTCCATGAGATTGTCGAATCCCACATATTTCTTTCCTTATGTTGGCAACTCGAGATGCTGGGAAATACTTCTCAAGGAAGATCTTCTTCATGCCATTCCACGTTCCAATTGAACCTGGGAGAATGGAGAAAAGCCATACCTTTGCTGCTCCTTTTAAAGAGAAAGGGAAAGCTTTCAACTTAACCTGTTCTTCATCAACTCCATTCGGTTTCATGCCAACGCAAACCATATGGAATTCCTTGAGATGAGTATGAGGATCTTCTCCTGCAAGACCATTGAAAGTTGGTAGCAAATGTATAAAACCAGATTTGAGCTCAAAGTTTACATTATTGTCGATGTTTATGCACAATGGCTGATTTTCCACGTTAGGAGCAGCAAGCTCCTTGAGTGTTTGTTGTCGTGCAACAGCCATGGTGTTAAGGCGAGCTTCCTTTCGTAACCTGCGTAAAGTTTTTTTCTATTTCGAGATCCAAATGCACTTGAATTTGATTAGTAGAACGGGTTACTGGCATAAATCATCAAGAAAATTCAAAATAAACCAACCACACAAGAGATCGAAAACAATGCAAATTGTACGAAAATCCTACGGTAGAAAACAAAAACTGCCTAAAAACCCTAGAAAACAGCGGAATTTGGCCTCGATAGTGTGGGGCTAGTGGTACACCACTAGTCCTGTTTAGAACGTCGTTTCCCTTCAGGAAACAAATGGCCGATACCTAATTCCACCAAAAAATCTGTTTTGAACAGTACCGCTGCCGTAATGAACAGTACCGCAGCAAACACAAATTCTGTTTTTTTTTTTTTTTTTTTTTTTTCAGAAAAAGAAATAACAATCACAGCAAATAAAAATAATAGCACAAGAATCAACTAAAATTACTTCCCCGGCAACGGCGCCAAAATTTGTTGCGATGTCGCGGTCGCACAAATTAATTACCCTAGCTTCAAACACAACACACAAGATAGTATAGAGCAAGCAAGGGGTCGATCCCACGAGGAAGATTCAAGTTAGATTTTTATGCTAGATGATATGTAATTTGGGGGGGTTTGGACGTTATCTAGGCTAAAGCAAAAGAAAACAGAAAACTATCAAACTAAATTTAATAAAATCAGAAAATTATCAAGAGAACAAACCTTGGTCACAAGCACACATCCACCTACAGAAATCAGAACTGATCATGGAAACGAAACATCAATTTATATTCTGAATATTTATCTCTTCTTAACATTGGTTAGTTAACGGATCCGCCGTATAACTAGCCCTAACCATCAAACAACCACAGTGTCCGCACTAGTAATTTAATTCAATGGCAGCCTTAAGAACTAGATAAGTTGATTAATCAAGAAAACATAACTGTCCGCAGTCTATGTTTGATTTGATTGAATGTTCTCCCTAAGATTAATAACGTAGATCCGCCACAATTATTAAACTCAGTTGCTTCACAAGTTCATATACCACAACTCCGGTTTTGATATCAAACTTAACAATAGATTGTCTACAATAATAACTTAGAGTCCGCTCTAGCAATTAAAATAAACAATCATAGGAAAAATAAGCATAGGAGAACAAACATATTCATCATATAAACTGAAAAGAAAAGGTAAAATAAATCTCACAGTTCTTGAAATCCGAAGGTTTCCGTGTCCTTGCAACCAAGAAAAAGTGTTTAGCCTTGCATGTTTGTTGAACAACTAATCAAAAAGAAGAAAGAATGCATAATTTAGGGTTTCTTAGAGGAAGGGGGCGTTTTTCTCTCCTTGGCTGGCTGCTCCCCTTCTCTTCTCTCATTCTTTTTATATCCTAGGAAACCCTAGGTCTCTATTTTACAAAATAGTCCTCCATTAAGTAGACTGTTTACATTTAAGTACTTCAATAACTATTTTCCTAAAAAGGAGAAATAGCCTTGCATGAAATCTTCAAGCTTTGATTTAGAGGAGCTAAATTGCTGAAATAAAAACTTGGATATCGGTTTAAATGGTTCGGAATGTCATTTGGACTCGTTTCTTCACGAAACCTGTTTGCTGGCAGAATTCAGATGTCATCTTTGAAAAATCATATCTCCCTCATATGACATCGTTTTTGGCTGAAATTTTGAGCGTTTATATAACTTTGAGTCATGAATCCAAGAAAATTGAGTTTGCATCAATTGGAGTTCTGTAGCTCCAGATATTCAAGTTGGAATGGCCAAAGGTCAACACTGGCAGATTGCGAGATTTGACTTTGAAGGCTGCGATTTCCATGCTCTTCCTTATTTTATTTTCTTGCCTTAGATGTACAGAAAGGTATGGATGTTACCTTTTTAATTCCACTGGAATCACTTCATTTCAACCTCTAGAGCTCACGCTCTGCACAAAACATCGACTGAAGGTCAAATCTGCCAATTATCTCCAATTTACTCCTTTTTGCATCTTTCATCCAAAAGTGCCTTCAAAACATAAAACAAAGAATATCAAGGCATTTTATATATAAAACATAGGCAAAACACTAGTTAAATGTGGGTGAAACTATTGAATAATATGGTTGCATCATTCAGCAAGTAAACAGAGGTATTGACTACCTCTGCCCAGAATTTGTTTGGCATTTTCTTTTCAAGTAAGAGACATCTAGCCATCTCTATTACTGTCCTGTTCTTCCTCTCACACACCATTTTGTTGTGGTGTGTATGGTGTAGTGTACTGGTGCATAATGCCTCTACTGTTGCAAAACTTAAGAAACTAATTTGAGGTATATTCAGTACCATTGTCAGATCTTAAGCATTTAATTAGCATGTCACTTTGATTCTCAACTAAAGCTTTGAATGTTTGAAAGATTGTAAATACTTCACTCTTAAATTTGATGAAATACACCCAACACATCCTAATATAATCATCAATAAAGAGAATGAAATACTTGTTACCACATAATGAGGTTGTCTTCATAGGTCCCATACACATCATTATGGATAAGCTGAAGCTTTTGGCTGGCTCTCCATGCTTGCCCTTTAGGAAATGGTGGCCTTGATTACTTGCCAAGTTGACATGTTTCACATAATTGAATCTCACCAGTCAATGTGGGCAATGTTTCAACCATTTCCTTTTGTTTCAGAATTGACAAGCCCTTTTGATTGAAATGTCCAAATCTTCTATGTCAAAGATTTGAAACATCCTGAGTAGCACTCACATATGCATGATTGGATACTTTATCCCAGTCAACAACAAAGCTTTTGTTTTTCATCTTTACACAAAACACTTGTTCTCCAAAAGGATCAAAGATAGTGCATTTATGATCCTTAAACTGAAGAGAATAGTTGTGCTCCATCATTTGTCCAACACTCAACAAATTTTGACTGATTTCAGGTATGAATAACACATCAGGAATGATTTTGATACTTGAATATTGTTTGAACATTTACTGACCCTCTGCCTTTGACCTCCAGAAATTCTCCATTGCCAATCTTTACTTTGGATTTGTAAGATTCATCAAGGGTTTTGAACATTCCAGCATCATTGCACAAATAGTGTGTGCATCCACTGTCGATAAGCCAAGTTTCAGCTGAATCATTTGTTAAGAAACAAGTGACAATAAAGAATTGCTCCTCCTGTGTATCAACTTCATCCGCAAGGTGAGCTCATTGAGGTTTTGGGTCTGAATTTTTAAACTTGCAGACCTTTGTGATGTGCCCTGATTGCTTGCAATTTCCACAAATTGCATCTGGCCTCCACCAGCAATATTTTTCTAAATGTGTGTTTCTTTTGCAGTGAGTGCAAGGAGGAAACTTCTTCTGTTTTGAACCTTCACTGGTGCTACCCCCTTCATTTTTGCCTTTACTTCTCAAATTAAGCAACTTCTTTCCTTTTCCAACTTGTTGTTTTTGCACATAAAAGGCTTATTCAATCAATCTGTCTTGCCTGATTGTTCTTCGTTGTTCCTGTGCTTGAAGAACACTCATTAGTTCACCTAATGAGATTTTACTGAGGTCCTTTGATTCTTCTAGAGAGAAGATTTTGGATTCAAACCTCTCAGGAAGAGTCACAAGAACCTTCTCCACAATCCTGCTGTCAGGAAAGTCTTCTCCAAGTAATATGATGTTGTTGATAATTAGTGAAATTCGATCAGAATACTTGGAGATTGTTTCATCTTCTTGCATGTTAAGTGCCTCAAAATCTCTCTTCAAATTCAGCACTTGCATTTGCCTTGTTCTATCACTGCCTTGGTATTCTTCTTTTAGTTTTGTTCCAAGCCTCTTTGGCAGAATTGCATGCCATAATTCTATAGAAAATGCTTTCTGCCACAGAATTCTGGATGATTGATTTTGCCTTGGATTTCTTTGCCTTTTCCTCACTATTGAACTTGATTTGAGCCACGGTGGGATTTGTTGGTAAGGGAGCTACTGGTTTGTCTTCGGAAACAATTTCTCAAAAATCATAAGCTTCAAGAAAGGCTTTCATCTTCACTGACCAAATATGGTAGTTTTCGCCAGTGAACATAATAGGAGAGTTTAAAAGTATGTTGTTGAATGTCATTTTTGAGATTTTGAAAAAAGGGTTTTGGTCCTGTAAGATCTAAGAGAGCTCTGATACCACTGTTGTGAATTGTGTTGCTGTGTTTTGTGTAGGTGAAGGGATGCACAATCAAGAACAGCAGTGTTGGGTATTGAAGAACACGAACTACACACAAGGTATTTGATAAAATGTCTCACACATTATTTTATTAGCTGCATGTCTTTAAATACATGAAAAAACTTAACAAACTTCCCTAGTTATTAGCCACTAACTGTAGTGGACAATGTGCTGTCACTAACTCATCAACAACCTCAGAAAAACAAGGAATTTACTTTGACGAAATCAAAACAGAAATGAAAGAAAAGAAAACTGAAACACTAGAGGTAAAATGTCAATTGTCTATCAATTCCATTTTGCTTTAGTAAATGTTATGATTATAACTATAAGATATCATATATCTTTGTTCAGAACTTCGAAATCTCAAATTGCTCTAGTATAATTGAATGCATTCACATTAGTACTTGGCTTACGCGTGTTCCATGTTAAAATAATTTCAGTGTCACAAGTTGCTTATCAGCACAGGAGCCCAAATAACAGAGTAATATGAAGAGCAGGCATATCCCACTGCAACATTTGGCCCATTTCGCTTGTTCTCTCCTTGTTTGTGCTGAGCTCTATTCAAGACAGCATCACATTTGACAAGGTACAGACTTGCATAAACTTGCAAATTTTCAAGTAAAATGATACAAAAGAAAAGGCGTAAACCAAATTAACAAGCAGTTGATTACTTGTCAAGGACAAGAATGATGAAGCAACTGGAATATACAAATGGTGCATAAGAATGATAGCTGATGCTACTTAAAATACAGTCCTGCAGGTAACAGAAACTTCATATTTATAATTCATGGCAATTTGCGTTGATGCTTATATATATATAGCACCCTAGTTAGTCATTCAAGACAGTACGAATTTTGATTGATTAATAGATTGAGTTTTCACAGAATCCGTTCTCTTGGGGTTTCTGTTAGTTTTTCATTCATTAATGGGTCCTACTATGATCCCAAGATGGTGTATGATGTGTTCTCATGGAGGATTTCAACCTTGCTAAATTGGAGCATTTTAAGACAGCATGAGATTTTCGAGTGGCAAAGAAGGATTCAAGGGCTAACGTCTCTAAGAAAATATTTTTATTCCCAATTACCAACGAAAAAAAGAAAATTACGAGAACCACATATGATGTCATGGTCATGGTACTATTAGAGGCTGTTCATGAAATGTTGAAGTTAATTAAGAAAGATTGATGTTCACCTGGTCCAGTGATAAGAGTTTGAAACTAAGAGGTTTGCTTATTTTTTGATTTTAGGTTCGAGTCTCATGGTTGTTAATATAATGATCACTAGAGGCTTAAATGATCTTTAACTTCAGGACCCGTGGGATTAATCGAGATATATACAAGTTGACCCGAGCACTCACGTTAATAAAAAAGAAAAAAGAAAAAAAGATTGATGTTACTGCAATTCTAGACTTAGCAAAAAAAATAATAATAAGAAGAAGAAAAATCTAAGATTACCTTCAGCCAATCATATATGGTTAAAGACAAGAAAATAAAAAGAAACACATATGATGTTATGGTCATGGAACTATTAGAGGCAGTTCATGAAATATTAATTAAGCAAGATTGGTGTTATTGCAAAGCTAAACTTAACCAAAACTGAAGAAGAAGAAGAAGATAGCATAGATAAAGTCTATAGCATAGATAATTGATCTGTGAAACTTTCCTGGTTAAAAACTGCCAATACAAGGTGCTTTATGGGGAATCCCGTGACGAATTTGTATGGCTCGTAGTGCTAGAGAAACTGCTTTTGCAAGAAATATATCACGGAGTGCTAGTGGTGCCAACTCTCTCGGTTCAACCTCACGCTGAAATCAAGAACAGGGGAAACACATAATCTCCCTGTATTGTTGGAATCACTCCCAGAAAATCTCAACTCAAATTCATAAGATGGCCAAAATAACTGTCCTCTGCATTATTTTCATCCTACCTTAAATAGTAATCCAAACATACAATCTCCAACTCCAACCAGGAAAGTAATAAATCTCCAACTCTAACTAGAAAAGTAATAAACTAAAAAAACAATAACAGGAAAGAAACAGAATTGCAGTAGCTCCAATGTTTACGGAGGCATTGATCACGGAACTATGGGAATCCTTTTCCTAATTTGCATCAGCTAGTCCTGCAGCATTTTGGGAATGTTCTGAGTGCCAAGAATACTTTGTAACTGAATATGTGACGAGAATAAGGTTGCTAACATAGAAGATCACCATTCCAGTGACAGATGAACAGTGGTAAATTATGCAGTCCAGAATGATCAGGAAAAAGATAATCTGTATGAAGAAAGAGACAAAACCTCAAAAACAGTTAGAAACCTTGATAAGATGGCACAAAATGGCAATAAAATCCCCATAACTAACAAAATAATGAAAATTTCATTGCCACATTCTCATAGTTTGCAAGTCAGTCCCTAAGAATGTGTCCCTAATTAATTCTTAAAATTCAATAACACAATATGATTTTTTCTTTAAGAAACCAGAACATAAGCTGCGCGTAGCCACCCATTTCAAGAGAAAATAACATATATCGATTGATGCAAACCTCTTGATCACGCGGTCAAGCAACCCACATGCTAAGACATCAATTCCTAGAAAGCCAAGTAAATTAAATTTAATGGGAATGTGACACAAAGATAACTCGTATCTACACACCAGCACTATTGGAAACGAACCCCTACCTAATGAATATTGATTTGCAAACGAGAAGTATAAGAATGATGTCACAAAGTCATGTGTTATTCGATAAGTCATTTTCAGTTCTTTAGAGAACCAAAGAAGAGAGAATATCTCACCAACACACAAACAAGGTTTGTGGCAAAAACAAGAATGTGTCCCTAATTAATTCTTAAAATTCAATAACACAATATGATTTTTTCTTTAAGAAACCAGAACATAAGCTGCGCGTAGCCACCCATTTCAAGAGAAAATAACATATATCGATTGATGCAAACCTCTTGATCACGCGGTCAAGCAACCCACATGCTAAGACATCAATTCCTAGAAAGCCAAGTAAATTAAATTTAATGGGAATGTGACACAAAGATAACTCGTATCTACACACCAGCACTATTGGAAACGAACCCCTACCTAATGAATATTGATTTGCAAACGAGAAGTATAAGAATGATGTCACAAAGTCATGTGTTATTCGATAAGTCATTTTCAGTTCTTTAGAGAACCAAAGAAGAGAGAATATTTCACCAACACACAAACAAGGTTTGTGGCAAAAACAAGTTTATTATTTAAAAGTCTAACACATTCACGTCTATTAAGAAAGCTATAAATACTAAAACCTAAGCTTCTAAACCCTTATGGACCCAAGTTGTGTACTTGTATAAGACCCGCTTACAATTAGACTCAAACCCTTAATTAAACAAGCCCAAAATAAAGGTTCAGAGTTGTTGTCGTAATTAACAAAGAAAATAAAAGATATTAAATCTGATTTTTCCTAGTTTATAAGGTGTTATAGCCTAATAAGCCTTCCTTGCATGCTTCATTATTGCGATATCACGATGGCACAAATTAATTACCCTAGCTTAAATAAACAAGATAGTATAGAACAAGTAAGGAGTCGATCCCACAAGGAAGTTTTAGTTCAGATTTTTATGCTATATGATATGCAATTGGGGGGGGGTTGAAGTTATCTATGCTATGCTATAGTAAATAGAAAGAAACAATCAATGCTAAATAAAAGAAAACCAAAATTTATCAAGAAAACAAACCTTGGTCACAAGTAAACGTCCACCTATAGAAATCAGAACTAATAATAGAAACGAAATGTCAATTAATACTCTGAATATTTATCTTTTGTTATGTTGATTAGTTAATAGATCCGCTTTATAACTAATCCTAACCATAAACAACCACAATGTCTGCACTAGTAATTTAATTTAATGGCACCCTTAAGAACTAGATAAATTGATTATTCTAGACAACATAACTGCCCGTAGTTCATGTTTGATTTGTTCGAATGTTCTCCCTAAGATTAATAACATAGATCCACCATAATTATTAAACTCAGTTGCTTTACAAGTTTATATACCACAACTCCGGTTTTGATAGCAAACTTAGTAATAGATTGTTCACAATAATAACTTAGAGTCTGCTATAGCATTTAAAATAAACAATCATAGAAAATAAGTATAGGAGAACAAACATATTCTTTCATCATATAAACTGAAAAGAAAAGGTAAAATAAATCTCACAGTTCTTGAAATCTGAAGGTTTTTGTGTCCTTGCAACCAAGAAAAAGAGTTTAGCATTGCATGTCTATTGAACAACTAATAAAAAAGAAAGAAGAATGCATGATTTCATGTTTTCTTAGAGTAAGGTGTGTTTTTTCTCTCTTGGTTGGCCACTCCCTCTTCCTTTCTCTCTTTCTTTTTATTTGATAGGAAACCCTAATATCTCTTTCCTAATAAATAGTCCTTACCTAAATAGACAATTTACATTTAAGTAGTTCAATAACTATTTTTCTAAAAAAAGAAGAAATAGCCTTACATAAAATCCTCAAACTTTGTCTATGACTTATCAGAGTTAAATTGCCAAAATAAAGACTTGGATGTTGGTTTGGATGCTTTGGGAAGTAATTTGGACTTGTTTCTTCACAAAACATGTCTGTTGACAGAATTCATGTGACATCTTACAAAATCATATCTCTCTCATATGAGTTTGTTTTCTACTTAAATTTGGTATGATAATAGGTCTTCAAGCCAGGAATCCAATAAAATTAAGTTTGCATCAAATGGACTTCTCTAGCTCAAGATATTCAAGTCAGAATGGTCAAAGGTCAACACCAGCATAATGTGAGATTTGTCTTTGAAGGTTGTGATCTCCATGCTCTTTTTGTTTTTATTTTTCTTGCCATATATTTACATAAAGGTATAGATGTTAGCTTTCTAATGCCACTGGAATCACTTCGTTTCAACCTCTAGAGCTCAAGTTTTGTAGAAAACATCGATCGGAGGTCAAATTTGCCAATTATCTTCAATTTACTTCTTTTTAAATCTTACATCCAAAAGTGCCTTCAAAACATAAAATAAAAAATATCAAGGCATTTTATATATAAAACATAGGAAAAATATTAGGTAAATATGAGTAAAAGTATCAAATAATGTGGTTGTATCATTCATATACAAGCAATTCACACATAGAATTTAATGTTTCACATAAACGATTCTCTTTATACAAATATCCATCAAGTCTATAGTTCTTCGTAAAAACTGAAGTTTCACAAGCAATGTAGATATTAGCAAAATCATTATTATCCTTAGTATAATTCTTTTATGTGTTCAAATCCTAGAAATCTAGCATTTAAAATGGACAAAATAACATACCTACATAAAAGATCAGCTACAATGTTTTCTTTCCATTACTTATACTTGATCACATATAAAAGAATTTCAATAAATTTAACCTATTTGGCAAGTCTCCTACTCAGCTTACCTTGTCCTTTCAAGTGCTTTAATGATTCATAATCTAAATATATCATAAACTCCTTAGGCCACAAGTAACAATGTCACATCTCTAAATTTCTCACCAAGACATAGAGCTACTTATCATATGTAGGGTAATTCAAGATTGTCCCATTAAGTTTCTTGCTAAAATATGCAATAGGACTCTTATTCTGCATTAACATAGCTCTTAAATTTATGCCTGAAACATCACATTCAACTTCAAAAGCTTTTTCAAAGTTTGGTAAAGCTAAAATAGGCGCAACACAAAGTTTATCCCTCAATAAATTAAAAGCTTTATCATGTTCTACATCCTATTTAAATCCGACTTTTTCACAATCTTAGTTAAAGGTATAGCAAAAGTACTAAAGTCCTTCACAGATTTAGGTGTATGGCAATCTTGGATGGCCTTAACCTTCTCTTCATCCATCTCAATACCTTGTGCGGTTACTACATATCCAAGAAACATAAATTTCTTCATGCAAAAGGTACACTTATTGAGATTAGCATACAATCTCTCATTACACAATACACTAAGCACACTACGCAAATGATCAAGATATTCATTTAAGTTCTTTCTATAAATTAGGATGTCATCAAAGTACACAATCACAAACTTACTAATGAATGCACACAAAATTTGATGCATCAACCTCATAAACATACTAGGTGCATTTCTAAGCTCAAACAACATGATTAACAATTCATACAAACTATGTTTAGTCTTAAATGTTGATTTCCATTCATCACCTTATTTCATCCTAATCTCTTGGTACCCATTTTTTAAGTCAATTTTAGAGAAAATACATGCTCCATACAACTCATCCAACATGTCATCAAGTCTAGGGATGTGATGTTTATACTTTATTGTTATGTTGTTGATGGTGTGACAGTTAACACACATCCTGCAAGTCCCATCTATTTTAGGCACAAATAACACTAGCACAACATAAGGGCTCATACTCTCATGAATGTACCCCTTCATCATTTGTTCATCTACTTGCCTTTGAAGCTCCTTTGTCTTTAATGCAACCATATTATTTGATAGTTTTACCCACATTTACCTAGTGTCTTGCCTATGTTTTATATATAAAATGCCTTGATATTCTTTATTTTATGTTTTGAAGGCACTTTTGAATGTAAGATTCAATAAGATAAATTGGAGATAATGGGCAGATTTGACCTCCGATCGATGTTATGTGCAGAGTTTGAGCTCTAGAGGTTGAAACAAAGTGATTCCAGTGGAATTAGAAAGCTAACATCCATACCTTTCTACTCATATATTGTAAGAAAAATAAAAAGAGAAAGCATGGAAATCATAGCCTTCAAAGACAAATCTCATATTTTGCCAGTGTTGACGTTCGACCATTCCGACTTGAATAACTTGAGCTAGAGAATTCCATTTGATGCAAACTCAATTGTGTTGGATTCCTGACTTGAAGACCTATTAGCCTGCCAAATGTCAGTAGAAAAAGATCTCATATGAGAGATATATGATTTTTCTAACATGACATATGAATTCTGCCACTAAACAAGTTTTGTGAAGAAACAAGTCCAAAGTACTTCGCAAAGCATCCAAACCGACATCCAAGTCTTTATTTTGGCAATTTAGCTCCTCTAAGTCAAAAGTCAAAGCTTGAAGATTTTATGCAAGACTATTTCTTCTTTTTTAGGAAAATAGTTATTGAAACACTTAAGTATAAATTGTCTACTTATGAAAGGACTATTTTGTAGAAAAGGGATTATGGTTTCTTAGGAAATAAGAAGAAAGAGAGAAAAAAAAAAGAAGGGAGGCAACCAGAAGAGAAGAAAAACACACCATTTCCTCCACAAACCCGAATTTATGCAGTTTTCTTTCTTTTTGATTAGTTCTTCAATAGACATGCAAGGCTAAACTCTTTTTCTTGGTTGCAAGGACACAAAAACCTTCGGATTTCAAAAACTGTGAGATTTATTTTACATTTTCTTTTCAGTTTATATGATGAATGAATATGTTTGTTTTCCTATGCTTATTTCCTTTGATTGTTTATTTTAATTCCTAGAGCAGACTCTAAGTTGTTATTGTGAACAATCTATTGTTAAGTTTGCTATCAAAACCGGAGTTGTGTTATATAAACTTGTGAAGCAACTGAGATTAATAATTGTGGCAAATCTACGTTATTAATCTTAAGGAGAACATTCAAACATGAACTACAGACAATTATGTTGTCTAGATTAATCAATTTATCTAGTTCTTAAGGCTTCCATTGAATTAAATTACTAGTGCGGACAATGTGATTGTTTGTTGGTTAAGGTTAGTTATACGACGAATCTGTTAACTAACCAATGTTAAGAAAAGTTAAAGTTCATAATATAAATTGATGTTTCTTTTCAATGATCAGTTATGATTTCCATTGGTGGATGTTTACTTGAAATCAAGGTTTGTTCTCTTGATAGTTTTCTAATTTATTTAATTTTGCTTGATTGTTTAATTCTACTATAGTCTAGATAATCTCAAACCCCCCCTAAAATTGCATAACATCTAGCATAAAAATCTGAATTAAAACTTCCTTGTGGGATCGACCCCTTGTTTGCTCTATACTATCTTATTTATTTAAGTTTGGGTAATTAATTTGTGTGACTGCGATATCGCAACAGACTCCCCGAGATTGCTTCTATAGGCTAGACAGTTAAGGGTATTTTGCTTATATTTGGAGAACTATAACTCCAATTAAGGCAAGACCAGTGCCAAATGTTAGCTAACTTATCTCTCTACAACTTTCATATGATAAGTTATAACAATTTTAGTCATCTTCAATGTCTAATATTAACTGGAATTCCAATCTTCAAAACTATCCAGTTACAAACAACTTGACCACTTAACAATATTTTGCTCATATAAGGAGTTCTATAACTTCAATTGAGGCAAGACTAGTGCAAAATGTTAGCTAACTTATCTCTCTACTACTTTCATATAAAAATATGTAGCAATTTCCATTATCTTTTATGTCTAACATTAGCTGTAATTCTAGTCACTAAAACTATCCAGATTTGTGTCCATATATCTAGGCACCAATTCAATGTCTCACATAGGACTTCCTTTCATATAAAGTCTATTAAGGGCTAGAATTTAATCATCATCTTTATAGCACAACACCTTACACAATCTTAAGGTTCAACATAATTATTTCAAAATCAAAAGGAAATTGGAAAATATGCTCAAAACAATTCCATATATTACATCATCCATCAATTCACATTATAGAGTACAAGACATTCATAAAATAGCACAAAATGAGATTGAAATACTCCTCTATAAAATTTTTTCCTCCAGGTCAAAACATGTAGTTCACATTTCCCTCAAATTTATCCATGCAAATCAATACATTAACTCATCATATTTATATGTTGACACAATTTCAATAGACATATCAATCTCTTAAGCTATCACTAACAACATTTATATACTTGCATATCCAAAATAAAAGAAACATATTAACATATTTAAGTTTTTGTGTTCAGCCCATGATTTAGCCTTAAGATAATCATGTAAGGTCATAATTAACAAGGATTAACATCAAATTTTTATCCTCTTTCTTTCTCCTTCCATGGTCGGCCCTAAGAAGGGTTTGTTCCTTTAATTTTTGTCATTTTCTTTTGTCATGGAATCTGAAAATGTTCATTTCTCATCTCAACCTTCTAATTTCATCACTTGGTCTTTCAAAATCATAAAGTTTTAGGAACCCTAGATTATTTATTTTGGGGTTTTCTCCCTTTGGATTCAAATTGAATCAAAATAACAATAGAAGAGCAAATGTTTATCCTTACCTCACAAATTTACCCAAGGATTGTGGGTGTTTTAGCCGACCCTTATGCCCTTCAAACCTCAAGATTTTATGGCTCTACACAGCCTAATTACTCTTCTCTCATATAGGTGTTTAGGGTATATGCATGCGAGGTGTTTTTTCGGTGGGAAAACTATGCAAGGAGAGGGAGGTCGATCCTTTCTCTTTCTCTTGTGTTCTAGCCGAATGTGAGGGAGAAGAAACGTCATGAACTCCTTTTCTCAATGTATTTATACTCCTTTATTACTTTTCTCCTTTTTGTGTACTTTAATCCTTCATTCCATAACATCTTCAACATTTATCCCTCATCCTTTCCTTTAAACACTACTAGAAATTCGCTAAATACCAACGGATTTACCGACGGAATATTTTCTGTCGGTATTTTGAGGTCGAAATTACCGATGACCACTTTCCGTCTGTAATTCAGTCGGTAAAAACCGACGAAAACTTTTCCGTCCGTAATTCAGTCGGTAAATACAGACGGAAAATTTCCGTCTGTATTTACCGACTGAATTACGGACGGAAAATTTTTTGAATTTAAAAAAAGGCGGGTCGCTGACGTGGAGGTTTTGGCGGTTTTTTTTTTCCGACGGAATCACCGACGAATTCAAAAATGACTGCCCGTACAGTGCCCGTAAAGTGATGTGACCGGTTCGCCGTTTAAATTGCCGACGGACTCACCGAGGGATTTAAAATGGCAGATTCGTACGGTGACATGTCTATGTTTCTGTCAGAATCACCGGCGTAATAACCGACGGAGTGTCCGTCGGTAAAACCGTCGGAAAAAGTTAATATATGACAGCTCTGCCGACCCTCTCATCCCCTATTTCTCCTTCTTCTTCCTCATCCCAACTCTCCCCATCTGCAAACAACCAGCCCCCCCTCCCCCCAAAAAAAAAAATCTTCCTCATATCAGCACAACAAGTTATATTTCTTGAAGTTTTGTGGTCATAGCATCCGCGCGTGTTCTGATTTACCGATGGATTTTATCAATTTTTGTAAGTAATTATATCTTTTTAAATTTTAACATTTAATTAAATGTCAATTTTATTATTTTTTTAGTATATGTATTTTGTTAGTAGATGTACATGTTTTATTGTTATTTCTCAAACAAACTTGTAGTATATGAATGTATAATTTTGTACCTGTTATGGTTTGTTTTACATTTTGTAAGATTGTATTTGTTTGTAAATTGTTATTTCTTTATGGAATTACCGAATTAAATGTGCTATTTTGAAATAATTAATAGCTTGCTTAATGGGCCCGTTTAAAGTTTTATCAATGGTATTGCGTTGTGATTTCTGTAAATTTATATTTTTTAATTCGTATGGACGTTGATAAATGATAATGAATATTTAATATTTATGAGAAGTTGTGATTGGTTTGTTGGATAATCTCGAGTTAAAGTAATATTTGTACAAGTTTATTTACCTAACTTAGTTAATTAATATATGATGTCATCATAATTTTATAGAGGTTCGATATAAGTCATGGATGATCGTTCATGGATGTATCGAGATTCACCCCAAGGATTGCGAAGGATGGATTATTGTAATGGGGTTCAGGGTTTTATTAATTTCATAACATCTATTCAAACATGTGCGCCTAATCCTTTTTGGCCGTATAACCACCAGCCTCCGCCAGGATCTCCTCCTCCTCCTCAAGCTCCATCATCTTTATATTAATTTGTAATCAACATTATTTACCTTTAAAACTTCATTTATTATTTTTCTTGAAACATATTCAGTTTGTAATGAATATTATTTAACTTTGTTTTTTTTTTATGTTTAATAAAAATTTTATTTGCATAATTGCTTTGTATAACAATTAATTTATATAGTTTTATATTATATATCCTAAATAATTTTTTAAAAACAAATTAAGAAAAAAACTATTACCAAGGATTTTACCGACGGATGAATTCGGTCGGTATTTTAAACTTTCACCGACAGACTTACCGACGGAATTAATCCGTCGTGATTTAACAGTAGCTTCCACCAGTACCGACGAATTTACAGACGGACATATGCCGTCGGTATTTCATACATTCACCGACTGAATGAAAATCCGTCAGTATATTTCAAGCAGGAATCTTTTTTTTTGGCGCGCACGTTCCGTCTGTAAAACCGTCGGTAAATGATTTTTTTGTTTTTCCGACTGATATACCGACGAAATGAGGAATCACCGACGAAGGTAAAGCCGACAGTCGTATTCCGTCGGTGATGATGTCGGTAAAAAAATCACCGACGCACTTCTAATCACACACCGACGGAATTTTGCCGTCGGTAAAACTGTGAAATCTTGTAGTGAAACATTATAGTCCTTAAACATTTGTTAGTTTTTATTCCATACTTTCGTAAAATATTTGACTCCATATTTTATTTACCTATTTTGAATTCACCCTATAAGTATTGAAACATTTTTGTTTTCTATAAATTTCAACGTGGGGTTTACATATATAAGGAGAAAGCCTACTGTAAACCTTATGTTTAGCCAAGGGAAAGGTTGAAACCAAAAATGACTTGATCGTCACTGATGATTTCTGAATTGGCAGTGACATGGATTGCGTTGATTTTTTAGTCGACAGCGACTTAGTTTTGGTTAACGATTTATGTGTCAACAATAGAATATATGCGCTAACGATTCCCTACATCAGCTGTAAAACTAATTGCGTTGATGATTCCTGAGTTGACAACGAATCAGTTCTCATCAATGATTTCTATGTCAATAGTGGAATATGTGCGCTAACGATTCCATGTTTTAGTTGTAAAACTGATTTCATTGATGATTCCTAGGTTGGCAGCAACTCAGTTCTCGTGAATAATTTCTGTGTCAATAGTGGAATATGTGCGCTGACAATTCAACATGTCACCTGTTAAATTGATTTCATTGACAATTCTTGGGTTGACAAAGACTTAATTTTCATCAATGATTTCTGAATTAACAGTGAGTATGTGCGCTGACAAATCTAAGCATCAATCGAGGAAGTAGTTTGATTAATGTTTTCTAAGTCAGCAGCGACTCAATTTTTGTAAACACCAAAAAAAATACAGCCAGATATGATTGCATCATCGCTGCTGATTTCTGAATGGACAGCGACACAGTTTTTCATTGATGTTTTTTGAGTCAGCAGCGACTCAATTTTTGTAAATACCAAAAACAATACAGCCAGAAATGATTGCACCATTGCTGTTGATTTTTTAATCGACAGTGACATAGTTTTTCATTGCTAATTTCTGAATTGGCAACGAGACAGTTTAGCTGCTGATTTTTGAATCGGTAGCGCCACAGTTTTGCTGCCAATTTCTGAATCAGCACTGACACAGTTTGGCTCTCGATGCCTGAATGGGCAGCGCCGCAGTTTTCGCTGTCGATTTCTGAATCGATTGCGACATAGTTTTTGGTTACCGATTTCTGAATTGGCAGCAACACTATAAAACCTAAAAAAAATTAGTGTTTGCCTATCCTAAGGGAGAATGGGAATAGAAACCAGCCCAAGATAACCCAAAAGGGGATAAGGACAACCTTGGTCCAGCACCCAAACACCCCATGTAACATCCACCGTCCTGGGATAAAAACAACAATCTCATATCAATCGAAAAATAGAGTAATTAAATGTTTTTTTCTATATATATTCATGATCTTGGTATTAAAATCTACCGAAATTTCAATGGAGTCTCCCCTATATCGGAAGGTCCCAAGTTATCGACATGTAACCTCTTTACATTTCTAATAACTCGCATCTCCTAACTTAATCCCGACTCAATCATCATGGGTTTCAAACCCACAAATATTATCACACCTATCAATCACAATATTTATGATATACATTACATAACAAAATATCATTATGGATGGATAAAAATATAAATACACATACATGAAATATGATTATATGAACTACAAAGTTAAGTTCATTTAATCAAGTTTAAACATTAATTATGCAAATTAAGTTATACAAACATTTCCATGTTTACAAAATACAAGGGTATACTCCCTAGAATCTAGATTACAAGAAGGGAGCATAAGCTAGGATCTACTCTTGTCGTGCATGCGATGGTCCTGAAACAAAATACATATTATTGAAACATAAATATCATAATAAATATAACAACACGAATATCTAACAATTTAAAAAGGGTAACATGCATTCATATTTTGTTCACTTCTCCTTCTGGTTTTAATTAGAATCACTTCCTTGTTCAACTAATAAAATTATTTCCTCTCCCATTATCAACCTCCATTCCAGATTTTATAAGATCAATCATGATTATTTTTGCTTAACACATTAACGATATCAATTTCATTGGTATCATCACCACCACCCTGTAGGAGTCGATGCAAGGTGATCCCCTTACTCGGGATCCTAACATACACTAAATTTATGCTAGCCAATACATGGTGTTCCCCTTACTCGAGATCATAACATACACTAAATGCATGCTAGTCAACACATGCTTGATCCTTGTTGAGATGTCGCAGTTGTACAAATTAATTACCTTAGCTTAAAACATAACACACAAGATAGTATAGAGCAAGCAAGGGGTCGATCCCATGAGGAAGGTTCAAGTCATATTTTTATGCTAAATGATATGCAATTTGGGGGGGGGGGGGTTTGGACGTTATCTAGTCTAAAGCAAAAAAAAAATAGAAAACTATGAAGCAAAATTAAATAAAATCAAAAAATTATCAAGAGAACAAACCTTGGTCGCAAGCATACATCCACCTACAGAAATTAGAACTGATCATGGAAACGAAACATCAATTTATATTCTGAATATTTATCTCTTCTTAATAGTGGTTAGTTAACGGATCCACCGTATAACTAACCCTAACCATCAAACAACCAAAGTGTCTGCACTAGTAATTTAATTCAATGGTAGCCTTAAGAACTAGATAAGTTGATTAATCAAGAAAACATAACTGTCGCACGTCAGAAAATCCGCGCGGCATCAGCTTGGCGATTTTTCATTGTTTGCTTGATTTGATTTGATTGGTTCGTTGGAGTCGCCACCTAGTAATTTATTGAGGGCTACTAGGAAACCTAATGTACTGATCTTGTCAGAGATTCATGGGTAAGGGACTGGTTATGGTTAGGGGAGGTATGAGCACCCCTAATGCACCCTACCTGAGGTAAGCTGCTTCGTGGACTTGATGTGTTTTTAAAAATAAAATTTTAGCCCAATTCTAAGGCTTTGATAAATCAGTTATTAGTTCCCAAAATATATGTAGATACATGTTCTACATTTTCATGGGAAATACAACATGATTTTTATCTGTCTTTTAGATATTTGTGCATATAAATTAAATTCATTTTTTTTCTTTTTATTCAATAACATACATAACAAAAAAAAAATACAAACACACACAACTCTTTTTCTATTATTATTTCTTTTTTCTTCTCTTCTCTTCTCTTTTTTCTTTTACCTCCACATTTACACAAAGTACAAATTATAAAAAAAAAAACTCAAAATTACACCAATATTACATTAAACAATTTGAAAATTACAAAAAAATCCAAAAAAATCAGGAAAACAATTCTGGGATGCATTATGGGTCTGCCTGAACAGTAGTGGCGCGTTGCTCCACGCGCCACCGCCACTGGCGGCGCGTGGGTTCACGCGCCGCCGCCGATGAAGACCGAAAACCAGTGGATCAGGAACGTCTTCTCCTTCCCTGTCTTCCTCCGCCGGTGGTGAGGGTCACTGTCACCTGTAACAACAAGAAAAACGCACAAAAAAGCAGTCGGTTTTAGTTTTTTTTTCTAGATCTATTCAAAGATCTCTGTTCTCTCTTATCCTGGTTCGTCTTTTTTCTTCTGCCTATGGTTGCTCTGGTCGCGGCTGTCGTCTGTGACTGTTGGAGCTGCAGTGGAGAGGGGAGGCAGTTGACCGGTCGGCGACGCTGGTTGAAGGAGACGAAGAGGTTGCTGGTTGCTGCTGTTCGGCCGTCGCTGGGGGAAGCTTTGTCGCGTCTGTGCCGATGAGGGAGACCGTGGCCTGCGGCCGGTGGAAGAGGGAAGATCTGTCAGCTGCGGGCTGGTTCTCGGTGGCTGAGAGAAGCGCCGCTGGGAGGAGGAAGGTCTGGTGCGTGGGGGGTGTTTGGATGTGTTGCTGGAAAAGAAAAATGGAGCTGCTGTCTTGGAGAAGGGGAGAGGCCGTGGCTGAGGGGGAGGCGGTGGTCTTGGTTGTGGTCTGTGGGGGGAGCTCCGTGGGGAAGAAGAAGAAGAGAAATGGTGATGAAGGGGGAGGGGGTGGCGCTGGCGGCTGCCTGCTGGGAGAGGGAGAAGAAAGCTAAGCTTTTTAGGGTTTTTTGTTTTTTTGTGTTGCCTCCCCCTCTAATTGCAAAATTCCCCCCCCCCCTCTGGTTTTGAGTTTTGGATCTATATTTATAGGTAAAATGTTGCCTGAAACTCAAAATTGGTCCCTCAACTTTCTTTTTTTGTAAATTTTGATTTTTCTTGTTTTTTTCTTGTATTTTTTTAAACAGGCAATATCAACGTTGACTCAAAGAGAAAAATCAAGGATTTTAAAAACAACGCGTGAAAAGTTGAACTCGTTTGAAAACTTCTGAAAATTCAAATTCTTTTTTAGACGACGTTGAAAATGTTAAAAACGATGCAAATATATCAAAAATGCATTTTTTGGGTTTTCATTGTTTTTTTGCTATTTTTGGTTTTTTTCTAAAAAATTATCAAAAGATGGGTCAAAAATTGGGTAGCAACAGATGCCCCCTCTTTACAATGCTTACGAAGCAAAACTCCTCAATATTTTGCATAGTAAGCTTTGTAAAGAAAAGAAAAGGAAAATGATCTCATTATCTTGGGCGACCTGCCCCTTTTGAAGAAAAGTGGTCTCTTTTCATAGGCGACCAGCCCACTCACTCATACTGGTCTATTTTCACGGGCGACCTGCCCACACATACTCAAAGTGGTCTCTTTTCAGGGGCGACCTGCCCACAAACTCACACTGGTCTATTTTCACGGACGACCTGCCCACACATACTCAAAATGGTCTATTTTCAAGGGCGACCTGCCCACAAACTCACACTGGTCTATTTTCACGGGCGACCTGCCAACACATACTCAAAGTGGTCTATTTTCAGGGGCGACCTGCCTACACACTCACACTGGTCTATTTTCACGGGCGACCTGCCCACACATACTCACTTTGGTCTATTTTCAAGGGTGACCTGCCCTTTTGATTGGGTTTACCTGAGATCCCATCTGGCGATCTAACAAGAACAAAAATTGGTGTGTAGCTCGGTCAACCTGAAATCCCATCTAGCGATTCCCTTTAACCAAAGCTAAATTCTGCGTGGTTAGGCTAAACTGAGATCCCTTTGCCGATCCCCTTTAACCAGAACCAAAACTCTTGTGTGTGGTTAGGATAGACTGAGATTCTTTTCGCCAATCCCCTCTAACCAGAACCAAAACTCTTATGTGCGGTTAGGATAGACCGAGATTCCTTTCGCCAATCCCCTCTAACCAGAACCGAAATCTGTGTGGTTGGGCTGAACTGAGACCCCTTCGCCGATCCCCTTCAACCAGAACCAAAACTCCTGTGTGCGGTTAAGATAGACTGAGATTCCTTTCGCCAATCCCCTCTAACCAGAACCGAAACTCCTATATGGTTAGGATAGACTGAGATTCCTTTCGCCAATCCCCTCTAACCAGAACCAAAACTCATGTGTGGTTAGGATAGACTGAGATTCCTTTCGCCAATCCCCTCTAACCAGAACCAAAATCTTTTGCAATTAGGTTAAACTAAGATCCCTTCACCGATCCCCTTTAACCATAACCAAAGTCTCTTCGTGGCTAGGCTAGACTGAGATCCCTTCGCCGATTCCCTCTAACCAAAGCCAAAATCCTCTGTGGTTAGGATAGATTGAGATTCCTTTCTCTAATCCCCTCTAACCAGAACCAAAATCCTCTGTGGTTAGGATGAACTGAGATCCCTTCGCCGATCCCCTTCAACCAGAACCATCCTTTGTAGTTAGGTTAAACTAAGATCCCTTCGCCGATCCCCTTCAACCATAACCAAAGTCTCTTCGTGGCTAGGCTAGACTGAGATCCCTTTGCTGATCCCCTCTAACCAGAGCCAAAGAATGTGTGTAGCTCGGTCAACCTGAAATCCTATCTGGCGACTCCCTTTAACCAAAGCTGCATGAGATCTCATCTGGCGACCTCATTTAACCAAAACCAAATCAAAGATGTGTGTGTGGTCTCATTATAATTAGTGACCTACCCAGAAAAAAAAAATGATGGTCTCATTGTGATGGGTGACCTACCCAGAAAAAATGATGATGGTCTCACTATGATGGGTGACCTACCCAGATGGAAGATGATGGTCTCATTATGATGGGTGACCTACCCAAGGAAAAAATGTGAAGTGGTCTCATTATTATGGGTGACCTACCCAGGTAAAGGTGGTGGTCTCATTGTGATGGGTGACCTACCCAGATGGAATGATTAAAATATGAATTGGTCTCATTGTTATAGGTGACCTACCCAAATGGAAGATGGTGGTCTCATTATGATGGGTGACCTACCCAGACAAGATGATGGTCTCATTATGATGGGTGGCCTACCCAAATGGAATGATCAAAATATGAATTGGTCTCATTGTTATGGGTGACCTACCCAAATGGAAGATGGTGGTCTTACCTGGCAAAAAAAACTTGGCTGGAGAAGTCTTGACAGGATAAGGTTGACAAACTTGGCACTTCTTGATTGCAGGGTTGACTTGAAGACTCCTCTTGATGATAGGGTTGATCTCCTCATTTCTTTGAGATTTTCCTACTGACAGGGTTCATCTCATTCTTTTTTCATTCCAGGATCTAAACCGATTCTTTGTTATTATCGACTCAATGATTCTTTCTATCCACAATCTTGCTGGACTTCATTGAGGATTTTCCTGTAACAATTCAAAAATCTGTGCAATTTTTTTTTTAGGTTAGATGATATGCATGCATCCTTACCTGATTTGAAATATAGGTCCCCCCCTTTTGATGTTCCATCGCCATAGGGTGCCTTTGTTTGCATTCCAAAGCTTTCTTTGTTCTTTCCATGCATTGGCTCATTCATGTGATAGCCATCACTCAGCTGTAAATGCAGTGCCTATCTTAGGCTGTCTTCGATACTGCTCTCGTTGTTTATCAAGCTTGACTCTGCCCCCAAGTGTGGTGTTCCTTGATTTATCATGAAGGATTTTCTCTCCTGGATTCTTCTGAGAATTATCCTCTGATTGGTTGTGTGCATCATGCCAACACCCATCAAGATTGTTAATCAGTCATGAACTTGCCTCCAGTTAAAACATATACTTTTCAAGTATATGTGGTCATCCACCTTCATGGAACTGCCACGTCGTCTAGACATGCATCTCATACTTTGCAGTGAAAGGCTCATCGTTATAAGCTTCAAGTTCTTCTCTATAGATTCCTTTCAGCTTGTCAAATCAGATCGTGAAAAGAAATGCATTGGAATTATCAATGATGCTCATCACCCATATTCATGCGGTGAAGTGTGCATTTGAGCTTCAAAACAGATGGTCCCATAATCAGTCTTGGTGGGTGCATCCTTCTAGCATTCATTCAAATGCAACTGCATATGACATTTGTCGGGAATCGTAACTATGTTTAAAAGGATAACCCAAGATGAAGATGTCCTTCAGATGCAACGTTGCTCATCAAGTGTTGTTGAAATTCACTAGATCACAGACTGTCTTTGACCAACATTGCCCCCAACAATGATCTGAATGCTCGTTCATCTATTTATACTCAAAAAGTTTTTTCTTTGTCATTGCTAGATGCTAAACATAACTTTGATGGACTTTAAAGAGTCATCATCTGATTCTTTCTTTGCCCCCAACTGATCTGAATACTGCTTGTTTTCCTTCTCAAGGTCCACTGTATTGCCCCCAGATGGTCAACTTTTCAAGGAGTGTCGAGCAATGTTGATGTCATTCTTGTCAAGGATTTTGCAAATTTGACCGATGTTCTTCTTGTTTGACAATCTTTCTTGTTCTGGAATCAAATCAAATCTTTTAAAGATCATGTCTATTCAAGTCTAATTATTGAAATGAAATCAGAGAGATGTTAGTTTTGGAAAAGATCTTTTGAAAATCAAGCTTCTTCGATCAAAGATCCAACATACATTATTCAATGTAATCTTTTGATTGTCTTGTATTTTGAAAACAGAAATGATTCGTTGTAAGATTAAAATGACTTTTTTCATGGTTCTTTGTGTCAGTTTTAACCTTTGATCTTGGGTATCTCATTTGATGGTCTGCGATAAGGTGACCTTCTGTGAATTACAAGAAACAAAAGGCTCAAGTCAAAACTTGAGGATTCATCAAGAAAGATGGTTTTCTTTTTTAGCACCAATTTTATCAGCATGCATAATAACCAGTAGCTTAATTCATGAAGCCACGACTCTTATGGAAAAGCTCTTCAAGATTGCTTACTTGATTAAAAAGGGCTTTTTAAAGCACGTAATGCAGGCTATGGTTCATGGCTTATGAAAGAAAGGAACATTCAGGCTCAAAAGGTGTTTGAGGGTTTCAAAGACCTAGGATCAACATCAACTATTCATCAACTCTCTTTCTCTTGTGGTCATTGTAGAGAAAGTGACATATGACATTGTTAACATAAGTCATAATGCAAATCCACTTTTCTTTGATGAATAATCAATCTAAACTTTTTGAAGACATTAGAGGCTTCATCCTAGACACACCAAAAGACCCGAAACTTGATTTTTTCTGGTGTTGACTTTTGGCATTTGTTGTGCCTTTCCTTGATTGAAATTTCATTTGCTCCTCTTAGAAATGATAGGTCTTCTCCTTCCATTCCACTTTTCTTTCTTTCTTTTTTTTTTTTTTGATTTTTACATAGCCTTCCTCAAAGTTTTCTTGGATGGCCCTCAATCTATGGCTTTTCTTCTTCTAGCACTTTCTTAATCATTGGACTTTTGTTCTAAGCCTTTCTTTTATCCATTAATCCTATCAGTGTCTTCAAAATATCTCTCATTTGCCCCCAGTGTAGGGTGTGATCCTAGTCAGGGTTTCTTTTTGAAAGAAAATATTTTACCAGGCTCAAAATGGGACTGCAAGGGATAATATTTCAAGAAATGTGAAAGGATAACAAAGATGGCCTTTTCTCGTTTCAAGCAAAGTCGGTTAGAACCGATAAATTTTGACCTCATCCAGTGTAATGATTTGGACTTGTAAGAGTCATGATTCTCGAGTCCATAACTACTGAATCCACTACATGTCATTATGCATACTGCTAAAACTTAGTTATATGATGTGTGGTTCAGTTTCAGGAGGTATGAGTTCAAAATTGTTTGGTCACCTCATGTCATTTTCAAGCATCGAGTTATTTCCGCAATCAAAACACTTTTAATGTTCAGGATTAGACTTTGCATGTTGGAGTTTGATCAAACATATTTTGTCAAAATACCCTTTGAACTAAACATCTCTTGATTTCAAAACAATAGGAAGACAAAGGAAAGACATGTTTTGTTGAAGGGTGAGATGTGATCCCAAAACAAAATGCAGAATGCTAAAATCCCATAACAAAAATGATTTGACAGGTCAACGCCTTTCTTCAATAAGCTTTTCTGGCAATATCTGTGTTTTGCCGAGCACTTTCAATCACATGTCATTCTGAAGATGTTCGGGGGACAATATAGCAAATAACACCCTCCTTCACACACTCCACTCGTCTCTTGCTCACCAACTTCTGGACTTGATTCTTGCAATTGTTCAACTGAATGGCCTGAAATCCCCTCATGATATTCAAATCTCCTATTTGGATTATATCACATAGGAAATAGGGGTTGCGTGGGATTTAACGGAGTTAGGCAAAAAGTCTGGAATCTGGCAGATGCTGGTAAATAAACTCAAATGGCAGAGGGAAGTCAATCCTGACAAAGGTACTTGAGCAATTGATGCTACAACGAGATCTGACTGGACCCCATAAGTAAGGTTTCCCACCTTCAAAGTCATCCTCTGATGCATCTCTCATCATTGTTCTGGAATCCGTGCCAGAACCTTCAATCTTTCCCCTCTTCATAGCTTGTTCAAATTTTTTTTTTGGCAATCCACACAACTTCAAATCAATCTTCCAATGTTGTTGTGGTTGGTTGAGGGTTGTCGGAAACCTTTCAACAGCTTGGTAATCTTGGCAATGCCCAGAAACATGTGGCATCGCCATTACCGACATGTGGAATCACACATTCTCAAAACTGGAAGAGAACCTGATGAATCTAAAACTCCTTTATCTCCTCTTTGATTCCTCACTGATGGTGCAGCCAACAGACACCTGTAGAGGGAGCTCTGCTCTGTTGAAGTTTCAATCTTCTTTCTATTTTTCAGCCGAGGTCTGTCTCTTTTCCCTACTTTTGCATTTTCAAGCTAACACTGATGAGAGAAAATTATAGATGATCAGAAACTACTGCATCCCTTCTTGGATTCTCCACTTGCAGATCTACCAACAGATTTCTGCAGAGAGAGCTCTGCCACAGTGAAGTTCTATATTTGCTCCTGTTTTCTAGCTCAAGTCTGGCTTTTCTGCCTACTACAGTGTTTCGATGCTGAAACTGATGGGGTAACTTTTCATATCGTTTGAAACTACTACATCCCCTCTTGCATTCCCCACTTATAGAGCCATAAACGGGTTTTTGTAGAGAGAGCTCTGCCATGTCAAAGTTCGACGACTACTCATGTTTCCAGACTAGGTCTGACTCTTCTGCCTACTACAATGTTTTGCTGGTGCCACTGGTGGGAGAAAGTTTCAAAGCATATGAAACTACTACATACCCTCTTGCATTCCCCATTGGCAGATCCACAAACAAATCTTTACAGAAAAAGCTCTGCAACGTAGAAGTTCAGTGTCTAATCATGGTTTTTTTTTTGTTTTTTACATCTTGTGCTGCTGAACTGGAATTGAGCTCACAGTTGGGGTAACTTCAAAAAAGGCTAATGCACCATGCACAGAAGGCTAGTAGTTATTTAGTGTCATTGGAAGATGTGGAGGCGATGAACAATTAACAGGGCAACTGACCAAGAACACAAGTTGTTATTAGTTGCTGACTGAAGGCACTGTTGTCGTTGTTCATGACTGAAAAGGAGAGGTGCAGCTTCAATGGGACGTGGACGAGCGGTGTTTCCACAGAAGACTGTGCTTGATGCTCTACACTTGTTCAGGCAGATCTGAGCCTAGCTACTTCCCCTCTGATGCTCTCAACTTCCTTTTGACAATGAGCCTCTCTTTGACCCCTTTCTTCATTTCCCATCATCTTTGCTCAATCAGGTGTAGCAAAGCTCGGATGGGGAACCTATTTTCAACTTGGTGCATGCATTACAACTGTATGACATGTAATCTATATGATGAACTCGCCCTTCGAGGGGTGACATATGGTCGTAACTCTTGTATGATGAAACAAGAATCTTGATTCTTGCCCAAACTCTACAATGAAAATTTTCTGAGTGACGGCCATTGGGTCACCCACAAGTCTTGAGTTCAAGATGCTTCAAGAAGGGTTTGCCCTGATGCAAAACAATATATACGGAGCACACATCCTAAAGGCAGGTTCTAATCTTTTTAAGTGAGACAAAAGGTAGGTTTACTACTTGGTCTCTAAAAAGGGTCTCTTGTTGTCCCAGTGATTGCCCTCGTGGAGGCAATATGGGGGCTTGTAGGCAATGAGATGGCACATGTCCAACTATTACCAGTCTAAGCACTCAACGAAAAGTTAGGGTTTACACAAACTTAAACCTTGACTAAAAGTCGTAAGGTAAGCTGATAGTCCCCCACCTAACCTGAAGCTTGTGTGTGCTTTAAAAAATTAAAATATGTGATGCATGAGACAATTCTACAAAATGCATGAATAAAACAAGAATAAAACAAGACAAAATGCAAAAACATAAACACATCAAATACACAAAGCTTAGTCCAATAAAGTCGAAAACAATACCGTCCCCAGTGGAGTCGCCATTCTGTCGCACGTCAGAAAATCCGCGCGGCATCAGCTTGGCGATTTTTCATTGTTTGCTTGATTTGATTTGATTGGTTTGTTGGAGTCGCCACCTAGTAATTTATTGAGGGCTACTAGGAAACCTGATGTACTGGTCTTGTCAGAGATTCACGGGTAAGGGACTAGTTGTGGTTAGGGAAGGTATGAGCACCCCTAACGCACCCTACCTGAGGTAAGCTGCTTCGTGGACTTGATGTGTTTTTTAAAATAAGGCTTTGATAAATCAGTTATTAGTTCCCAAAATATATGTAGATACATGTTCTACATTTTCATGGGAAATACAACATGATTTTTATCTGTCCTTTAGATATTTGTGTATATAAATTAAATTCATTTTTTTTCTTTTTATTCAATAACATACATAACAAAAAAAAATACAAACACACACAACTCTTTTTCTATTATTATTTCTTTTTTCTTCTCTTCTCTTCTCTTTTTTCTTTTACCTCCACATTTACACAAAGTACAAATTATAAAAAAAACTCAAAATTACACCAATATTACATTAAACAATTTGAAAATTACAAAAAAAACCAAAAAAAATCAGGAAAACAATTCTGGGATGCATTCTGGGTCTGCCTGAACAGTAGTGGCGCGTTGCTCCACACGCCACCGCCACTGGCGGCGCGTGGGTTCACGCGCCGCCGCCGATGAAGACCGAAAACCAGTGGATCGGGAACGTCTTCTCCTTCCCTGTCTTCCTCCGCCGGCGGTGAGGGTCACCGTCACCGGCAACAACAAGAAAAACGCACAAAAAAGCAGTCGGTTTTAGTTTTTTTTTCTAGATCTATTCAAAGATCTCTGTTCTCTCTTATCCTGGTTCGTCTTTTTTCTTCTGCCAATGGTTGCTCTGGTCGCGGCTGTCGTCTGTGACTGTTGGTGCTGCAGTGGAGAGGGGAGGCAGTTGACCGATCGGCGTCGCTGGTTGAAAGAGACGAAGAGGTTGCTGGTTGCTGCTGTTCGGCCGCCGCTGGGGGAAGCTTTGTCGCGTCTGTGCTGATGAGGGAGACCGTGGCCTGCGTACATTGTTGGTTTCTAAACTTGTAATTTCAACTGCACCATAAGGAAAAACATTAGAAACAACAAAGGGTCCAATCCAACGAGAGCACAATTTTCCAAGAAAAAGTTTCAAACGCTAATGATAAAGAAGGACTTTGTCTCCAATATGAAACTCCTTTCTTGTAAGCATTCGATCATGAAGATTCTTAGTCTTTTCTTTGTAAATCCTTGCATTCTCATAAGCATCATTTCAAATTTCTTCCAACTCTTGCAGTTGTAGTTTTCTTGCAATCCCAGCAGCATCATAATCCATGTTACATTGTTTAATGGCCCAAAAAGCTTTGTGTTCAAGCTCCACCGGTAGATGACATGCTTTCCCATAAATCATTCTATAAGATGACATTCCTATAGGTGATTTATAAGCAGTCCGATAAGCCCAAAGTGCATCTCCAACACGTAGACTCCAATCTCGCCGGTTAGGTTGCACTGTTTTCTCCAAAATGGACTTGATTTCTCGATTTGAAATTTCAGCTTGGCCATTCGTTTGTGGATGATATGCTATGGAAGTTTGATGAGTCATATGATATTTGCGTAGCAATGCTTCCATGGAACGATTACAGAAATAAGTGCCACGATCACTAATGATAGCTTTAGGGATTCCAAACCTGTGAAATATGTGAGTCCTGACAAAATCTAAAACAACCTCTGCATCGTTAGTTCGTGTGGCTTTCGCCTCAATCCATTTGGACACATAATCAACAGCAAGAAGAATATAAAGATTGCCAGATGAAGAAGGAAATGGACCCATAATGTAACGACCCCAATTTTCTCCATTCTTTTTTTTCGATACATTGGAAATTTTCAGGTAATTTTTTTATATATATATACAGGTTCCACCAAAATTTCCACCAAAAATTCGGCAGAGTCTCCCCTATACTAGGAGGTCCCAAGTTATCGACATATACCCTGTTTACACTTCTAATATCTCACATCTCCTCATAACTCAATTACGACCCAATTGTCCTGGGTCCCAACCCAACTTATTATCATCAACACAACACATCTTATTCAATAACATCATATAATGTAGTTCAAATGAAAGATTCAATTTCAACTATAAACATGCATGGTTAAATAGGTACTTAGAGTTTCAACCATTAGATTAAAGGCACACATTCAGATTTACAGATTGATATTACATCTCAAGTTTTAGGAGATAAGTCTTTTAATTTACAAATAATTTACATGGTCAAAAGCAAAAGACAAACTAAACTAGTATCACTCTTGATACGACCCTGATGGACTTGAAAATAGAAATTAACATATGCACATAATTATAAAAGATAGTAACAAGCAATAACAATGGCAGACAATAATCTCTACGGAATTTCTTTTGATATATAAAATTAGGCATAAACCTCTTTTACAACATATATTTTACATCTATTACCAATATCCATCTAATATCCTATCTCATTTGCCAAGAATAATTCCATTTTGAAAATCTCAACACAACTCAACGGTTTGCGAACACCATCTCCTTATAAATCAATTCTCACTTAATACCAAGATATTCCTCTCTTGGTATCATTAGTTTATCTCATTTTTTTGGAATGACTAATCCATATATTCCCTTTCTGAATCTGTTGCTAAAAGGTAATCGCTGAAACTAATAAATCTCATTAGTATCATTAGTCTTCTAATATTGGGCTAGACTAATCAATTATATTCACATGTCAATATCGATACAACCGATCAGTATCATTAACTATTCCTTCCTTAGAATAGTTAATCAAATCTTATTCATATCTGGTTTACCATCAAAATTATTGATGTCAAGAACCCTTGACATCATTAGCCTCCTTACCTGGAGTAGCTAATCACACCAGAAATGGTTGTCGATACCAATATGACCTATTGATATCATTAACTATTCTTGACCCGGAATAGTTAATCAATGCCATTTGATTCTTCCATTCGTGCCGAACCCCTTTCATTTTTCTTATTAACATCATATGCATTGTAACCACGGTTGCCAAGTATCATTCGCACACAATCTTAGTTATCGACACTATGGTCACTAAGCATCCTTCACATAACTTTGGTCACCATCATCACAGTGCTAAGTATCAATTTATGCCCTTAGCCACCGTCATTATGACTTAAGTATCATTGTAATGTATCCTTAGCCACCAACACTATGGTAATCAATTATCTATCAATTCCCCTCCAATCTCCAAGTCATTGTGTCTACCCAATAACCAAATTAATTAATTTACTCAATATCTTAGTCATATTTTAATTGTTAGCCAATCAATCCGATAATTCCATACGAATTACCCCATATTCGGTTAACTTGCTTGTTAGCCAATAAACCTGGTAATTCTCTTAATTACCCAAGAAATCCGGTTAACCCATCTCGATTGCCATAATCAATCCGGTAATTCCATACAAATTACCTAGCATCCGGCTAACCTCTTTTGTTAGCCAATCAATCCAGTAATACATTGAGATTTAGAATGCATCTACACGATTCCTTGCAAAAGTAGGTTCTCGTGTATCGAGTTTCCTAGACATCTCGTTAGTGTGACGTTCCTGCTACAGTACAAAACATTTAAGAGAATGCAATTCTTAATAATAATAATAATGATAACTAAATGGTCTGGCAGTTAAATGAAGCATTAACATTTATAATTTCATCATGTGCTTGGTATAAACAACTTGTAGTACATATAGATGCACCAATTCTTACAATCAACCATAATCTTAAACCCGGCTATCCTCTTAAGGCATCATTTGCTGAGGTTAACCGTTCACTCACCCCGGCCATCCACTTCAGATGCCATTAGCCAAAGCTAATCAATCATTCGTCCCGGTCATCCATTCGGATGCCATTAGCCGAAGCTAATCATTTTTCATTTGTCCCGGCTATCCATTCGGATGACATTAGCCAAAGCTAATCAATCGTTCATCCCGGCCATCCATTCGGATGCCATTAGCCGAAGCTAATCATTCATTCATCCCGGCCATCCATTCGGATGCCATTAGCCGAAGCTAATCATTCATTCGTCCCGGCCATCCATTCGGACGCCATTAGCCAAAGCTAATCAATCGTTCATCCCGCCCATCCATTCGGATGCCATTAGCCGAAGCTAATCATTCATTCATCCCGGCCATCCATTCGGATGCCATTAGCCGAAGCTAATCAATCGTTCGTCCCGCCCATCCATTCAGATGACATTAGCCAAAGCTAATCAATCATTCATCCCGGCCATCCATTCGGATGCCATTAGCCGAAGCTAATCATTCATTCATCCCGGCCATCCATTCGGATGCCATTAGCCAAAGCTAATCAATCGTTCATCCCGCCCATCCATTCGGATGCCATTAGCCGAAGCTAATCATTCATTTGTCCTGCCCATCCATTCGGATGCCATTAGCCGAAGCTAATCAATCGTTCGTCCCAGTCATCCATTCGGATGCCATTAGCCGAAGCTAATCATTCATTTGTCCCGGCCATCCATTCGGATGCCATTAGCCGAAGCTAATCAGTCGTTCGTCCCGGTCATCCATTCGGATGCCATTAGCCGAAGCTAATTAACCATTTGTCAACATTTAAGCGTTCGACGATCTAATATCTGTTCTAACGCAATATGGTAACATTCATGATAAAGTATTTTATTATTCAATGTATATAAAAAAAGGCCATCCATTCGGATGCCATTAGCCGAAGCTAATCATTCATTCGTCCCGGCCATCCATTCGGATGCCATTAGCCAAAGCTAATCAATCGTTCGTCCCGCCCATCCATTCGGATGCCATTAGCCGAAGCTAATCATTCATTTGTCCTGCCCATCCATTCGGATGCCATTAGCCGAAGCTAATCAATCGTTCATCCCAGTCATCTATTCGGATGCCATTAGCCGAAGCTAATCATTCATTTGTCCCGGCCATCCATTCGGATGCCATTAGCCGAAGCTAATCAGTCGTTCGTCCCGGTCATCCATTCGGATGCCATTAGCCGAAGCTAATTAACCATTTGTCAACATTTAAGCGTTCGACGATCGAATATCTGTTCTAACGCAATATGGTAACATTCATGATAAAGTATTTTATTATTCAATGTATATAAAAAAAGAGAAGGTGCAAGTCGCCTACCTAGAATAGGTGCAAGTCGCCTACCTAGAATAGGTGCACGTGCTGCCACTCCATGCAATTGTCCAGTCCCCACAGCTTTCCCTGTACCACCAGGGATTCAATTTTTATCAACAATACAACCAACATCACATCTTCATTTAATTCTCATTCAACTAGTATTCCCAAACTATTCACAAGGAATTTTCTTTAAGATCTCATACTCTTACTCATTTTAATGTTTATATTCATTCTTATAATTTTGTTATCAAAACCATCACTCAACAACAATTCCAAGCAACGATTAAAAATTGTCTAATTCCGATAAATTAAGCTTAACCAACCCAGAACACTATCTAGTGTCTTAATCATAACTAAAGTTGTAAAACTCAGTTTTGGGCGTGATTTATCTCTATGGAAGGCTAAACATAGAGATACAACTTTTATAAAGAAATCAATTCCAAATTATTTTGTTTTAAGGCTCAAAATCAACAATCACAATAGCCCCTTCTTTATAGCTAAAATTTTGGACAACGAGGATTTTCATTCCTTGGAAATCCTTTTCAACTTCCAACTTATTTTCATGCAAAATCAACATCATCCAAGGTCATTTGACATCATTAAATCACAAATTCAAACCAATCCTAAAGCAAAACATTCAAACAATTTCCCTACCTCTACAATATAGCAAGATTAGACCAAAATAAGGAAACTCATTCCTTTTGAGATTTCTCCTATTATTATTATTAATACAACAAAATGATGAACTATTCATTTTCTTTCGCTTTCTCCTCGTGCGATTAAACATATACGGCAAACCTTAACAATTAATATTCTCAGGTCATTATCACAACAATAATTTCACCCTACTAATTGGGATCCATGACAACCTTCATTAACTAACCATTTGCTAAAAACAGTTATGGCTAGCTTTAAATATGTTTTATTTTTCCAAATTTCTTTCATTTCAATTTCTTCATGGTTCCACCCCATTTATATCCACACAACCAACAAGTTAGCTTTATATTCAATCAACATGTTCTATTTAATCAACATGTTCATATAGCAATGTTCCTTACTATTCTTACACAATAATCATTCTTCCCCTCATATAAAGAATACACAATTAATCTATAATAATACTAATAACAAAAACATATTTTACCATTACATCTTTCATAAAACCTACACCCACACAATTCTAATTTCATCAAAACATGTATTTAATTAAGATTACTACATTTTGGCAAAACTAGCAATAGATTCAAAAGTCAATAAGTCATCAACCTCTGATTATTGTTTCAAACCCAACGGTCAGACAAAATATCATAGAGCTGTGCATAATATATCTCAAAATCATAATGATCTAACGGTTAAATCTCCCTAGATCTGAAGAAAACCGAGCTTACCTGAAAATAGGCGAGCTATTGTTCAACATGCATGAAACCTTGCCGAAGAAATAGTTTCCGATCTCCACCGTCTAGAATGAAGGTAACATCTAGGCGCACCATATATCCAATAATGAGCATGATCCAACGGTGGAAGAGAGATAAATCAGCCGACGACCAAAACTGCTCTACAGAATTATTTCCTTTTGTTTTCCAGAAAAGTTCAGATGATGATTTCTGTCAAACGGATTGTGTTCCTTCCAATCCCTCTGGTCAGTTAGTAGAGGAGTGTGAGAAGAACAATATATCAAAAACTCAATATGATCCAACGGTGGATTATAGAGATATAGCCACCGGAGTATTATTGTTTCTTCCAAATTCTGCACCCCTCTCTCTAGCCGAATTCTCCATTGTCTCTCCCTCTTTTCTCTTTTTTTTTTCTTTTCCTTGAACTGGTGGCCTTTGGCTGTTTTAAATGTACATTTTCCTCTAATTACAATTATGTCCCTCATTGATGCCTTTATGTATTTTATTTTATTTTTCATGTAAACTATCCGGTTTATTTCTGCTTAATCGCTAGTCTTTACTGAACTCCGATTGGGATGTGATCTTTAACCAAGGTAGGAAAACTTATTAATAGACTTCATGCAAAATTGCATCCTGATCCGACGATTGGATCGAGAGCTTTGCTTTCTAATATAAAATTGGTCATTTCATGACTTTTCATAAACAATCTAGATTTTTCTTGTTCAATCTTCACATAAAATCATATCAATTGTCCTTCTAACCCTTTAAGGTCATTTTATTATTTTGGAATATATTCATTTTAGAATTTCCACCTTTACTTATTTACCGGGCTTATTACCGTTTTAAAATAACATCACTAATTTTAATCGGTGTTTGCACCTTCAGTCTTACCCTTTTCATTGCATTATCCTTTATTATAATGTATTCTTTATTACCTCACTTATTTCCTAGAAATATTTTGTCATTTTTCTCATTATTTTATCCATCAAAACACATTACCAGTTTCTCTGTCCTTATGAATTCTAAATCAAAATTCATTTTATGGAGGTCATCTTTTCCATTATATATCATTATTTATCTATTATTTCTAATCTTGGTTTCCATCATTCATTGAAATATTACCACTTTCAGTCTTATGTTTACATGAGGGTTTACGCATCTGCATATTTAAATTATAATTTTCCAGGGTTTCACACATAAAGTCAATACCCCAAACATCAAAAATTTCACTTACAAGAATATTCATTAAAGGCATTTGATTCTTATAAGTGATATTACCTATTCTTTGGTATTTTTCACATGATTTGCAGAACTGATATGCATCTTTAAAAATAGAAGGCCAATAGAAACCACTTTCAAGTACCTTGTGGGCTGTTCTTTTTGCTCCAAAATGCCCACCACAAGAATGAGAATGACAAAAAGTAAGAATGGAATGAAATTCATCTTGTGGTACACACCTCCTAATTACTTGATCCGCACAAAATTTCCAAAGGTAAGGATCGTCCCAAAAATAATATTTAGCATCAGCTCGTAACTTATCTTTTTGGGGTTTAGACAAACCTGGAGGGAATTCTTTGGTGACAAAATAGTTTACCAAATCAGCATACCATGGTCTTGTAGAGGAATGCAACATATACAACTACTCATCGGGGAATGTCTCTCTTGTTGTTTCAATCTGTATATCCTCGGTCCTCAGTCGGCTCAAGTGATCAGCCACATGGTTTTCGGCACCTTTTTTGTCTTTGATCTTAAGATCGAATTCTTGTAAAAGCAAGATCCACCTAATCAGTCTTGGTTTGGACTCCTTCTTCTTCAAAAGATACCTGAGAGTTGCATGGTCAGTAAAAACAATGACTTTTGTACCAAGTAGATATGACCTGAATTTTTCAAGAGCAAACACCACTGCAAAAGGTTCGTTTTCAGTTGTATGGTAATTGCATTGTGCTCCATCCAACATGCGAGAAGCATAGGCGATAACATGCAAATTCTTCCCAATTCTTTGCCCAAGCACAGCTCCTACCGCATAGTCACTCGCATCACACATTATCTCAAAAGGTTCATCCCAATTTGGTGGTTGGATGATAGGGGCAGATGTGACACGTCTCTTAAGCTCATCATGGGCATCTTTACATGCTTGATCAAACACAAAATCCACTTCTTTGGCTAATCGTTTGCACAAGGGTGCTGTAATCTTTGAGAAATCTTTGATAAAGCGTCGATAGAAACCTGCATGGCCTAGAAAAGAACGAACTTCCCTCACGCATGAGGGGTAAGGTAATGATGAAATAACATCTATCTTAGCTTTATCAACCTCTAATCCATGTGAAGACACAACATGCCCAAGAACTATTCCTTGTTCTACCATAAAATAACACTTTTCATAGTTCAAGACAAGGTTAGTTTCAATGCAACTTTTCAAGATTAAAGATAAATTTTGTAAACATTTATCAAAAGAATCACCATACACCGTGAAATCATCCATAAAAACCTCGATTATTCTTTCAACATAGTCAGAAAAAATACTCATCATGCATCTTTGAAAAGTTGCAGGAGCATTACAGAGACCAAAAGGCATTCTCCTATATGCGTATGTACCAAATGGACATGTAAATGTAGTCTTTTCTTGATCCTCAGGATTAATAACAATCTGATTGTATCCACTATATCCATCAAGAAAGCAATAAAAAGACTTACCTGCTAGGCGTTCAAGCATTTGATCCATGAATGGTAATGGGAAATGATCTTTGCGTGTAGAAAGATTGAGCTTTCTGAAATCAACACACATTCTCCATCCACTCGAGATGCGAGTAGGAATGAGCTCATCATTTTTGTTTTCACCAACGTGATTCCGGTCTTTTTGGGCACCACATGGATTGGCGCGACCCATTTACTGTCAGTGATGGGGTAAATGACTCCTGCATCTAACAATTTCAAAATTTCAGCTTTCACTACCTCCATCATAGGCGGGTTCAACCTCCTTTGCATTTCCCTTGTTGGTTTTGCGTTGTCCTTCAATAGTATGTGATGCATACACATTGAGGGACTAATGCCCTTGATGTCGGCTAAAGTCCATCCAATGGCCGTCTTGTGATCACACAACAACTTCACAAGCTTTTCCTCTTGCATACTTGTCAAACCTTTTGCTATGATAACGGGAAGTGTATTGTTGTCGCCAATGAATACATACTTCAAATTATCGGGCAAAGGTTTTAATTCTAACTCAGGGGCCTGTAAAATAGATGGCAAAAGCTTTTTTATGTGAGAGTACTAAATCAACAAAGACATTACCATGGGGAATGGTTTGCAAAGCTTATAAGGCCAATATTGATTCGTGCACGTTTTGGGGAACACACACGTGCCTCTCCATCTCTTCTATCTTGGTGAAATCATAGCCATAGCTCAAAGCTATGCTTAATCCGTCTTCGCAATCAAAATCACAAACTTGCTGCACACACTTATCAACTTGGTCATAGCATGTGATAGAATAAACATTGCTATAAGGATATTTCATTGCATCATGAAAATTGAATTCAATTTTTCATCTCCTACTTCCATAGACAAGGTATCCTTACCACAATCAATCTTTGTGTTGACGGTTTTCAAGAATGGTCTCCCAAACAATATAGGAGTCTGGTTGATGAATCACAAGAATCATGTTCCATATCAAGAATATAAAAATCATATGGAATAACCAAACTATCAATCTTGACTAGTACATCTTCTATCACACCAAGTGGGTAAACAAAACTACGATCCGCAAGTTGTATTACAATGCTAGTTTTATTCAAAGGCTCAAGACTAAGAGAATCATAAACATGTTTGGGCATAACACTAATGGATGCACCTAAATCGCATAAAGCTCTTTTAAAACTAGCATTACCAATAACACATGGGATAGTAAATGCACCTGGGTCTTTTTGTTTCAAAGGAAGATTCTTTTGAACAACGGCAGATACAACTTCACCCATACATGGCAAATGCCTCCTTTTATAGGCCAAAATTCGGAACTATTGATTTGTTGACTAATTGATGAGTGGGTGGCCACATCTTGACTTGGTGACAATTCTTATCTTCTTGTCTGCCAAAAACATCATTGATGACGTCATAATTTGAACAAACTTAAATCATAAAAGTTCTAGGCAATTGTCTCATCTTTCCAGGGTAAACATTTGAGATCATTTGGACTTCTAGAACTTGAGATATGGGCTGAACACTAAACAGTGTCTGGGCTGCAGGACAGATTCAGACTTCTTTGTTGTTGCTACAATTGGGACTTGAAAACAGCATTTTTAAATCTTGGGCTCCACATGAAAGTTGTAGGCCTATGTCTTATCTTTCCATCCATATAAAATGGACCTAAATCCAAGATCTACAGCTCCAGATATGACCCAATTACCGAACAGTGTTCCAGTTTGGACTGCACCAGCATCTCTTTTCTAAGTTTGGCCATCTCTTTGTCCTTTCAATTTCAGTACTTCAACTCATCAATCAATTCTTTCATTTATGTGATAGGCCTGCATTTAAGATGAACATTTACCATAAATTAAAGGTATCTTATATAATTAGATATGTTATTATAAAACATGCTTTAGTTAAGGAGTTATTGATACTTCATGTGCAAAATGATGATATAAAACCTTGATAAAAATGCACTTTCAAGTACTAATCACACCCCCCAACCAGCTTATTACTAGTTCCTAGTAATTAAGGCGTTAAAATAGAAAAATAATTTGCAAATTCCACAAAGCAAGGCATTCATCATTCAACTTCCATTAATCTATCCAGATAAACAAACTCTCATTAAATTTTATATATCTGCTCAATACCTCTTAAACAAAATATTAATAAACCTTCCTTGTTATGTGCTCAATGTATGAAACATAGATGATGGGGCTTTTATTGGAAGAAAACAATATTTTGTTCTAATGTTTAAGGTTAACTTCTTTGGGTTGGGATTATTTTATTTTATTTTACTCTTTTTTTTTAATATCTATACATATAACTTAAAACACAATGCATCTTTAACCCATGTAACGAGCTTTCGGCTAATGACTCCCAGACCAGTTGATCTTAGGGCATTAGGTGTTGAGACACCCCTACGAGCTTAGTAACTCGGGTTGCAGATACTGATACGTAGATAGTGCAATGTTTGATTCCCTTAAGCTTTTCTCCTTAACCCATGTAATAAGCTTTGGGCCAATAGCTCCCAAGCCAGTTGACTTTAGGGTATTAGGTGTTAAAACACCCCTTCGGGCTTAATTGCTTAGGTTAGGGAGGCTACGAAACCAAACTTATCTACGTTTTTATTATCATCATTTTTTCTCTCTCTTTTTTTTTGTTTTTTTTTTGTTTTTTTTTGTTTGCAAATTATAGACTATCCCTATCCCTTAGTTGTTACCTTTAACAAAAGAACATAAATAATGTATAATCCAATGTGCAACCCACAATCATATGTTAAAGTGTGTGTGTGAACATGAAGGTTTAAGAATATTTGTTAAATAAGTATATGAGCAGAACCAAGTAATAACAATGCGAGAGTTTGTAAACCTGAATATTTCAAGAAGTATTCTAATAGGCCTTGTTATGAATATTGCTAATAACCATTAGAAAATGTTTACTAAGATGCGTCTCAAGAGTCATTCCCCCTTACTCTGCCATCCTAGTAATAACAGTTTTGCCAAATGGTTTTTAAAACAAAAACAGTTAGTTAGTTAGTTTTTTTGTTTTTTTTTAAATACTACTACCCTCTCCCCCCAACCAAAACGAGACATTGTCCTCAATGTCCTAAGGTAGAAAGATAGAGTATAGAAGACATCACCTGAAATAACGAACACTAATAAACCTGAAACACACTTAAACAAATATAAGAAATAACAAAACAGAAAAAAAATATTATGCTATTAATAAAACTGAAAGACATAAATTTTTACAAACTCAGACTCAAATCGTAGTTGTGATTGTGGCTCACATCTTCCCTTGGTTTTACGTCCAAGAACGGCTTAAACGCCCTCTATGGGTCGGGGATAGGCTTCCCATTCAGTTTTCTTAAAAACTGGCAAACATGGTCTTTTTTAGTCAGATTCCCAAGACTAAGTCGATCACGTTCTTTATGGAAATGGGGTCATAAGTCTTGAAATGCACAATGCACATCTTCACCAGGATATGTCTCCAAAGTCAATAGAAGATTATCTAAAGATTCCTTATGTTTTGAAATAAATCCTGACTTTTGACAATTTTCACAAGCTTTGCAGAATGCATGCGTGTCCCTGAACATGGTGGGCCAATAAAATCCATTTTGAAAGATTTTTACAATGGTCTTTTTTGACGAGAAATGACTCCCACATGCTTCAGAATGATAAAATTTAATGACACTACTTACCTCATTGTCCGCAATGCATCTTTGAAATATTTGATCAGGACAATGTTTGATAAGTTAAGGTCATCCCAATAAAAGTTTCTCACTTCGTTCAAAAACTTTCCTTTATCTTCGGTACTCCAATGAGTTGGCAAATCTCCTGAGGCAAGGAAATTGATATTTTTAGCAAACCAAGGCATTGAACTAAGAGAAAGTAAGGATTTGTCAGGAAAGTAATCATCGGTTGGTGTGATGTCAGATATCGAATCTATTGTCACTCTTGACAAAAGATTCGCATCAACATTTTCAATGCCTTTTTCATCCATGATTTCTTCCTAAGAATAAGTCATTTGCAAATCTTCAAATTCATCAAACTCAGTATTACTCAAAGTAGATTCAAATTGATCATAAATCAATTCTTCAATAAAATCTACTTCTTGTAAATCATTATCATCTCCAGGTTGCTTGCAAATGTTGAAAATATTCATCTCCAATGTCATGTTTCCAAAAGATAGCTTCATCAGTCCATTCCTACAATTAATCAATGCATTAGAAGTTGCAAGAAATGGACGCCCTAAAATAACAGGAAATGAATTACATGCTTCAACAGGTTGTGTGTCCAAGACAATAAAGTCCACAGGATAAATGAATTTATCAACTTGTACTAACACATCGTCAACTATTCCTCTAGGCACTTTTACAGATCTATCGGCAAGTAAAAGAGTTACATAAGTTGGTTTTAACTCACCTAGATTGAGACTTTGAAAAACTGAATATGGAAGTAAATTCACACTAGCTCCAAGATCGAGTAAAGCTCTTTCAATTTTATGTTCTCCAATAAAGCATGAAATTGTAGGACAACCAGGGTCTTTATATTTCAATGCATTATTGTTCTGAAGAATGGCACTTACTTGTTCGACTAAAAAGGCTTTCTTTTTCACATTCAGTTTTCTCTTCACAGTGCACAGATCTTTCAAAAATTTAGCATAAGAAGGAACCTGTTTAATAGCATCCAACAAAGGTATATTGATCCTTACTTGTTTGAAAGTTTCAAAGATTTCAGAGTTGTGATTGACTTTCCTTTGTTTAGTCATGGCATGAGGAAATGGAAGTGCTGGCGGAGAATCAGTCTTTTCTTTGCAATGATCAGATTCAAGCCCTTCCTTACCCTCAGAGATTGATTCATCATCATTCTCACAAGGTTCAAGAATGGGTTTTTCAATAACCTTACCACTGCAAAGAGTGATGACTGATTTTACGTGATCCATGTGTTGGCTTCCCGAACTACTTGCATTCATATTGTATTGCCCCTTTGGATTTTGTTGTGGTTGAGATGGAAACTTACCTTTCTCTTGGAAACTGAGAGCAGATGTGAACTTTGCAAGAGTATCTTTAAAATCTGTCATGCTTTGAGCAAGTTGAGTATTAATTGCCTCTTGCTTTTCCATAAATGCATGCAATGTTTCCTCAAGATTTCTTTTAGGAGGTGGAGCATAGGGAGGTGTATATCCATGAGAATTTTGGAAATTATTATGTGCTTGAAACGGTGGCTGTGAAGTTTGTGCATTATTGTTCTCACTCTTCCAACTGAAATTTGGATGATTTCTCCAACCAGGGTTATATGTTTGTGAATATGGGTTATGGTTGGGCCTTTGAAAACTGTTTAATGCATGGGCTTGTTCATGGAGACATTCTTTAAAAGAAGGCAAGGTTGGACAATCATTGGTTGAATGTTCGTTGGTTTCACAGATTTGACATGCAATATCTTGAACAGATTTTAGTTGACTACTCTTTTTTAATTCTAGTGCCTCAACTTTTCTAGCTAAAGATGCAAACTTGGCTTGGAGGTCATGATCTTCCCTACGGTTGTACATACCCCCACTAGATGTATGAGATTGGGTTTTACTTGGTGCCTCATAAGTACCTGTGGTGTCTCAATTTTGTGCATTTTAAGCTAGCAAATCTAAGTACTCCATTACTTCATTAAGGTCTTTATCCTCAAAAGTTCCATTGCACATCAATTGAACCATTTGCCTATCTCTGGGAGTTAACCCTTCATAAAAATGTGAAACTAATCTCCATGTTTCAAAACCATGATGGGGGCAAGTATTAAGTAAGTCTCGATACCTATCCCAACATTGGTAAAATGTTTCTCCTGGTTTTTGAGAGAAAGTAATGATTTGTCTTTTGAAAGAGTTTGTTCTGTGGGATGGAAAAAACTTCTTTAAAAATTGTTGTTGCATTTCATCCCAAGCATGAATGGATCCAGGTCTCAAATTTTGTAGCCATGTTTTAGCTTTATCTTTTAACGAAAAAGGAAAAAGCTTCAATCTAATGGTGTTCATGCTACAATTTGAGTCATTATACGTGTTGCAAACCTCCTCAAATTCCCTTAAATGCAAGTATGGATTTTCTAAATCTAAGCCATGAAAAGATGGTAAAAGTTGAATAATGCCTGTCTTAAAATTAAAATGAGATGCATCAGGAGGAAAAACTATGCATGAGGGTGCACTTGTTGTTGTGGGATTCATATGGTCTCTAAGAGTTCTAACCCGAATATTCTCATTATTCTCATTATGAAGCGATTGGTTATCTTCTTCAGCCATATTTTCTGAAAATGATGAGGATACCCTACAAAGTCTACCAGTTAATGTATGTGACCACACTCTCATGCACGTGTAAGAAGAGAATAAAAGGAAGAAGAAAACAAAAGAAAGAGAAACAAAACAAAAGAAACAAAGTTAGATACAAGAAAAGAGAAAAGAGAAAAGAGAAAATAAAATAAATACTATAATTTGTACAAGAATTTACCTTCCCAGCAACGGCGCCAAAAACTTGACATGACCAAAAGATTGATGTCTTTTCCCAAGTGCAGGAGTGTCGAAGTAATAAATAACCCGGCAAGACCGGGGTCGAACCACAGGGAGGTTACTTGTATAAATTATAAGCAATAATACAACAACAATAGTAACAACAACAACAATAATAATGGGAGTCTGTTCCTGTTGATCCTGTTTATGGTTTGCTCAAGGGAGCCTGTTCCCTTTGCCTGGATTTGTATGACTTCTGTATTGCTGGTTTCCAGCTTGTATCGCAAGCTTGTCTTGCTCTTTTTGATCTATAATATTCTTACATTTGATCAAAAAAAAATAGTAGTAGTAGTAGTAGTAATAATAATACCAATAATACTATTAATAATGATAATAATAAAGATGATGAAGAAGAAGTTGATGAGAACTTTGAGATGGAAGATTAACGTAAGGATTAAACAATGATAACAACAAATGTCAAGGTTAAAGGATCCACTAATAGTATTTCAAACAAGTATAGTATAAACCCTTATTATTCAATTGGAAACCACACACAAGGAGGTTCCAATCAGATTATAAATTGTTAACATGATTACATTAGCTATCTTATTCGAATAATGCTAATACTTGTAAATGTTTTCAGGCATTCATGATTATAACTTATGTTAACAACAAATCAAGTTCCTTTCATAGCTAAGGTGTCGGTTATACCATACAGTATGGGCTATGAAAGTGCCAAGTATTTGTTGTACCAAGTGTTATACAACATAAATCTAGATTAACCATTTAACAAGCAAAGTATTAAAAGTGAATAAGATAACAAATATAAAGCATGTTAGTATCCAACATTAAAGTCCATGTGAGTTTATATTATACTTATCCTTACACCATTAGTGTAACCTTTTCACCTTGACATAATTAACTTAGCTAGACATAATGAAAGAAAGAAACATAAATAAACAAGATAAGAACATAAGTAAGATAAAAGTTAACTAAGTAAAGGAAAGGAAATGAAAGGCATAAACTTGATATTAATGAAAGCAAAGCATAAGCAATACAAAGAGAGAAAGCAAGAGCATGATCTTGATCTCAACACCAAGATGCCTAAATACATGGCAAATGCCTCCTTTTATAGGCCAAAATTCGGAACTATTGATTTGTTGACTAATTGATGAGTGGGTGGCCACATCTTGACTTGGTGACAATTCTTATCTTCTTGTCTGCCAAAAACGTCATTGATGACGTCATAATTTGAACAAACTTAAATCATAAAGGTTCTAGGAAATTATCTCATCTTTCCAGGGTAAAAATTTGAGATCATTTGGACTTCTAGAACTTGAGATATGGGCTGAACACTAAACAGTGTCTGGGCTGCATGACAGATTCGGACTTCTTTGTTGTTGCTACAATTTGGACTTGAAAATAGCATTTTTAAATCTTGGGCTCCACATGAAAGTTGTAGGCCTATGTCTTATCTTTCCATCCATATAAAATGGACCTAAATCCAAGATCTACAGCTCCAGATATGACCCAATTACCGAATAGTGTTCCAGTTTGGACTGCACCAGCATCTCTTTTCTAAGTTTGGCCATCTCTTTGTCCTTTCAATTTCAGTACTTCAACTCATCAATCAATTCTTTCATTTATGTGATAGGCCTGCATTTAAGATGAACATTTATCATAAATTAAAGGTATCTTATATAATTAGATATGTTATTATAAAACATGTTTTAATTAAGGAGTTATTGATACTTCAAGTGCAAAATGATGATATAAAACCTTGATAAAAATGCACTTTCAAGTACTAATCAGTAACGGTATTAGAAGCCAAAGTTTTCATCATCTCACGAAGATCATCATTGGATGATGACCCCATAACATTGGAGTTTGTGAATGGAGGGGGTTGTCTTGCTTGATAATTTTGTTGGGGCTGAAATCCATGGGGATGGAATTGTCGGCCTTGATTGCCTCGTTGGGATGGGTTGCCGTAGCGTAAGTTGGGATGATCTCTCCATTCGGGATTGTACGTGTTGGAAAAGGGATCATATTTACGCGGGGGCTGTCCGTTGAATGCTCCATCAATTGCATGAGCTTGTTTAATGTAATCTTCTTGCATTGTTGGGCACATATCCGAAGCATGTCCTTGTAAGGAGCAATGCTACAAACTTTCACCTCCTGCACATTTCCACAAGCCAAAGAACGCACAAGAGAAGTAAGATCATTAACTTTATTTTCAAGGTTAGAAATACTTACCTCATTTACTCGTTTGTTGGAGAAGTCTCCACGAGTGCCAAACTGTTTTGAGTTGGCTGCCATGTTTGAGATCAATTGGCGTGCAGCCTCAGGTGTCTTATCCACCAATGCGCCTCCACTTGCAGCATCAATGATACTACGGTCAGTAGGCATCAATCCTTTATAGAAATATTGAATGAGCAGCTGATCAGGTATTTGATGATGAGGACATTGAATGCAGAGTTGCTCAAATCTTTCCCAATATTCAGAGAGTGTCTCTCCATGAGATTGCCGAATCCCACATATTTCTTTCCTTATGTTGGCAACTCGAGATGCTGGGAAATACTTCTCAAGGAAAATCTTCTTCATAGTATTCCAAGTTCCAATAGATCCTGGGAGAATAGAGAAAAGCCATGCCTTTGTTGCCCCCTTCAAAGAGAAAGGGAAAGCTTTCAACTTAACTTGTTCTTCATCAACTCCATTCGGTTTCATGCCAACACAAACCATATGGAACTCCTTGAGATGAGTATGAGGATCTTCTCCTGCAAGACCATTAAATATTGGTAAAAAATGAATAAAACCAGATTTGAGCTCAAAGTTTACATTATTGTCAATGTTTATGCACAATGGTTGATTTTCCACGTTAGGAGCAACAAGCTCCTTGAGTGTTTGTTGTCGTGCAACCGCCATGGTGTTGAGGCGAGCTTCCTTTCTATTTCAAGATCAACCTACACTTGAATTTGATTAGTAGAACGGATCACAGGCATAAATTGCTAAGAAAACTCAAAAGAAAGTAACCACACAAGAGATCGAAAACAATGCAAATTGTACGAAAATCCTACGGTAGAAAACTAAAACTGCCTAAAAATACTAGAAAACAGTGGAATTTGGCCTCAATAGGGTGGGGCTAGTCATTTATCACTAGTCCTGTTCAGAACGTTGTTTTCCTTTAGGAAATAAAAGAACGATACCTAATTCCACCAAAAACTCTGTTTTGAACAGTACCGCCGTCGCAAGTGAACAGTACCGTCGCAAGCAAAAATTCTGTTTCTCTTTTTTTTTTTTGAATCACAGCAAATAAAAATAACAGTACAAGCACAACAATCAACTAAAATTACCTCCTCGGCAACGGCGCCAAAATTTGTTGTGATGTCGCGGTCGCACAAATTTATTACCCTAGCTTAAAACACACAAGATAGTATAGAGCAAGCAAGGGGTCGATCCCACGAGGAAGTTTCAAGTCAGATTTTTATGTTGTACGTTATGTAATTAGGGGGATTTGGTTTGTGATTATCTAAACTATGACAACAATTAAACTAGCAAACAAAATCAATTAAAACCGAAAAATATCAAGAAAACAAACCTTGGTCGCAAGCACACATCCACCAACGGAAATTAGAACCAGTCCTTGAAATGAAAATTGTAGTTTATGTTCTGAAATTTTATCTTTTCTTAACGTTGATTAATTAACGGATCTACCGTATAACTAATCCTAACCAATAAACAATCAAAGTGTCCGCACTAATGATTCAATTTAATGGTAGCTTTAAGAACTAGATAATTTCATCAAGATTAACATACAAGCTGTCCGCAGCTTGTGTCACTTTGTTCTAATGTTCTCCCTAAGTTCAATAACGTAGTTCCACCACAATTATCAAGCTTAGTTGCTTCACAAGTTCATATATCACAACTCCGGTTTTGATATTAAACTTAGCAATAGATTGTTTACAACAATAACTTAGAGTCCGCTCTAGCAATCATCAACAACAATCATAGGAAAACAATCATACTTATTCATAACATAAACTAAAAATAGAAGGAAGAATAAATCTCACGGTTCTTGAAATCCGAAGGTTTGTTGTGTCCTTGCAACCAAGAAAAGAGCTTAGCCTTGCATAACTATTGAACAACTACTTCTAAAGAATGAAAAGAGCATGATTTTTTGGGTTTGTAGAGGAGAGAATTTGTGTTTATTCTGTGCTGGCTGCTGCCTCCTTCTGCTCTCCCTCTTTTCTACTGGCTGCTGCCCCTTCTCTCTTTCTTTTTATATGCTAAGAAACCCTAGTCTCTATTTTACAAAATAGTCCTTCCTTAAGTTGGCAGTTTACATTCAAGTACTTCAATAACTATTTTCCCTAAAAAGAAGAAATAGCCTTGCATGAAATCTTTAAGCCCTGACTTAGAGGAGCTAAATTGCTGATATAAAAACTTGGATGTCGGTTAAGATGCTTCAGAATGTAATTTGGACTCGTTTCTTCATGAAACCTATTTGCTGGCAGAATTCAGTTGTCATCTTTGAAAAATCATATCTCCCTCATATGACGTCGTTTTTGGCTGATATTTGGAGCGTGGATAGGTCTATCAATTAGGAATCTAAGAAAATTTATTTTGCATCAATTGGACTTCTGTAGATCCAGATATTAAATTTTGAATGGCCAAAGGTCAACACTGGCAGAATGCGAGATTTGACTTTGCAGGATGTGATTTCCATGATCTTTCTCTTTTTATTTTTCTTGCATTACATTTTCAAAAAGGTATGGATGTTAGCTTTTTAGTGGCACTGGAATCACTTCATTTCGATCACTAGAACTCACGCTCTGCACAAAACATCGACTGAACGTCAAATCTGCCAATTACCTCTAATTTACTCCTTTTTGCATCTTTCATCCAAAAGTACCTTCAAAACATAAAATAAAGAATATCAAGACATTTTATATGTAAAACATGGACAAAACATTAGGTAGATGTGGGTGAAACTATCGAATAATATGGTTACATCATAGCCTCATGTCCTATCTTTCCAACGACATAAATTATGCTTGAATCAGAGTTTTATAACTCCATATATTGTTAAATATCTGAGGATAAGTCAGACAGTAACAGTTTAAAAACGGACAGTAATAGTTGGACAGTAGAAGTCCTAGTGTTTGTTGATGATCGATTTTGACTAACTTAGAGGCAGAATTGGGTTCTCCTCAAATCATAGAACTTGTAGCCTCATGTCTTATCTTTCCAATAGACAAATTATGCTTGAATTGGAGTTCTATAACTCCAGATATTGTTAAAAATCTGAGCAGAGATCAAACAGTAACACTTACAAAACGGACAGTAAAAGTTGGATAGTAACAGTCCAAGTGTTTGTTGATGAGCGATTTTGACTATCTTAGATGCAGAACTGGGTTCTCCTAAAACATAGAACTTGTAGCCTCATGTCTTATCTTTCTAACGACACAAATTATGCTTGAATTCAAGTTCTAGAAATCCAGTTATTGTTCAAAATCTGAGAAGAGGTCAGACAGTAACTGTTCAAAAACAGACAGTAACAGTTGGACAGTAACAGTCCAAGTGTTTGTTGAGGAGCGATTTTGACTATCTTAGAGGCAGAACTGGGTTCTCTTCAAACATAGAACTTGTAGCCTCATGTCTTATCTTTCTAACGACACAAATTATGCTTGAATTGAAGTTCTACAACTCCAGATATTGTTCAAAATCTGAGAAGAGGTCAGAGAGTAACTGTTCAAAATCAGACAGTAACAGATGGACAGTAACAGTCCAAGTGTTTGTTCATGAGCGATTTTGACTATCTTAGATGCAGAACGTAAAACATGTAGCCTCATATCTTATCTTTCCAATGACACAAATTATGCTTGAATCGAAGTTCTATAACTCTAGATATTGTTAAAAATATGAGGAGAGGTCAGACAGTAACAGTTGGACAGTAACTATCCAAGTGTTTGTTAATCAGCGATTTTGACTATCTTAAAGGTAGAACTAGGTTCTCCTTAAACATAAAACATGTAGCCTTATATCCTATATTTCCAATGACACAAATTACGCTTGAATCAGAGTTTTATAACTGCATATATTGTTAAAAATCTGAGGAGAGGTCAGACAGTAACAATTCAAAAACGGACACTAACAGTTGGACAGTAACAGTCCAAGTGTTTGTTCATGAGCGATTTTGACTATCTTAGATGCAGAATGTAAAACATGTAGTCTCATGTCTTATCTTTCCAACGACACAAATTATGCTTGAATCGAAGTTCTATAACTCCAGATATTGTTAAAAATATGAGGAGAGGTCAGACAGTAACAGTTGGATAGTAGTTGTCCAAGTGTTTGTTAATCAGTGAATTTGATTATCTTAAAGGCAGAACTGGGTTCTCCTCAAATCATAGAACTTGTATCCTCATGTCCTATCTTTCCAACTACACAAATTATGTTTGAATTGGAGTTCTATAACTCCATATATTGTTAAAAATCTTAGGAAATGTCATATAGTAATAGTTCAAAAACGGACAGTAACAGTCCAAGTGTTTGTTGATGAGCGATTTTGACAATCTTATAGGCAGAACTGAGTTCTCCTCAAACATAAAACTTCTAGCCTCATGTCTTATCTTTCTAACGACACAAATTATGCTTGAATTGCAATTCTATAACTCCAGATATTGTTAAAAATTTGAGAAAAGATCAGACAGTAACAGTTCAAAAACGGACAGTAACAGTTGGAGAGTAACAGTTTAAATGTTTGTTTATGAGCGATTTTGACTATCTTAGATGCAGAACTTGGTTCTCCTCAAAACATAAAACATGTAGCCTCATGTCTTATCTTTCCAACGACACAAATTTTGCTTGAACCAGATTCTATAACTCCAGATATTGTTAAAAATCTGAGGAGAGCTCAGACAATAATAGTTCAAAAATGGACAGTAACAGTTGGACAGTAACAGTCTAAGTGTTTGTTCATGAGCGATTTTGACTATCTTAGATGCAGAATGTAAAACATGTAGTCTCATGTCTTATCTTTCCAACGACACAAATTATGCTTGAATCGAAGTTCTATAACTTCAGATATTGTTAAAAATATGAGGAGAGGTCAGACAGTAACAGTTGGACAGTAACTGTCCAAGTGTTTGTTAATCAGCGATTTTGACTATCTTAAAGGCAGAACTGGGTTCTCCTTAAACATAAAACATGTAGCCTCATATCCTATCTTTCCAACGACACAAATTACGCTTGAATCGGAGTTCTATAACTGCATATATTGTTAAAAATCTGAGGAGAGGTCAGACAGTAATAGTTCAAAAATGGACAGTAACAGTCCAAGTGTTTGTTGATGAGCGATTTTGACAATCTTATAGGCAGAACTGAGTTCTCCTCAAACATAAAACTTCTAGCCTCATGTCTTATCTTTCTAACGACACAAATTATGCTTGAATTGCAATTCTATAACTCCAGATATTGTTAAAAATTTGAGAAAAGATCAGACAGTAACAGTTCAAAAACGGACAGTAACAGTTGGAGAGTAACAGTTTAAATGTTTGTTTATGAGCGATTTTGACTATCTTAGATGCAGAACTTGGTTCTCCTCAAAACATAAAACATGTAGCCTCATGTCTTATCTTTCCAACGACACAAATTTTGCTTGAACCAGATTCTATAACTCCAGATATTGTTAAAAATCTGAGGAGACCTCAGACAATAATAGTTCAAAAATGGACAGTAACAGTTGGACAGTAACAGTCTAAGTGTTTGTTCATGAGCGATTTTGACTATCTTAGATGCAGAATGTAAAACATGTAGTCTCATGTCTTATCTTTCCAACGACACAAATTATGCTTGAATCGAAGTTCTATAACTCCAGATATTGTTAAAAATATGAGGAGAGGTCAGACAGTAACAGTTGGACAGTAACTGTCCAAGTGTTTGTTAATCAGCGATTTTGACTATCTTAAAGGCAGAACTGGGTTCTCCTTAAACATAAAACATGTAGCCTCATATCCTATCTTTCCAACGACACAAATTACGCTTGAATCGGAGTTCTATAACTGCATATATTGTTAAAAATCTGAGGAGAGGTCAGACAGTAATAGTTCAAAAATGGACAGTAACAGTTCGACAGTAACAGTCTAAGTGTTTGTTGACGAGCGATTTTGACTATCTTAGAGGCAGAACTGGGTTCTCCTAAAACATAAAACTTGTAGCCTCATGTCTTATCTTTCTAACGACACAAATTATGCTTGAATTGAAGTTCTACAACTCCAGATATTGTTTAAAATCTGAGAAGAGGTCAGACAGTAACTGTTCAAAAACAGACAGTAACAGTTGGACAGTAACAGTCCAAGTGTTTGTTCATGAGCGATTTTGACTATCTTAGATGCAGAACATAAAACATGTAGCCTCATGTCTTATCTTTCCAATGACACAAATTATGCTTGAATCGAAGTTCTACAACTCCAGATATTGTTCAAAATCTGAGAAGAGGTCAGATAGTAACAGTTCAAAAACGGACACTAATAGTTGGACAGTAACAGTCCAAGTGTTTGTTCATAAGCGATTTTGACTATCTTAGATGCAGAACTGGGTTCTCTTTAAATCGAAAAACATGTAGCCTCATGTCTTATCTTTCCAACGACACAAATTATGCTTGAATTGAAGTTCTATAACTCCGTATATTGTTAAAAATCTAAGGAGAGGTTAGACAGTAATAGTTGGACAGTAGCTGTCCAAGTGTTTGTTAATAAGCGATTTTGACTATCTTACAGGCAAAACTGGGTTCTTCTCAAATCATAGAACTTGTAGCCTCATCTCCTATCTTTCCAACGACAAAAATTATGTTTGAATTGGAGTTCTATAACTCCATATATTGTTAAAAATCTGAGGAGAGGTCAGACAGTAATAGTTCAAAAACGGACAGTGACAGTTGGACAGTAACAGTCCAAGTGTTTGTTCATGAGCGATTTTGACTATCTTAGATGCAGGATGTAAAACATGTAGTCTCATGTCTTATCTTTCCAACGACACAAATTATGCTTGAATCGAAGTTTTATAACTCCAGATATTGTTTAAAATATGAGGAGAGGTCAGAGAGTAACAGATGGACAGTAACTGTCCAAGTGTTTGTTAATCAACAATTTTGACTATCTTAAAGGCAGAACTGGGTTCTCCTTAAACATAAAACATGTAGCCTCATGTCCTATCTTTCCAATGACACAAATTATGCTTGAATCAGAGTTCTATAACTCCATATATTGTTAAAAATCTGAGGAAAGGTCAGACAGTAACAGTTCAAAAACGGACAGTAACAGTCTAAGTGTTTGTTGACGAGCGATTTTGACTATCTTAGAGGCAGAACTGGGTTCTCCTAAAACATAAAACTTGTAGCCTCATGTCTTATCTTTCTAACGACACAAATTATGCTTGAATTGAAGTTCTACAACTCCAGATATTGTTCGAAATCTGAGAAGAGGTCAGAGAGTAACTATTCAAAAACAAACAGTAACAGATGGACAGTAACAGTCTAAGTGTTTGTTTATGAGCAATTTTGACTATCTTAGATGCAGAACTCGGTTCTCCTCAAAACGTAAAACATGTAGCCTCATGTCTTATCTTTCCAACAACATAAATTTTGCTTGAACCAGATTCTATAACCCCAGATATTGTTAAAAATCTGAGGAGAGCTCAGACAATAACAGTTCAAAAACAGATAGTAACAGTCTAAGTGTTTGTTCATGAGCGATTTTGACTATCTTAGATGCAGAATGTAAAACATGTAGCCTCATGTCTTATCTTTCCAACGACATAACTTTTACTTGAATCGGAGTTCTACAATTCCAGATATTGCTAAAACTCCAAGGAGAGGTCAGATAGTAACAGTTCAAAAATGGACAGTAATAGTTGGACAGTAACAGTCCAAGCGTTTGTTAATGAGTGATTTTGACTACCTTAGAGGCAGAACTGGGTTCTTCCCAAACATAGAACTTGTAGCCTCATGTCTTAGCTTTCCAACACCATAAATTTCACTTGAATCGGAGTTCTATAACACTAGATATAGTTAAAAATCTGACGAGAGGTCAAACAGTAACAGTTCAAAAATGGACAGTAACAGTCCAAGTGTTTGTTAATGAGCGATTTTGACTATCTTAGAGGCAAAAGTAGGTTCTTCCTAAAACTTAGAACCTGTAGCCTCATGTCTTACCTTTCCAACGCCACAAATTTCACTTGAATCAAAGTTCTATAACTCCAGATATAGTTAAAAATTTAAGGAGAGGTCAGACACTAACAGTTCAAAAATGGACAGTAACAGTTGGATAGTAACAGTCCAAGCGTTTGTTAATGAGTGATTTTGACTACCTTAGAGGCAGCACTGGGTTCTTCCCAAAACATATAACTTGTAGCTTCATGTCTTACCTTTCCAACACCACAAATTTCACTTGAATCAGAGTTCTATAACTCCAGATATAGATAGAAATTTGAGGAGAGGTCAGATAGTAACAGTTCAAAAACGGACAGTAAAAGTTGGATAGTAAGAGTCCAAGTGTTTGTTGATGAGCGATTTTGACTGTCTTAGATGCTGAACTGGGTTCTCCTCAAAACGTAAAACATGTAGCCTCATGTCTTATCTTTCCAACGACACAAATTATGCTTGAATTGAAGTTCTATAACTCCAGATATTGTTCAAAATCTAAGAAGAGGTCAGACAGTAACTGTTCAAAAATAGACTGTAACAGTTGGACAATAACAGTCCAAGTGTTTGTTCATGAGCGATTTTGACTATCTTAGATGCAGAATGTAAAACAAGTAGCCTTATGTCTTATCTTTCCAACGATATAAATTATGCTTGAATCGAAGTTTTATAACTCCAGATATTGTTAAAAATCTGAGGAGAGGTCAGACAGTAACAGTTGGACAGTAATAGGTGGACAGTAGCTGTTCAACTGTTTGTTAATCAGCGATTTTGACTATCTTAAAGGCAGAACTAGGTTCTCCTCATATCATAGAACTTGTAGCCTCATGTCCTATCTTTCCAACGACACATATTATGCTTGAATTCGAGTTCTATAACTCCATATATTGTTAAAAATTTAAGGAGAGATCAGACAGTAACAGTTGAAAAACAGACAGTAATAGTTGGACAGTAACAATCCAAGTGTTTGTTGATGAGCGATTTTAAATAACGTAGATGCAAAATGTAAAACATGTAGCGTCATGTCTTCTTTTCAGACGACATAAATTATGCTTGAATCGGAGTTCTATAACTCCAGATATTATTAAAAATCTGAGGAGAGGTCAGACAGTAACAGTTAGACAGTAACAGTCCAAGTGTTTGTTAATCAGTGATTTTGACTATCTTAAAGGCAGAACCGAGTTCTCCTTAAACATATAACATGTAGCCTCATATCTTATCTTTCCGACGACATAAATTATGCTTGAATTGGAGTTCTATAACTCCAGATATTGTTAAAAATCTGAGGAGAGGTCAGATAGTAACTGTTCAAATGTTTGTTAATCAGCGATTTTGACTATCTTAAAGGCAGAACTGGGTTCTCCTCATATCATAGAACTTGTAGCCTCATGTCCTATCTTTCCAACGACACATATTATGCTTGAATTGGAGTTCTATAACTCCATATATTGTTAAAAATCTGAGGAGAGGTCAGACAGTAACAGTTCAAAAACGGACAGTAATAGTTGGACAGTAACAGTCTAAGTGTTTGTTGATGAGCGATTTTGACTAACTTAGATGCAAAATGTAAAACATGTAACGTCATGTCTTGTTTTTCAAACGACACAAATTATGCTTGAATCGGAGTTCTATAACTCCAGATATTGTTAAAAATCTGAGGAGAGGTCAGACAGTAACAATTGGACAGTAACTGTCCAAGTGTTTGTTAATCAGCGATTTTGACTATCTTAAAGGCAGAACTGGGTTCTCCTTAAACATATAACATGTAGCCTCATTTCCTATCTTTCCAACGACACAAATTATGCTTGAATCGGAGTTCTATAACTTCAGATATTGTTAAAAATCTGAGGAGAGGTCAGACAGTAACTGTCCAAATGTTTGTTAATCAGCGATTTTGACTATCTTAAAGGCAGAACTGGGTTCTCCTCAAACATAGAACTTCTAGCCTCATGTCTTACCTTTCCAACAACACAAATTGTGCTTGAATTGCAGTTCTATAACTCCAGATATTGTTAAAAATATGAGAAAAGATCAGACAATAACAGTTAAAAAACGGACAATAACAGATAGGCAGTAACAATCTAAGTGTTTGTTTATGAGCGATTTTGACTATCTTAGATGCAGAACTAGGTTCTCCTCAAATCATAAAACACGTAGCCTCATGTCTTATCATTTTAATGACACAAATTTTGCTTGAACCAGATTCTATAACTCCAAATATTGTTAAAAATCTGAGGAGAGCTCAGACAATAACAGTTCAAAAACGAACAGTAACAATTGGACAGTAACAGTCCAAGTGTTTGTTGATGAGCGATTTTGACTATCTTAGATGTAGAACATAAAACATATAGCCTCATGTCTTATCTTTCCAGTGACACAAATTATGCTTGAATCGGAGTTCTATAACTCCAGATATTGTTAAAAATCTAATGACAGGTCAGACAGTAACAGATGGACAGTAACTGTCCAAATGTTTGTTAATCAGCAATTTTGACAATCTTAAAGGCAGAATTGGGTTTTTCTTAAAGATATAACATGTAGCCTCATGTCCTATCTTTCCAAGGACACAAATTATGCTTGAATCGGAGTTCTATAACTCCATATATTGTTAAAAATCTGAGGAGAGGTCAGACAGTAACAGTTAAAAAACAGACAGTAATAGTCTAAGTGCTTGTTGACGAGCGATTTTGACTATCTTAGAGGCAGAACAGGGTTCTCCTTAAACATAGAACTTGTAGCCTCTTGTCTTATCTTTCTAACGACACAAATTATGCTTGAATTGAAGTTCTATAACTCCAGATATTGTTCAAAATCTGAGAAGAGATTAGACTGTAACTGTTTAAAAACAGACTGTAACAGTTGGATAGTAACAGTCCAAGTGTTTGTTCATGAGCGATTTTGACTATCTTAGATGCAAAACGTAAAACATGTAGCCTTATGTCTTATCTTTCCAATGACACAAATTATGCTTGAATCGAAGTTTTATAACTCCAGATATTGTTAAAAATCTGAGGAGAGGTCAGACAGTAACAGTTGGACAGTAATAGTTGGACAGAAGCTGTTCAAGTGTTTGTTAATTAGCAATTTTGACTATCTTAAAGGTAGAACTGGGTTCTCCTCATATCATAGAACTTGTAGCCTCATGTCCTATCTTTCCCACGACATATATTATGCTTGAATTCGAGTACTATAACTCCATATATTGTAAAAAATCTGAGTAGAGGTCAGACAGTAACAGTTCAAAAACGGACACTAATAGTTGGACAGTAACAGTCCAAGTGTGTGTTGATGAGCGATTTTGACTAACTTAGATGCAAAATGTAAAACATGTAGCGTCATGTCTTGTTTTTCAAACGACACAAATTATGCTTGAATCAGAGTTCTATAACTCCAGATATTGTTAAAAATCTGAGGAGAGGTGAGACAGTAACAGTTGGACAGTAATAGATGGACAGTAATTGTCCAAGTGTTTGTTAATCAGCGATTTTGACTATCTTAAAGGCAGAACTGGGTTCTCCTTAAACATATATCATGTAGCCTCATGTCCTATCTTTCCAATGACACAAATTATGCTTGAATCGGTGTTCTATAACTCCGGATATTGTTAAAAATCTGAGGAGAGGTCAGACAGTAACAGATGGACAGTAACTGTCCAAGTGTTTGTTAGTCAGTGATTTTGACTATCTGAAAGGTAGAACTAGGTTCTCCTTAAATATAAAACATGTAGCCTTATGTCTTATCTTTCCAAGGACATAAATTATACTTGAATCGGAGTTCTATAACTCCATATATTGTTAAAAATCTGAGGAGAGGTCAGACAGTAACAGTTGGACAGTAACAGTCCAAGTGTTTGTTAATCAGCGATTTTGACTATCTTAAAGGCAGAACTGGGTTCTCCTTAACCATTAAATATGTAGCGTCATGTCCTATCTTTCCAACGACACAAATTATGCTTGAATCAGAGTTCTATAACTGCATATATTGTTAAAAATCTGAGGAGAGGTCAGACATTAACAGTTCAAAAACGGACAGTAACAGTTTGACAGTAATAGTCCAAGTGTTTGTGATGAGCGATTTTGACTATCTTAGAGGCAGAACTGGGTACTCCTAAAAAATAGAACATGTTGCCTCATGTCTTATCCAACGACACAAATTTCGCTTGAAATCGAGTTCTATAACACCAGATACTGTTAAAAATCTGAGGAGAGGTCAGATAGTAACAGTTCAAAAATGAACAGTAATAGTTGGACAACAACAGTCCAAATGTTTGTTGATGTGCGATATTGTCTATCTTGGATGCAGAACTGAGTTCTCCTCAGATCGTAGAACATGTAGCCTCATGTCTTATCTTTCCTATGATAAAAATTTCGCTTGAATTTGAGTGCTATAACACCAGATATAGTTAAAATCTGAGGAGAGGTCAGAGAGTAACAGTTCAAAAACGGTCAGTAACAGTTGGACAGTAACAGTCCAAATGTTTGTTGATGAGCGATTTTGAATATCTTAGATGCAGAACTGGGTTCTCCTCAAACGTGAAACATATAGCCTCATGTCTTATCTTTCCAACGACATAAATTTTACTTGAATCGGAGTTCTATAACTCCAGGGATTGTTAAAAATCTGAGGAGAGCTCAGACAATAACAGTTGGACAGTAATTGTCCAAGTGTTTGTTGATGAGCAATTTTGACTATCTTAGATGCAAAACTGGGTTCTCCTCAATCAAAAAACATGTAGCCTCATGTTTTATCTTTCCAACGACATAAATTATGCTTGAATCGGAGTTCTATAACTCCAGATATCGTTAAAAATCTAAGGAGAGGTTAGACAGTAACAGTTGGACAGTAACTGTCGAAGTGGTTGTTAATCAGCGATTTTGACTATCTTAAAGGCAGAACTAGGTTCTCCTTAAACATTAAATATATAGCCTCATGTCCTATCTTTCCAATGAGAGAAATTATGCTTGAATTGGAGTTTTATAACTCTATACATTGTTAAAAATCTGAAGAGAGGTGAGACAGCAACAGTTCAAAAACGGACAGTAACAGTTGGACATTAACAGTCAAAGTGTTTGTTGATGAGCGATTTTGACTATCTTAGATGCAGAACGTAAAACATGTAGCCTCATGACTTATCTTTCCAACGACACAAATTATGCTTGAATCGGAGTTCTATAACTGCACATATTGTTCAAAATCTAAGGATAGGTCAGACAATGACAATTGGACAGTAACAGTTGGACAACAACTGTCCAAGTGTTTGTTGATGAGCGATTTTGACTATCTTAGATGCAGAACGTAAAACATGTAGCCTCATGACTTATCTTTCCAAAGACACAAATTATGCTTGAATCGGAGTTCTATAACTCCAGATATTGTTAAAAATCTGAGTAGAGGTCAAACAATAACAGTTGGACAGTAACTGTCCAAGTGTTTGTTGATGAGCGAATTTGACTATCTTAGATGCAAAACGTAAAACATGTAGCTTCATGACTTATCTTTCCAACGACACAAATTATGCTTGAATCGGAGTTCTATAACTCCAGATATTGTTAAAAATCTGAGGAGAGGTCAGACAGTAATAGTTGGACAGTAACTGTCCAAGTGTTTGTTAATTAGCGATTTTTACTATCTTAAAAGCAGAACTGGGTTCTTCTTAAACATAAAATATGTAGCCTCATGTCCTATCTTTCCAACGACACAAATTATGCTTGAATCGGAGTTCTATAACTGCATATATTGTTAAAAATCTGAGGAGAGGTCAGACAATAACAGTTCAAAAACGGACAGTAACAATTTGACAGTAACAGTCCAAGTGTTTGTTAATCAGCGATTTTGACTATCTTAAAGGCAGAACTGGGTTCTCCTTAAACATAAAATATGTAGCCTCATGTCCTATCTCTCCAACGACATAAATTATGCTTGAATCGGAGTTCTATAACTGCATATATTGTTAAAAATCTGAGGAGAGCTCAAACAGTAAGAGTTCATTAACGAACAGTAACAGTTGGACAGTAACAGTCCAAGTGTTTGTTGATGTGCGATATTGTCTATCTTAGATGCAGAACTGAGTTCTCCTCATATCGTAGAACATGTAGCCTCATGTCTTATCTTTCCTATGATAAAAATTTCGCTTGAATTTGAGTTCTATAACACCAGATATAATTAAAATCTGAGGAGAGGTCAGAGAGTAACAGTTCAAAAATGGTCAGTAACAGTTGGACAGTAACAGTCCAAATGTTTGTTGATGAGCGATTTTGACTATCTTAGAGGCAGAACTGGGTTCTCCTAAAAAAATAGAACATGTTGCCTCATGTCTTATCCAACGACACAAATTTCGCTTGAAATCGACACCAGATACTGTTAAAAATCAGAGGAGAGGTCAGACAATAACAGTTCAAAAATAAACAGTAATAGTTGGACAACAACAGTCCAAATGTTTGTTGATGTGCGATATTGTCTATCTTGGATGCAGAACTGAGTTCTCTTCAGATCGTAGAACATGTAGCCTCATGTCTTATCTTTCCTATGATAAAAATGTCGCTTGAATTTGATTGCTATAACACCAGATATAGTTAAAATCTGAGGAGAGGTCAGAGAGTAACAGTTCAAAAACGGTCAGTAACAGTTGGACAGTAACAGTCCAAATGTTTGTTGATGAGCGATTTTGAATATCTTAGATGCAGAACTGGGTTCTCCTCAAATGTGAAACATAAAGCCTCATGTCTTATCTTTCCAACGACACAAATATTACTTGAATCGGAGTTCTATAACTCCAGGGATTGTTAAAAATCTGAGGAGAGCTCAGACAATAACAGTTGGACAGTAACTGTCCAAGTGTTTGTTGATGAGCAATTTTGACTATCTTAGATGCAAAACTGGGTTCTCCTGAATCGAAAAACATGTAGCCTCATGTTTTATCTTTCCAACGACATAAATTATGCTTGAATCGGAGTTCTATAACTCCAGATATTGTTAAAAATCTAAGAAGAGGTTAGACAGTAACAGTTGGACAGTAACTGTCGAAGTGGTTGTTAATCAGCGATTTTGACTATCTTAAAGGCAGAACTAGGTTCTCCTTAAACATAAAATATATAGCCTCATGTCCTATCTTTCCAATGAGAGAAATTATGCTTGAATCGGAGTTTTATAACTCTATACATTGTTAAAAATCTGAAGAGAGGTGAGACAGCAACAGTTCAAAAACGGACAGTAACAGTTGGACATTAACAGTCAAAGTGTTTGTTGATGAGCGATTTTGACTATCTTAGATGCAGAACGTAAAACATGTAGCCTCATGACTTATCTTTCCAACGACACAAATTATGCTTGAATCGGAGTTCTATAACTGCACATATTGTTCAAAATCTAAGGATAGGTCAGACAATGACAATTGGACAGTAACAGTTGGACAGCAACTGTCCAAGTGTTTGTTGATGAGCGATTTTGACTATCTTAGATGCAGAACGTAAAACATGTAGCCTCATGACTTATCTTTCCAAAGACACAAATTATGCTTGAATCGGAGTTCTATAACTCCAGATATTGTTAAAAATCTGAGTAGAGGTCAAACAATAACAGTTGGACAGTAACTGTCCAAGTGTTTGTTGATGAGCGATTTTGACTATCTTAGATGCAGAACGTAAAACATGTAGTTTCATGACTTATCTTTCCAACGACACAAATTATGCTTGAATCGGAGTTCTATAACTCCAGATATTGTTAAAAATCTGAGGAGAGGTCAGACAGTAATAGTTGGACAGTAACTGTCCAAGTGTTTGTTAATTAGCGATTTTTACTATCTTAAAAGCAGAACTGGGTTCTTCTTAAACATAAAATATGTAGCCTCATATCCTATCTTTCCAACGACACAAATTATGCTTGAATCGGAGTTCTATAACTGCATATATTGTTAAAAATCTGAGGAGAGGTCAGACAATAACAGTTCAAAAACGGACAGTAACAATTTGACAGTAACAGTCCAAGTGTTTGTTAATCAGCGATTTTGACTATCTTAAAGGCAGAACTGGGTTCTCCTTAAACATAAAATATGTAGCCTCATGTCCTATCTCTCCAACGACACAAATTATGCTTGAATCGGAGTTCTATAACTGCATATATTGTTAAAAATCTGAGGAGAGCTCAAACAGTAAGACTTCAAAAACGAACAGTAACAGTTGGACAGTAACAGTCCAAGTGTTTGTTGATGTGCGATATTGTCTATCTTAGATGCAGAACTGAGTTCTCCTCATATCGTAGAACATGTAGCCTCATGTCTTATCTTTCCTATGATAAAAATTTCGCTTGAATTTGAGTTCTATAACACCAGATATAATTAAAATCTGAGGAGAGGTCAGAGAGTAACAGTTCAAAAACGGTCAGTAACAGTTGGACAGTAACAGTCCAAATGTTTGTTGATGAGCGATTTTGAATATCTTAGATGCAGAACTGGGTTCTCCTCAAACGTGAAACATGTAGCCTCATGTCGTATCTTTCTAACGACACAAATTTTACTTTAATCGGAGTTCTATAACTCCAGATATTGTTAAAATCTGAGGAGAGGTCAGACACTAACAGTTCAACAACGATCAAAAATGGTTGGACAATAATAGTACAAATGTTTGTTGATGAGCGATTTTGACTATCTTAGATGCAAAATGTAAATAATGTAGCCTCATGTCTTATCTTTCCAACGACATAAATTATGCTTGAATCAGAGTTCTATAACTCCAGATATTGTTAAAAATCTGAGGAGAGGTCAGACAGTAACAGTTAGACAGTAACTGTCCAAGTGTTTGTAAATCATCGATTTTGACTATCTTAAAGGCAGAATTGGGTTCTCCTTAAACATAAAAGATTTAGCCTCATGTCCTATCTTTCTAACGAGATAAATTATGCTTGAATTGGAGTTTTATAACTCTATATATTGTTAAAAATCTAAAGAGAGGTGAGACAGTAACAGTTCAAAAACGGACAGTAACAGTTGGACATTAACAGTCCAAGTGTTTGTTGATGAGCGATTTTGACTACCTTAGATGCAAAACGTAAAACATGTAGCCTCATGTGTTTTCTTTCCAACGACACAAATTATGCTTGAATCGGAGTTCTATAACTCCAGATATGGTTAAAAATCTGAGGAGAGGTCAGACAATTACAGTTCAAAAACGGATAGTAACAGTTGAACAGTAACAGTCCATGTGTTTGTTGATAAGCGATTCGACTATCTTAGATGCAAAATATAAAACATGTAGCCTCATGTCTTATCTTTCCAACGACACAAATTATGCTTGAATCGGAGTTCTATAACTCCAGATATTGTTAAAAATCTGTGGAGAGGTCAGACAGTAACAGTTGGACAGTAACTGTCCAAGTGTCTGTTAATCAATGATTTTGACTATCTTAAAGGCAGAATTGGGTTCTCCTTAAACATAAAACATGTAGCCTCGAGTCCTATCTTTTCAACGACAGAAATTATGCTTGAATCGGAGTTCTATAACTCCAGATATTGTTAAAAATCTGAGGAGAGGTCAGACAGTAACAATTGGACAGTAAATGTCCAAATGTTTGTTAATCAGCGATTTTGACTATCTTAAAGGCAAATCTGGGTGCTCCTTAAACATAAAACATGTAGCCTCATGTCCTATCTTTCCAACGACACAAATTATGCTTGAATGGAGTTCTATAACACTAGATATAGTTACAAATCTGAGGAGAGGTCAGATAGTAACAGTTCAAAAACGGACAGTAACAGTCCAAGTGTTTGTTGATGAACGAATTTGACTATCTTAGATGCAGAAATGGGTTCTCGTCAAATCGTAAAACATGTAGTCTCATGTCTTATCTTTCCAACGACATAACTTTTACTTGAATCGGAGTTCTATAATTCCAGATATTGTTAAAAATCTGAGGAGAGGTCAGACAATAACAGTTCAAAAACGGACAGTAACAGTTGGATAGTAACAGTCCAAGTGTTTGTTGATGAGCGATTTTGACTATCTTAGAGGCAGAACTGGTTCTACTCAAACATAGAACTTCTAGCCACATGTCTTATCTTTCTAACGACACAAATTATGCTTGAATTGCAGTTCTATAACTCCAGATATTGTTAAAAATCTGAGGAGAGATCAGATAGTAACATTTGGACAATAACTGTCCAAGTGTTTGTTAATCTGCCATTTTGACTATCTTTTTAAACATAAAACATGTAGCCTCATGTCCAATCTTTCCAACGACACAAATTATGCTTGAATTTAAGTTCTATAACACCAGATATTGTTAAAAATCTGAGGAGAGGTCAGACAGTAACAGTTCAAAAACGAACAGTTACAGTTGGACAGTAACAGTCCAAGTGTTTGTTGATGAGCGATTTTGACTATCGTAGATGCAGAACTGGGTTCTCCGCAGATCGTAGAACATGTAGCCTCATGTCTTATTTTTCCCATGACACAAATTTCACTTGAATTTGAGTTCTATAACACCAGATATAGTTAAAAATCTTAAGAGAGGTCAGACAGTAACAATTCAAAAACGGACAGTAACAGTTGGACAATAACAGTCCAAGTGTTTGTTGATGAGCGATTTTGACTATCTTAGATGCAGAAATGGGTCTCCTCAGATCGTAAAATATGTAGCCTCATGTCTTATCTTTCCAACAACATAAATTTTGCTTGAATCGGAGTTCGATAACTCTAGGTATTATTAAAAATCTGTGGAGAGGTTAGACAGTAACAGTTCAAAAACGAACAGTTACAGTTGGACAGTAACAGTCCAAGTGTTTGTTGATGAGTGATTTTGGCTATCGTAGATGCAGAACTGGGTTCTCCGCAGATCGTAGAACATGTAGCCTCATGTCTTATCTTCCCTATGACAAAAATTTCACTTGAATTTGAGTTCTATAACACCAGATATAGTTAAAAATCTGAGGAGAGGTTAGATAGTAACAGTTCAAAAACGAACAGTAACAGTTGGACAGTAACAGTCCAAGTGTTTGTTGATGAGTGATTTTGACTATCTTAAATGCAGAAATGGGTTCTCCTCAAATCGTAAAACATGTAGCCTCATGTCTTATCTTACCAACAACATAAATTTCGCTTGAATCGGAGTTCGATAACTCTAGATATTATTAAAAATCTGTGTAGAGGTCAGACAGTAATAGTTCAAAAACGAACAGTAACAGTTGGACAATAACAGTCCAAGTGTTTGTTGATGAGCGATTTTGACTATCATAGATGCAAAACGTAAAACATGTAGCCTCATGTGTTTTCTTTCCAACGACACAAATTATGCTTGAATCAGATTCTATAACTTCAGATATTGTTAAAAATCTGAGGAGAGGTCAGACACTAAGAGTTCAAAAACGGACAGTAACAGTCCAAGTGTTTGTTGATGAGAGATTTTGACTATCTTAGATACAAAACATCAAACATGTAGCCTTATGTCTTATCTTTCCAACGACACAAATTATACTTGAATCGGAGTTCTATAACTCCAGATATTGTTAAAAATCTGAGGAGAGGTCAGACAGTAACAGTTGGACAGTAACTGTCCAAGTGTTTGTTGATGAGCGATTTTGACTATCTTAGATGCAGAAATGGGTTCTCCTCAGATCGTAAAACATGTAGCCTCATGTCTTATCTTACCAACAACATAAATTTTGCTTGAATCGGAGTTCGATAACTCTAGATTTTATTCAAAATCTGTGGAGAGGTCAGACAATAACACATCAAAAACGAATAGTAACAGTTGGACAGTAACAGTTCAAGTGTTTGTTGATGAGCGATTTTAACTATCATAGATGCAGAATGTAAAACATATAGCCTCATGTGTTATCTTTCCAACGACACAAATTATGCTTGAATCATATTCTATAACTTTAGATATTGTTAAAAATCTGAGGAGAGGTCAGTCACTAACAGTTCAAAAACAGACAGTAATAGTTGGACAGTAACAGTTCAAGTGTTTGTTGATGAGCGATTTTGATTATTTTAGATGCAAAACGTCAAACATGTAGCCTCATGTCCTATCTTTACAATGACACAAATGATGCTTGAATCGGAGTTCCATAACTCCATATATTGTTAAAAATCTGAGGAGAGGTCAGACAGTAACAGTTCAAAAATGGACAGTAATAGTTGCATAGTAACAGTCCAAGTGTTTGTTGATGAGTGATTTTGACTATCTTAGAGGCAGAACTGGGTTCTACTAAAAAATAAAACATGTAGCCTCATGTATTATCTTTCCAACGACACAAATTTCGCTTGAATTCGAGTTCTATAGCACCAGATATAATTAAAAATCTGAGTAGAGGTCAGACAGTAACAGTTCAAAAACGAATAGTAACAGTTGGACAGTAACCGTCCAAGTGTTTGTTGATGAGCGATTTTGACTATCTTAGATGCAGAACTGGGTTCTCCTCAGATCGTAGAACATGTAGCCTCATGTCTTATCTTTCCTATGACAAAAATTTCACTTGAATTTGAGTTCTATAACACCAGATATAGTTAAAAATCTGAAGAGAGGTCAGACAGTAAGAGTTCAAAAACGGACAGTAACAGTCCAAGTGTTTGTTGATAATCGATTTTGACTATCTTAGATGCAGAATGTAAAACATGTAGCCTCATGTCTTATCTTTCCAACGACATAACTTTTACTTGAATTGGAGTTCTATAACACCAGATATACTTAAAAATCTGAGTAGAGGTCAGACAGTAACAGTTCAAAAACGGATAGTAACAGTTGGCATAGTAACAGTCCAAGTGTTTGTTGATGAGCGATTTTGACTATTTTAGATGCAGAACTGGGTTCTCCTCAGATCGTAGAACATGTAGCCTCATGTCTTATCTTTCCTATGAAAAAAATTTCACTTGAATTTGAGTTCTATAACACCAGATATAGTTAAAAATCTGAAGAGAGGTCAGACAGTAAGAGTTCAAAAACGGACAGCAACAGGTGGACAGGAACAGTCCAAGTGTTTGTTGATGAGCGATTTTGACTATCTTAGATGCAGAAATGGGTCTCCTCAGATCGTAGAACATGTAGCCTCATGTCTTATCTTTCCTATGACAAAAAATTCACTTGAATTTGAGTTCTATAACACTAGATATAGTTAAAATCTGAAGAGAGGTCAGACAGTAAGAGTTCAAAAACGGACAGTAACAGTTGGACAGTAACAGTCCAAGTGTTTGTTGATGAGCGATTTTGACTATCTTAGATGCAGAAATGGGTCTCTTCAGATCGTAAAACATGTAGCCTCATGTCTTATCTTTCCAACGACATAAATTTTAATGAATCAGAGTTCCATAACTCCATATATTGTTAAAAATCTGAGGAGAGTTCAGACACTAATGATTCAAAAACGGACAGTAACAGTTGGACAGTAACAGTCCAAGTGTTTGTTGATGAGTGAATTTGACTATTTTAAATGCAGAAATGAGTTCTCGTCAAATGCAAAACATGTAGCCTCGTGTCATATCTTTCCAACGACATAACTCTTACTTAAATTGGAGTTCTATAACTCCAGATATTGTTAAAAATCTGATGAGAGGTCAGAGAGTAACAGTTGAAAAACAAACAGTAACAGTTGCACAGTAACAGTCCAAGTGTTTGTTGATGAGCGATTTTGACTATCTTAGATGCAGAACTGGGTTCTCCTCACATCGTAAAACATGTAGCCGCATGTCTTATCTTTCCAACGACACAAATTTTGCTTGAATCAGATTCTATAACTTTAGATATTGTTAAAAATCTGACGAGAGGTCAGACACTAACAGTTCAAAAACAGATAGTAACAGTTGGACAGTAACAGTCCAAGTGTTTGTTGATGAGCGATTTTGATTATTTCAGATGCAGAATGTAAAACATGTAGCCTCATGTCTTATCTTTCCAACGACATAACTTTTACTTGAATCGGAGTTCTAATACTCCAGATATTGTTAAAAATCTGAGGAGAGGTCCGACAGCAACAGTTCAAAAACGGACAGTAACATCAAACATGTAGCCTCATGTCCTATCTTTACAACGACATAAATGATGCTTGAATCGGAGTTCCATAACTCCATATATTGTTAAAAATCTGAGGATAGGTCAGACAGTAACAGTTCAAAAATGGACAGTAATAGTTGCATAGTAACAGTCCAAGTGTTTGTTGATGAGTGATTTTGACTATCTTAGAGGCAGAACTGGGTTCTACTAAAAAATAGAACATGTAGCCTCATGTATTATCTTTCCAACGACACAAATTTCACTTGAATTCGAGTTCTATAACACCAGATATAATTAAAAATCTGAGTAGAGGTCAGACAGTAACAGTTCAAAAACGAATAGTAACAGTTGGACAGTAACCGTCCAAGTGTTTGTTGATGAGCGATTTTGACTATCTTAGATGCAGAACTGGGTTCTCCTCAGATCGTAGAACATGTAGCCTCATGTCTTATCTTTCCTATGACAAAAATTTCACTTGAATTTGAGTTCTATAACACCAGATATAGTTAAAAATCTTAAGAGAGGTCAGACAGTAACAATTCAAAAACAGACAGTAACAGTTGGACAGTAACAGTCCAAGTGTTTGTTGATGAGCGATTTTGACTATCTTAGATGCAGAAATGGGTCTCCTCAGATCGTAAAATATGTAGCCTCATGTCTTATCTTTCCAACGACATAAATTTTAATGAATCGGAGTTCCATAACTCCATATATTATTAAAAATCTGAGGAGAGGTCAGACACTAACGATTCAGAAACGGACAGTAACAGTTGGACAGTAACAATCCAAGTTTTTGTTGATGAGCGATTTTGACTATCATAAATGCAGAACATAAAACATGTAGCCTCGTGTCTTATCTTTCCAACGATAAAAATTATGCTTGAATCGGAGTTCTATAACTCCAGATATTGTTAAAAATATGAGGAGAGGTCAGACAGTAACTGTTGGACAATAACTGTCCAAGTGTTTGTTATTTAGTGATTTTGACTATCTTAAAGGCAGAACTGGGTTCTCCTTAAACATAAAACATGTAGCCTCCTGTCCTATCTTTCCAACAACACAAATTATGCTTGAATCGGAGTTCTATAACTCCAGATATTGTTAAAAATATAAGGAGAGGCAGACAGTAATAGTTGGACAGTAAATGTCCAAGTGTTTGTTAATCAGCAATTTTGACTATCTTAAAGGCATAACTGGGTTCTCCTTAAACATCAAACATGTAACCTCATGTCCTATCTTTCCAACGAAACAAATTACGCTGGAATCGGAGTTCTAGAACTCCATATATTGTTAAAAATTTGAGGAGAGGTCAGACAGTAACTGTTGGACAGTAATTGTCCAAGTGTTTGTTAATCAGCGATTTTGACTATCTTAAAGGCACAACTAGGTTCTCTTTAAACTTAAAACATCTAGCTTAATGTCCTATCTTTCCAATGACACAAATTATGCTTGAATTCGAGTTCTATAACACCAGATATTCTTAAAAATCTGAGAAGAGGTCAGACAGTAATAGTTCAAAAACGAATAGTAACAGTTGGACAGTAACAGTCCAAGTTTTTGTTGATGAGCAATTTTGACTATCTTAGATGTAGAACTAGGTTATCCTCGGATCGTAGAACATGTAGCCTCATGTCTTATCTTTCCTATGAAAAAAATTTCACTTGGATTTGAGTTCTATAACACCAGATATAGTTAAAAATCTGAGGAGAGGTCAGACAGTAACAGTTCAAAAACAAACAGTAACAGTTGGAGAGTAACAGTCCAAGTGTTTGTTGATGAGCGATTTTGACTATCTTAGATGTAGAATGTAAATCATGTAGCCTCATGTGTTATCTTTCCAACGACAAAAATGATGCTTGAATCAGACTTCTATAACTCCAGAAATTGTTGAAAATCTGAGGAGAGGTCAGACAGTAACAGTTCAAAAACGAATAGTAACAGTTGCACAGTAAGAGTCCAAGTGTTTGTTGATGAGCGATTTTGACTATCTTAGATGCAGAACTGGGTTCTCCTCAAATCATAGAACATGTAGCCTCATGTCTTATTTTTCTAACGACACAAATGATGCTTGAATTGCAATTCTATAACTCCAAATATTGTTAAAATTCTTAGAAGAGATCAGACAGTAACAGTTAAAAAACGGACAGTAACAGTTGGACAGAAACAGTCCAAGGGTTTGTTGATGAGTGATTTTGACTATCTTAGATGCAGAATTGGGTTATCCTCAGATCATAGAACATGTACCCTCATGTCTTATCTTTCTTATGACACAAATATCGCTTAAATCAGAGTTCTATAACACCAGATATAGTTAAAAATCTTAGGAGAGGTCAGGCAGTAACAGTTCAAAAACGGACAGTAACAGTCCAAGTGTTTGTTGATGAGCCATTTTGACTATCTTAGAGGCAGAACAGGGTTCTCCTAAAAATAGAACATGTGGCCTCATGTCTTATCTTTCCAACGACATAAATGATGCTTGAATTGGAGTTTTATAACTCCAGATATTGCTAAAAATATGAGGAGAGGTCAGACAGTAACAATTCAAAAACGGACAGTAGTAGTGCAAGTGTTTGTTCATGAGCAATTTTGACTATCTTAGATGCACAATGTAAAACAGGTAGCCTCATGTTTTATCTTTCCAACAACACAAATTTTGCTTGAATCGGAGTTCTATAACTCCAGATATTGTTAAGAATCTAAGCAGAGATCATACAGTAACAGTTCAAAAGTGGACAGTAACAGTTGGACAGTAATAGTCCTAATGTTTGTTAAGGAGCGATTTTGACTATCTTTGATGCAGATTGTAAAACATGTAGCCTCATGTCTTATCTTTCCAATGACATAAATTATGCTTGAATCGGAGTTCTATAACTCCAGATATTGTTAACATCTGAGGAGAGGTCAGACAGTAACAGTTCAAAAAAAGACAGTAACAGTTGGGCAGTACCAGTCCAAGTGTTTGTTGATGAGCGATTTTGACTATCTCAAATGCAGAACTGGGTTCTCCTCAAACAAAGAACTTGTAGCCTCATGTCTTATCTTTCCAATGACACAAATCATGCTTGAATCGGAGTTCTATAACTCCAGATATTATGAAACATCTGAGTAGAGGTCATACAGTAACAGTTGGACAGTTACAGTCCAAGTGTTTGTGATGAGCGATTTTGACTATCTTAGATGCAAAATTGGGTTATCCTCAAATCATAGAACTTGTAGCCTCATGTGTTATCTTTCCAACGGCATAAATGATGCTTGAGTCGGAGTTCTATAACTCCAGATATTGTTCAAAATTTGAGGAGAGGTCAGACAGTAACAGTTCAAAAATAGACAGTAACAGTTGGACAGTAAGAGTCCAAGTGTTTGTTCACGCGTGATTTTGACTATTTTAGGAGCAGAACTGGGTTCTCCTCAAATCATAAAACATTGAGCCTTATGTCTTATCTTTCCAACGACATAAATTGTGGTTGAATTGGAGTTCTATAACTCTAGATATAGTTAAAAATATGAGGAGAGGTCAGACAGTAACATTTAAAAAACGGACAGTAACAGTTGGGCAGTACCAGTCCAAGTGTTTGTTGATGAGCGATTTTGACTATCTCAAATGCAGAACTGGGTTCTCCTCAACAAAGAACTTGTAGCCTCATGTCTTATCTTTCCAATGACACAAATCATGCTTGAATCGGAGTTCTATAACTCCAGATATTATGAAACATCTGAGTAGAGGTCATACAGTAACCGTTCAAAAACGGACAGTAACAGTTGGCCAGTAACAATCCAAGTGTTTGTTGATGAGCGATTTTGACTATCTTAGATGCAAAACTGGGTTATCCTCAATTCATAGAACTTGTAGTCTCATGTCTTATCTTTCAAACGGCATAAATGATGCTTGAATCGGAGTTCTATAACTCCAGATATTGTTAAAAATTTGAGGAGAGGCAGACAGTAACAGTTCAAAAATAGACAGTAACAGTTGGACAGTAACAGTCCAAGTGTTTGTTGATGAGTGATTTTGTCTATCTTAGATGCAGAACTAGGTTCTTCTCAAATCATAGAACTTGTATCCTCATGTGTTATCTTTCCAAAGACACAAACTTCACTTGAATCAGAGTTCTATAACTCTAGATATAGTTAAAAATATGAGGAGAGGTCAGATAATAACATTTCAAAAATGGACAGTAACAGTTGGGCAGTACCAGTCCAAGTGTTTGTTGATGAGCGATTTTGACTATCTTAAATGCAGAACTGGGTTCTCCTCAAGCATAGAACTTGTAGCCTCATGTCTAATCTTTCCAACGACATAAATCATGCTTAAATTAGAGTTCTATAACTCTAGATATTGTTAAAAATCTGAGGAGAGGTCAGACAGTAACATTTCAAAAACAGACAGTAACAGTTGGGCAGTACTAGTCCAAGTGTTTGTTGATGAGCGATTTTGACTATCTTAAATGCAGAACTGGGTTCTCCTCATAGAACTTGTAGCCTCATGTCTTATCTTTCCAATGACACAAATCATGCTTGAATCGGAGTTCTATAACTCCAGATATTATTAAAAATCTGAGTAGAGGTGATACAGTAACAGTTCAAAAACGGACTGTAACAGTTGGACAGTAACAGTCCAAGTGTTTGTTGATGAGTGATTTTGACTATCTTAGAGGCAGAACTGGCTTCTCCTCAAATTATAGAACTTGTAGCCTCATGTCTTATCTTTCCAATGACACAAATTATGCTTGAATCAAAGTTCTATTACTCCAGATATATTTAAAAATCTAAGGGGAGGTCAGACAGTAACATTTCAAAAACGGACAGTAACAGTTGGACAGTAACAGTCCAAGTGTTTATTGATTAGCGATTTTGACTATTTTAGAGACAAAACTAGGTTCTCTTCAAACATAAAACATGTAGCCTCATGTCTAATCTTTCCAGCGACATAAATCATGCTTGAATTGGAGTTCTATTACTCCAGATATTATTAAAAATCTGAGGAGAGGTCAGACAGTAACAGTTGGAGAGTAAAAGTCCAAGTGTTTGTTGATGAGTGATTTTGACTATCTTTGATGCAGAACTGGGTTCTCCTCAAGTCATAGAAATTGTAGCCTCATGTCTTATCTTTCCAACGACACAAATCATGCTTGAATCCGAGTTCTATAACTCCAAATATTGTTAAAAATCCTAGGAGAGGTCAGATAATAACAATTCAAAAACGGACAGTAACAATTCAAGTGTTTGTTGATGAGCGATTTGAACTATTTCACATGCATAACTGGGTTCTTCTCAAATGATAGAACTTGTAGCCTTTTGTCTTGTCTTTCCAACGATAAAAATTTCACTTGAATTGGAGTTCTTTAACTCTAAATATTGTTAAAAATCTGAGGAGAGGTCAGATAGTAACAGTTCAAAAACGGACAGTAACAGTTGGATAGTAACAGTCAAAGTATTTCGTTGATGAGCGATTTTGACTATCTTAGAGGCAAAATTGGATTCGCTTCAAATCATAGAACATGTAGCTTCATGTCTTATCTTTCCAACGACACAAATGGTTCTTAAATCAGAATTCTATAACTCTAGATATTGTTAAAAATCTAAGTAGAGGTCAGATAGTAACAGTTTAAAAACGGACAGTAACAGTTGGACAGTAACAATCCAAGTGTTTGTTGATGAGCAATTTTGACTATCTTAGATGCAGAATTGGGTTCTTCTCAAATATAGAACTTGTAGCCTCATGTCTTATCTTTCCAACGACACAAATTTTGCTTAAATCAGAGTTCTATAACCCCAGATATACTTAAAAATTTGAGGAGAGGTGAGACAGTAATAATTCAAAAACGGATAGTAACAGTTGGATAGTAACAGTCCAAGTGTTTGTTGATGAGTGATTTTGACTATCTTAGATGCAGAACTGGGTTCTCCTCAAGTCATAGAAATTGTAGCCTCATGTCTTATCTTTCCAACGACACAAATCATACTTGAATCAGAGTTCCATAACTCCAGATATTGTTAAAAATATGAGTAGAGGTCAGATAGTAACAGTTCAAAAACAGATAGTAACAGTTGGACAGTAATAGTCCAAGTGTTTGTTGATGAGCGATTTTGAGTATCTTAAATGCTTCTCCTCAAATCATAGAACTTGTAGCCTCATGTCTTATCTTTCCAACGACATAAATCATGTTGGAATCAAAGTTCTATAACTCCAAATATTGTTAAAAATCTAAGGAGAGGTCAGACAGTAACAGTTGGACAGTACCAGTCCAAGTATTTGTTGATGAGTGATTTTGACTATCTTAAATGCAGAACTAGGTTCTCCTCAAATCATAAAACTTGTAGCCTCATGTCTTATCTTTCCAATGACAGAAATCATGCTGGAATCAGATTTTTATAACTCCAGATATTGTTAAAAATTTGAGGAGATGTCAGACAATAACAATTGGATAGTACCAGTCCAAGTGTTTGTTGATGAGCAATTTTGACTATCTTAGAAGCAGAACTGGGTTCTCCTCAAATCATTGAACTTGTAGCCTCATGTCTTATCTTTCCAATGACATAAATCATGCTTGAATCAGAGTTCTATAAGTCTAGATATTTTTAAAAATCTAAGTAGAGGTCATACAGTTATAGTTCAAAAACGGACAGTAACAGTTGGACAATAACAGTCCAAGTGTTTGTTGATGAGCGATTTTGACTATCTTAGATGCAGAAATGGGTTCTCCTCAAATCAAAGAACTTGTAGCCTCATGTCTTATCTTTCCAACGACATAAATGATGCTTGAATTGGAGTTATATAACTCCAGATATTGTTAAAAATCTTAGTAAAGGTCGGATAGTAACAATTTAAAAACGGACAGTAACAGTCCAATTGTTTGTTCATAAGCGATTTTGACTATCTTAGAGGCAGAACTAGATTCTTCTAAAATCATAGAACTTGTAGCCTCATGTCTTATCTTTCCAAAAACATAAATTTTGCTTGAATTAGAGTTCTATAAATCCAGATATAGTTAAAAATCTAAGGAGAGGTTAGACCGTAACTGTTCAAAAACGGAAAGTAACATTTGGACAGTAACAGTCCAAGATGAGCAATTTTGGCTATCTTAGAGGCAGAACTGGGTTCTCCTCAAATCATAGAACTTTTAGCCTTATGTCTTATCTTTCCAACGACATAAATTTCGCTTGAAACGGAGTTCTATAACTCTAGATATAGTTAAAAATCTAATGAGAGGTCAGATAGTAACTGTTCAAAAATGAGGTAGTAATAGTTGGACAGTGACAGTCCAAATATAAAGAAAGGAATGATAATTAGGATTGGACAAAAACAACAATAATAATGATTGAAATGAGAAAAACATAAAGTACTAAGAAATGACTAAAAGAAAGACTTATTGGTGGTTGATATGGTTATTATAAAACATATCCTTGAGTGAAGAAAATTTATGATATAAACCTGTGATTTACAGGAGGGACCACAGGCGTGGTGCAACAGCAGCAGTAGGGGAGTAGGAGTAGAGCTTCTATTGCAGGTAGGTGAATCACACCTTTACCTTCTACGTAAATTCCATGTTTTAATAAATATTACTGATGTGAAATGTGAATTACCGAATGTTTGTGTACTCAAGGGGAAAGAATGTTGTGTGAATTGCTAAGTGATGAAATTATCACTAACAAATGAAATATGAGAGGTGTGATTTGAGGCGTAAACTAGCATACATTGAGTGTATGTTAGGATCCCAAGTAAGGGGATCGCCATGGTTGGACTAGCATACATTCAGTGTATGTCAGGATCCCGGGTAAAGGGATCACCATGTTTCGGGCTAGCATACATTTAATGTATGGTAGGATCCCAGGTAAGGGGATCGCCATGTTTCGGCTAGCATACATTCAGTGTATGGTAGGATCCCGGGTAAGGGGATCGCCATGCATCGACTCCTATGGGATGATGATGATGATACTAGTGAAAGGGGTATCAGAAATGGGTTAAACGAAGATAATCATGTTTGATCTTATAAAGTCTGGAATGGAGGTTAATAGTGAAAGAGGAAACGATTATTAATAGTTTGAATAAGGAAGAGATTCTAATGAAAACTAGAAAGGAGAAGGGAACAAAATATGAATGCATGTTACCCTTTTAAAATTGCTTGATTTTGTGTTGTTATTTCTTTTTATGTGATAGTCACCTTTCAATAATATGTATTTTGTTTTAGGAACATCACATGCATGACAGGAGTAGTGTTGCGATGTCGCGGTTGCACAAATTAATTATCCTAGCTTCAAGCACAACACACAAGATAGTATAGAGCAAGCAAGGGGTCGATCCCATGAGGAAGATTCAAGTCAGATTTTTATGCTAGATGATATGCAATTTGAGGGGGTTTGGACGTTATCTAGGCTAAAGCAAAAGAAAACAGAAAACTATCAAACAAAATTTAATAAAATCAGAAAATTATCAAGAGAACAAACCTTGGTCACAAGCACACATCCACCTACAGAAATTAGAACTGATCATGGAAACGAAACATCAATTTATATTTTGAATATTTATCTCTTCTTAACATTGGTTAGTTAACGGATCCGACGTATAACTAACCCTAACCATCAAACAACCACAGTGTCCGCACTAGTAATTTAATTCAATGGCAGCCTTAAGAACTAGATAAGTTGATTAATCAAGAAAACATAACTGTCCGCAGTCTATGTTTGATTTGATTGAATGTTCTCCCTAAGATTAATAACTTAGATCCACCACAATTATTAAACTCAATTGCTTCACAAGTTCATATACCACAACTCCGGTTTTGATATCAAACTTAGCAATAGATTGTCTACAATAATAACTTAGAGTCTGCTCTAGCAATTAAAATAAACAATCATAGGAAAAATAAGCATAGGAGAACAAACATATTCATCATATAAATTGAAAAGAAAAGGTAAAATAAATCTCACAGTTCTTGAAATCCGAAAGTTTCTGTGTCCTTGCAATCAAGAAAAAGTGTTTAGCCTTGCATATTTGTTGAACAACTAATCAAAAAGAAGGAAGAATGCATAATTTAGGGTTTCTTAGAGGAAGGAGGCGTTTTTCTCTTCTTGGCTGGCTGCCTCCCTTCTCTTCTCTCATTCTTTTTATATCCTAGGAAACCCTAGGTCTCTAGTTTACAAAATAGTCCTCCATTAAGTAGACTGTTTACATTTAAGTACTTCAATAACTATTTTCCTAAAAAAGAAGAAATAGCCTTGCATGAAATCTTCAAGCTTTGACTTAGAGGAGGTAAATTGCTGAAATAAAACCTTGGATATAGGTTTAGATGCTTCGGAACGTAATTTGGACTCGTTTCTTCACGAAACCTGTTTGTTGGCAGAATTCAGATGTCATCTTTGAAAAATCATATCTCCCTCATATGACATCTTTTTTGGCTGAAATTTGGAGCGTTTATATAACTTTGAGTCATGAATCCAAAACAATTGAGTTTCCATCAATTGGACTTCTGTAGCTCCAGATATTCAAGTTGGAATGGACGAAGGTCAACACTGGCAGATTGCGAGATTTGACTTTGAAGGCTGCGATTTCCATGCTTTTCCTTATTTTATTTTCTTGCCTTATATTTCCAAAAAGGTATGGATGTTAGCTTTTTAATGCCACTGAAATCACTTCATTTCAACCTCTAGAGCTCACGCTCTGTACAAAACATCGATTGAAGGTCAAATCTGCCAATTATCTCCAATTTACTCCTTTTTGCATCTTTCATCCAAAAGTGCCTTCAAAACATAAAACAAAAAATATCAAGGCATTATATATATAAAACATAGACAAAACACTAGTTAAATGTGGGTGAAACTGTTGAATAATATAGTTGCATCAAATACCCCCACACTTAACTCTTGCTCGTCCTCGAGAAAGGATAGGTAAAATTAAATTGAAGTTAAATTAAATGAAATCACTATGACTAATCTTCTAATCTCCCATCAATATCTAAGAATATATGCATTATAAACAAGAACACAATTAAGAAGGATAAAGAGTATAAATTTTCATGAATTTATTTACATGTAAACTTCAAAATTCAATTAATCATCGGGATTTAAATGAAATCTATGCCATGCCAAAGTGATAGGTCCTCTCATTGATATACACTCCAACACTCATGTGTTTAAGACTTATGTGTTTAAATCTGATGCGATGTCGCGGTCGCACAAATTAATTACCCTAGCTTAAAACACACAAGATAGTATAGAGCAAGCAAGGGGTCGATCCCACGAGGAAGTTTCTAGTTAGATTTTTATTTTGTACGTTATGTAATTGGGGGGATTTGGTTTGTGATTATCTAAACTATGGCAGCAATTAAACTAGCATAGCAAACAAAATCAATTAAAACCGAAACTTATCAAGAAAACAAACCTTGGTCGCAAGTACACATCCACCAACGGAAATTAGAACCGATCCTTGAAACAAAAATTGCAGTTTATGTTCTGAAATTTTATCTTTTCTTAATGTTGATTAATTAACGGATCCGCCGTATAACTAATCCTAACCAACAAACAATCAAAGTGTCCGCACTAATGATTCAATTTAATGGTAGCTTTAAGAACTAGATAATTTCATCAAGATTAACATGCAAGCTATCCGCAGCTTGTATCACTTTGTTCAAATGTTCTCCCTAAGTTCAATAATGTAGTTCCGCCACAATGATCAAATCAAGCTTAGTTGCTTCACAAGTTCATATATCACAACTCCGATTTTGATATTAAACTTAGCAATAGATTGTTCACAACAATAACTTAGAGTCCGCTCTAACAATCATCAACAACAATCATAGGAAATATGCATAGGAAAACAATCATACTCATTCATAACATAAACTGAAAATAAAAGGAAGAATAAATCTCACGGTTCTTGAAGTCCAAAGGTTTGTTGTGTCCTTGCAACCAAGAAAAGAGCTTAGCCTTGCATAACTATTGAACAACTACTTCTAAAGAATGAAAAGAGAATGATTTTTGGGTTTGTAGAGGAGAGAATTTGTGTTTATTCTCTGCTGGCTGCTACCTCCTTCTGTTCTCCCTCTTTTCTGCTTGCTGCTGCCTCTTCTCTCTTTCTTTTTATATGCTAAGAAACCCTAGTCTCTATTTTACAAAATAGTCCTTCCTTAAGTTGGCAGTTTACATTTAAGTACTTCAATAACTATTTTTCCTAAAAAGGAGAAATAGCCTTGCATGAAATCTTCAAACTCTGACTTAGAGGAGCTAAATTGCTGATATAAAAACTTGGATGTGGGTTTAGATGCTTCGAAATGTAATTTGAACTTGTTTCTTCACGAAACCTATTTGCTGGCAGAATTCAGTTGTCATCTTTGGAAAATCATATCTCCCTCATATGACATCGTTTTTGGCTGAAATTTGGAGCGTAGATAGCTCTTTGAATTAGGAATCCAAGAAAATTGACTTTGCATCAATTAGACTTCTGTAGCTCTAGATATTAAATTTGAATGGCCAAAGGTCAACACTGGCAGAATACGAGATTTGACTTTGCAGGATGTGATTTCCATGATCTTTCTCCTTTTATTTTTCTTGCATTACATTTCCAGAAAGGTATGGATGTTAGCTTTTTAGTGCCATTGGAATCACTTCATTTCGATCTCTAGAACTCACGCTCTACACAAAACATCGACTGAACGTCAAATCTGCCAATTACCTCCAATTTACTCATTTTTGCATCTTTTATCCAAAAATGCCTTCAAAACATAAAACAAAGCATATCAAGGCATTTTATATATAAAACATGGACAAAACATTAGGTAGATGTGGGTGAAACTATCGAATAATATGGTTACATCAAATACCCCCACACTTAGCTCTTGCTCGTCCTTGAGAAGGATAAATAAAATCAAATTGAAAATAACTATGATCAATCTCTTAATCTCCCATCAATGTCCAAGAATATATGTATTATAAACAAGAATACAATCATGAAGGATAAATAGTATAATTCTCATGAATTCATTTACATGCAAACTTCAAAACTCAATCAATCGTCGAGATTTAAATGAAATCTAGCCATGCCAAAGTGATAGGTCCTCTCATTGATATACACTCCAACACTCATGTGTTTAGGGTTTATGTGTTTAAATCTCTCAAATTCAATCAAAGAGTATGTTCTACCATAGGCTTGCTTTTCAATCTCATCTCCATTAGCAACTTATTACAAGTACTACATGAATCAAAAGGTCTTATTTTCCGGTTGTAATGGGGCTAAGGTTAAGGTGAGGTAAAAGAAAGTAAAAGAAAAGGTTCAAACCAAAGAAAGTAGAGCATTCTGAAAAATGATATTTCAAACAAGATATTCCATCAAAGCACATAAATTTTCCATCTTTAATCACCAATGCTTAACTTCTTTTGATTTCAAGCTTTTTCAACATAAAATCTTAAGAACATAAAGGAATAGTTTTTTTTTTCTTTTTTTTTCTTTTCTTTTCCTTTCCTTTTTTTTTTTTTTTAACCTTTGGCAATTTTGCCCATCTTTTCATCAAGCATCACTTCTTCTTTCTTTTCACATAATTTCCAACCATAATTCCATGAGATATCATAAGTATATACTCTACTAATCCTTGGCCAGGGGAATAGAAAAACATATAAAAAGTTAAGGCTTGTACTTGGATAAAGCAAAAAAAAGATAAACAAGCTCAAAAGGGGCTCATTAAGGATAATATGCTTTAGGTTGGCTTTTTGGCTCAAGTGGTTAAAATTCCTAATGCCTTTATCATCTTAATGTATATATGTAAGGTGACATTCCTATAGGTGATTTATAAGCAGTCCGATAAACCCAAAGTGCATCTCCAAGACGTAGACTCCAATCTCGCTGATTAGGTTGCACTGTTTTCTCCAAAATGGACTTGATTTCTCGATTTGAAATTTCAGCTTGGCCATTTGTTTGAGGATGATATGCTGTGGAAGTTCGATGAGTCACATGATATTTGCGTAGCAATGCTTCCATGGAACGATTACAGAAATGAGTGCCACGATCGCTAATGATAGCTTTAGGGATTCCAAACCTGTCAAATATATGAGTCCGGACAAAATCTAAAACAACCTTAGCATCGTTAGTTCGTGTGGCTTTCGCCTCAATCCATTTAGACACATAATCAACAGCAAAGAAGAATATAAAGATTGCCAAATGAAGAAGGAAATGGACCCATAAAGTCAATACCCCAAACATAAAAAATTTCATTTACAAGAATATTCGTTAAAGGCATTTGATTCTTATGAGTGATATTACCTGTTCTTTGGCATTTTTCACATGATTTGCAGAAGTGATATGCATCTTTAAAAATAAAAGGCCAATAGAAACCACTTTCAAGTACCTTGTGGGCTGTTCTTTTTGCTCCAAAATGCCCACCACAAGAATGAGAATGACAAAACGTGAGAATGGAATGAAATTCATCTTGTGGTACACACCTCCTAACTACTTGATCCGCACAAAATTTCCAAAGGTAAGGATCGTCCCAAAAATAATATTTAGCATCAGCTCGTAACTTATCTTTTTGGGATTTAGACAAACCTGGAGGGAATTCTTTGGTGACTAAATAGTTTACCAAATCATCATACCATGGTCTTGTAGAGGAATGTAACATATACAACTGCTCATCGGGGAATGTCTCTCTTATTGTTTCGATCTGTATATCCTCGGTCCTCAGTCGGCTCAAGTGATCAGCCACATGGTTTTCAGCACCTTTTTTGTCTTTAATCTCAAGATCGAATTCTTGTAAAAGCAAGATCCACCTAATCAGTCTTGGTTTGGACTCCTTCTTCTTCAAAAGATACCTGAGGGCTGCATGATCAGTAAAAAAAATGACTTTTGTACCAAGTAGATATGACCTGAATTTTTCAAGAGCAAACACCACTGTAAAAAGTTCCTTTTCAGTTGTATGGTAATTGCATTGTGCTCCATCCAACATACGAGAAGCATAGGAGATAACATGCAAATTCTTCTCAATTCTTTGCCCAAGCACAGCTCCTACCGCTTGGTCACTCGCATCACACATTATCTCAAAAGGTTCATCCCAATTTGGTGGTTGGATGATAGGGGCAGATGTGACACGTCTCTTAAGCTCATCATGGGCATCTTTACATGCTTGATCAAACACAAAATCCATTTCTTTGGCTAATAGTTTGCACAAGGGTGCTGTAATCTTCGAGAAATCTTTGATAAAGCGTTGATAGAAACCTGCATGGCCTAGAAAAGAATGAACTTCCCTCACGCATGAGGGGTAAGGCAATGATGAAATAGCATCTATCTTAGCTTTATCAACCTCTAATCCACGTGAAGACACAACATGCCCAAGAACTATTCCTTGTTCTACCATAAAATAACACTTTTCATAGTTCAAGACAAGGTTAGTTTCAATACACCTTTTCAAGATTAAAGATAAATTTTCTAGACATTTATCAAAAGAATCACCATACACCGTGAAATCATCCATAAAAACCTCGATTATTCTTTCAACATAGTCAGAAAAAGTACTCATCATGCATCTTTGAAAAGTTGCAGGAGCATTACAAAGACCAAAAGGCATTCTCCTATATGCATATGTACCAAATGGACATGTAAATGTAGTCTTTTCTTGATCTTCAGGATTAATAACAATCTGATTGTATCCACTATATCCATCAAGAAAGCAATAAAAAGACTTACCTGCTAGGCGTTCAAGCATTTGATCCATGAATGGTAATGGGAAATGATCTTTGCGTGTAGAAAGATTGAGCTTTCTGTCATCAACACACATTCTCCATCCACTCGAGATGCGAGTAGGAATGAGCTCATCATTTTTGTTTTTCACCAATATGATTCCGGTCTTTTTAGGCACCACATGGATTGGCGCGACCCATTTACTGTCAGTGAAGGGGTAAATGACTCCTGCATCTAACAGTTTCAAAATTTCAGCTTTCACTACCTCCATCATAGGCGGGTTCAACTTCCTTTGCATTTCCCTTGTTGGTTTCGCGTTGTCCTCCAATAGTATATGATGCATACACATTGAGGGACTAATGCCCTTGATGTCGACTAAAGTCCATCCAATAGCCATCTTGTGATCACACAACAACTTCACAAGTTTTTCCTCTTGCATACTTGTCAAACCTTTTGCTATGATAACGGGAAGTGTATTGTTGTCGCCAATGAATACATACTTCAAATTATCGGGCAAAGGTTTTAATTCTAACTCGGGGGCCTGTAAAATAGATGGCAAAAGCTTTTTATGTGAGAGTACTAAATCAACAAAGACATTACCATGGGGAACGGTTTGCAAAGCTTGTAAGGCCAATACTGATTCATACACGTTTTGGGGAACACACACATGCCTCTCCATCTCTTCTATCTTGGTGAAATCATAGCCATAGCTCAAAGCTATGCTTAATCCGTCTTCGCAATCAAAATCACAAACTTGCTGCACACACTTATCAATTTGGTCATAACATGTGATAGAATAAACATTGCTATAAGGATATTTCATTGCATCATGAAAATTGAATTCAATTTTTTCATCTCCTACTTCCATAGACAAGGTATCCTTACCACAATCAATCTTTGTGTTGGCGGTTTTCAAGAATGGTCTCCCAAACAATATGGGAGTGTTGGTTGATGAATCACAAGAATCATGTTCCATATCAAGAATATAAAAAACACATGGAATAACCAAACTATCAATCTTGACTAGGACATCTTCTATCACACCAAGTGGGTAAACAAAACTACGATCCGCAAGTTGTATTACAATGCTAGTTTTATTCAAAGGCTCAAGACTAAGAGAATCATAAACATGTTTGGGCATAACACTAATGGATGCACCTAAATCGCATAAAGCTCTTTTAAAACTAGCATTATCAATAACACATGGGATAGTTAACGCACCTGGGTGTTTTTGTTTCAAAGGTAGATTCTTTTGAACAACAGCAGATACAACTTCACCCATACTTACCGTTTCATGACCTTTCAGTTTGAAAGCTCTCTTGGTAGTACACAACTCTTTCAAGAATTTTGCATATTTGGGAATTTGCTTGATAGCATCAAGCAAACGAATGTTGAGTTCCACTTTCTTGAAAACCTCTAAAATCTCTTTTTCTTTGTCTTCTTTCTTTGACCTAGAAGAACTCACAGGAAAGGGTGGAATTGTTTTAAAACTGGAATTAATTGAGTGAGAAGTTACCTTTGGAGTGTTGGTCTTTGTTTCAGTTTGTGGAGGAGGATGATGTTCTTTCTTTGTACTCAATTCAGTTTCTATCTCTTCTTCCTCCTCCATCTCAATTTGTTTCAACTTTTTCTCTTCAAGTTCTTTCCCACTTCGCAGCATGATAGCACTAACATTCTTTTTTGGATTCAATGCTTGGGAGGGCAACTTTCCATTCATTTGTGCTTCCAATTTCCCTACACTTGAAGCTACTTGCCCCATTTGCTTTTCCAAGTTGTGAATACTTGACCTTGTTTCCTGTTGAAAAGACATGACATTTTGTTGCAAGGTAACAGTATTAGAAGCCAAAGTTTTCATCATCTCACAAAGATCATCATTGGATGATGACCCCATAACATTGGAGTTTGTGAATGGAGGGGGTTGTCTTGCTTGATAACTTTGTTGGGGTTGAAATCCATGGGGATGGAACTGTCGGCCTTGATTGCCTTGTTGGGATGGGTTGCCGTAGCGTAAGTTGGGATGATCTCTCCATCCGGGATTGTACGTGTTGGAAAAGGGATCATATTTACGCTGGGGCTGTCCATTGAATGCTCCATCAGTTGCATGAGCTTGTTCAATGTAATCTTCTTGCATTGTTGGGCACATATCCGAAGCATGTCCTTGTAAGGAGCATATGCTACAAACTTTCACCTGCTGCACATTTCCACAAGCCAAAGAACGCACAAGAGAAGTAAGATCATTAACTTTATTTTCAAGGTTAGAGATACTTACCTCATTTACTCGTTTGTTGGAGAAGTTTCCACGAGTGCCAAATTGTTTTGAGTTGGCTGCCATGTTTGAGATCAATTGGCGTGCAGCCTCGGGTGTCTTATCCACCAATGCGCCTCCACTTGCAGCATCAATGATACTACGGTCAGTAGGCATCAATCCTTCATAGAAATATTGAATGAGCAGCTGATCGGGTATTTGATGATGAGGACATTGAATGCAGAGTTGCTCAAATCTTTCCCAATATTCGGAGAGTGTCTCTCCATGAGATTGTCGAATCCCACATATTTCTTTCCTTATGTTGGCAACTTGAGATGCTGGGAAATACTTCTCAAGGAAAATCTTCTTCATGGCATTCCAAGTTCCAATAGACCCTGGGAAATAGAGAAAAGCCATGCCTTTGCTGCCCCCTTCAAAGAGAAAGGGAAAGCTTTCAACTTAACTTGTTCTTCATCAACTCCATTCGGTTTCATGCCAACACAAACCATATGGAACTCCTTGAGATGAGTATGAGGATCTTCTCCTGCAAGACCATTAAATGTTGGTAACAAATGTATAAAACTAGATTTGAGCTCAAAGTTTACATTATTGTCAATGTTTATGCACAATGGTTGATTTTCCATGTTAGGAGCAGCAAGCTCCTTGAGTGTTTGTTACCGTGCAACCGCCATGTTGTTGAGGCGAGCTTCCTTTCTTAACCTGCGTAAAGTGCTTTCTATTTCAAGATCAATCTGCACTTGAATTTGATTAGTAGAATGGGTCACAGGCATAAATTGCTAAGAAAACTCAAAAGAAAGTAACCACACAAGAGATTGAAAACAATGCAAATTGTACGAAAATCCGACGGTAGAAAACTAAAACTATCTAAAAACACTAGAAAACAGCGGAATTGGCCTCAATAGGGTGGGGCTAGTGATAAATCACTAGTCCTGTTCAGAACGTCGTTTTCCTTCAGGAAACAAAAGTCCAATACCTAATTCCACCAAAAACTCTGTTTTGAAGTTTGTTGTGTCCTTGCAACCAAGAAAAGAGCTTAGCCTTGCATAACTATTGAACAACTACTTCTAAAGAATGAAAAGAGCATGATTTTTGGGTTTGTAGAGGAGAGAATTTGTGTTTATTCTCTGCTGGCTGCTGCCTCCTTCTGCTCTCCCTCTTTTCTGCTGGCTGCTGCCTCTTCTCTCTTTCTTTTTATATGCTAAGAAACCCTAGTCTCTATTTTACAAAATAGTCCTTCCTTAAGTTGGCAGTTTACATTTAAGTACTTCAATAACTATTTTTTCTAAAAAGGAGAAATAGCCTTGCATGAAATCTTCAAACTCTGACTTAGAGGAGCTAAATTGCTGATATAAAAACTTGGATGTCGGTTTAGATGCTTCGAAATGTAATTTGGACTCGTTTCTTCACGAAACCTGTTTGCTGGCAGAATTCAGTTGTCATCTTTGGAAAATCATATCTCCCTCATATGACATCGTTTTGGCTGAAATTTGGAGCGTGGATAGGTCTTTGAATTAGGAATCCAAGAAAATTGACTTTGCATCAATTAGACTTCTGTAGCTCCAGATATTAAATTTTGAATGGCCAAAGGTCAACACTGGCAGAATGCGAGATTTGACTTTGCAGGATGTGATTTCCATGATCTTTCTCCTTTTATTTTTCTTGCATTACATTTCCAGAAAGGTATGGATGTTAGCTTTTTAGTGCCACTGGAATCACTTCATTTCGATCTCTAGAACTCACGCTCTGCACAAAACATCGACTGAACGTCAAATCTGTCAATTACCTCCAATTTACTCCTTTTTGCATCTTTCATCCAAAAATGCCTTCAAAACATAAAACAAAGAATATCAAGGCATTTTATATATAAAACATGGACAAAACATTAGGTAGATGTGGGTGAAACTATTGAATAATATGGTTACATCAAAATCTCTCAAATTCAATCAATGAATATGTTCTACCATAAGCTTGCTCTTCAATCTCATCTCCATTACTAACATATTACAAACAATGCATGAATCAAAAGGTCTTATTTTCTTGTTGTACTGGGGCTAAGGTTAAGGTGAGGTAAAAGAGAGTAAAAGAAAAGGTTTAAACCAAAGAAAGTAGAGCATTCTGAAAAATAATATTTCAAACAAGATATTCCATCAAAGCACATAAATTTTCCATCTTTAATCACCAATGCTTAACTTCTTTTGATTTCAAGTTTTTTCAACGTAAAATCTTAAGAACATAAAGGAACACTTTTTTTTTCTTTTTTCGTTTTCTTTTTTCTTTATCTTTTTGTTTTTTTTTAACCTTTGGCAACTTTGCCCATCTTTTCATCAAACATCACTTCTTCTTCTTTCTTTTCACATAATTTCCAACCATAATTCCATGAGATATCATAAGTAAATGCTCTACTAATCCTTGGCCAGGGGAAAAGGAAACATATAAAAAGTTAAGGTTTATACATGGATAAATCAAAGAAGAGATAAACAAGCTCAAAAGGGGCTCACTAAGGATAATATGCTTTAGGTTGGCTTTTTGGCGCAAGTGGTTAAAATTCCTCATGCCTTTATCATCTTTATGTATATATGTAATACAAATGTAATCTCAACAAGATATGAAGCAAGTTCTATAGATACATATCATTGAAAGAAGGCACAATCAAAGAATAATGTTGAAGGCTCAAAAGCTTGCATTGGTATAACACTATAAAGTCAACATGACATATTCTCAAAGTCAATCCCTAAACCAATTAAACCTTAAAATTTGCATGCATACTCCTTCATTTGATTTATATCTTCATCTATCTCAATTAATTCTCATATATAATACTCACATTCTCATAAACCAGTAGGAGTTCAAAAGATCAAACATAGAAATTTGTTTTTTTTTTAACAAAGAAAATCAAAATAAGAAAACCAACATTCTCCCAATACCCCCACATTTAAAACACAACAGTGTCCTCAATGTTGAAATAAAAGAAAAGGAATATAGGAAAATGACAAAAATAAAGTAAAATGCGAAAAATAAAACATAAGGGAAAAGAAAGCAAATCTGTTTTTTTTTTCTTTTTGTGCTGGGTTGCCTCCTAGTAAGCGCTTTTGTTTTATATCATTGGCTCGACATGTTACAGGCCCATTCTTCATAGATTGGTTTAGCTAACTCCGTAGAAGCGATGAGTTCTGCCATCTAACCTGATGTAACCATATTATTCGATAGTTTCACCCACATTTAACTAGTGTTTTGCCTATGTTTTATGTATAAAATGCCTTGATATTCTTTGTTTTATGTTTTGAAGGCACCTTTAGATGAAAGATGCAAAAAGGAGTAAATTGGAGGTAATTGGTAGATTTGACCCTCAGTCGATATTTTGTGCAGAGCGTGAGTTCTAAAAGTCAAAACGAAGTGATTCTAGTGGAATTAGAAAGATAACATCCATACCTTTCTGGAAATCCAAGTGAAGAAAAATAAAATGATAAAGAGCATGGAAATCACATCCTTCAAAGTCAAATCTTGCATTCTACCAGTATTGACCTTTGGCCATTCATAATTTAAAATAAACATTGTTGTAAGGATATGTCATTGCATCATGAAAATTAAATTCAATTTTTTCATCTCCTACTTCCATAGACAAAGTATCCTTACCACAATCAATCTTCGTATTGGCAGTTTTCAAGAATGGTCTCCTAAACAATATAGGAGTGTTGTTTGATGAATCACAAGAATCATGTTCCATATCAAGAATATAAAAATCACATGGAATAACCAAACTATCAATCTTGACTAGGACATCTTCTATCACACCAAGTGGATAAACAAAACTACGATCCGCAAGTTGTAACACAATGCTAGTTTTATTCAAAGGTTCCAGACTAAGAGAATCATAAACATGTTTAGGCATAACACTAATGGATGCACCTAAATCGCATAAAGCTCTTTTAAAACTAGCATTACCAATAACACATGGGATAGTAAACGCTCCTGGGTCTTTTTGCTTCAAAGGCATATTCTTTAGAACAATAGCAGATACAACTTCACCCATACTTACCGTTTCGTGACCTTTCAATTTGAAAGCTCTCTTGGTAGTACACAGCTCCTTCAAGAATTTGGCATACTTGGAAATTTGCTTGATAGCATCAAGCAAAGGAATGTTGAGTTCCAGTTTCTTGAAAACCTCTAAAATCTCTTTTTCTTTGTCTTCTTTCTTTGACCTAGAAGAAATCACAGGAAAGGGTGGAATTGTTTTAAAATTGGAATTCATTGATTGAGGAATTACCTTTGGAGTGTTGGTCGTTATTTCAGTTTGGGAAGGAGAAGGATGTTTCTTCTTTGTACTCAATTCGGTTTCTATCTCTTCTTCTTCCTCCATCTCAATTTGTTTTGACCTTTGTCTTTCAAGTTCTTTCCCACTTCGCAGCATTATTGCACTAACATTCTCTTTTGGATTCAAAGTTTGAGAGGGCAATTTTCCATTCATTTGTGCCTCCAATTTCCCTACACTTGAAGCTACTTGCCCCATTTGCTTTTTCAAGTTGTGAATACTTGACCTTGTTTCCTGTTGAAAAGACATGACATTTTGTTGCAAGGTCACAGTGTTAGAAGCCAAAGTTTTCATCATCTCACAAAGATCATCATTGGATGACGACCCCATAACATTGGAGTTTGTGAATGGAGGAGGGGGTTATCTTGCTTGATAATTCTATTGGGATTGAAATCCATGGGGATGGAACTGTCAGCCTTGATTGCTTTGTTGAGGTGGGTTCCCATAGCATAAGTTGGGATGATCTTTCCATCCAGGATTGTATGTGTTGGAAAAGGGATCTTATTTACGTTGGGGTTGTCCATTGAATGCTCCATCAACTGCATTAGCATGTTCGATGTAATCTTCTTGCATTGTTGGGCACATATCCGAAGCATGTCCTTGTAAGGAACATATGCTACAAACTCTTACGTGCTGTACATTTCCACAAGCCAAAGAATGCACAAGAGAAGTAAGATCATTAACTTTATTTTCAAGGTTAGAAACACTTACCTCATTTACTCGTTTGTTTGAGAAATCTCCACGAGTGCCAAACTGTTTCGAGTTGGCTGCCATGTTTGAGATCAATTGGCGTGCAGCCTCGGGTGTCTTATCTACCAATGCACCTCCACTTGCAGCATCAATGATACTACGATCAGTAGGCATCAATCCTTCATAGAAATATTGAATGAGCAACTGATCAGGTATTTGATGATGAGGACATTGAATGCAGAGTTGCTCAAATCTTTCCCAATATTCGGAGAGTGTCTCCATGAGATTGCTGAATCCCATATATTTCTTTCCTTATGTTGGCAACTCGAGATGCTGGGAAATACTTCTCAAGGAAAATCTTCTTCATGGCATTCCAAGTTCCAATAGATCCTGGGAGAATAGAGAAAAGCCATGTCTTTGCTGCCCCTTTTAAAAAGAAAGGGAAAGCTTTCAACTTAACCTGTTCTTCGTCAACTCCATTCGGTTTCATGCCAATGCAAACCATATGGAACTCCTTGAGATGAGTATGAGGATCTTCTCCTACAAGACCATTGAATATTGGTAGCAAATGTATAAAACCAGATTTGAGCTCAAAGTTTACATTATTGTCGATGTTTATGCACAATGGTTGGTTTTCCACGTTAGGAGCAGCAAGCTCCTTGAGTGTTTGTTGTCGTGCAACAGCCATGGTGTTGAGGTGAGCTTCCTTTCGTGACCTGCGTAAAGTGCTTTCTATTTCAAGATCCAATTGCACTTGACTTTGATTAGTAGAACGGGTTACAGGCATAAATCTTCAAGAAAACTCAAAATAAACCAATCACACAAGAGAAAAAAAACAATGCAAATTATATGAAAATCTTACGCTAGAAAACTAAAACTGCCTAAAAACCCTAGAAAACAATGGAATTTGGCCTCGATAGGGTGGGGTTAGTGGTTCACCACTAGTCCTGTTCAGAACGTTGTTTCCCTTCAGGAAAAAAAAGGCCAGATCCTAATTCCACCAAACAATATGTTTTGAACAGTACCGCTGCCGTAAGTGAACAATACCGCCGCAAGCAAAAAAAAATCTGTTTCTTTTTTTTTCAGAAAAATAAATAACAATCACAGCAAATAAAAATAACAGTATAAGCACAAGAATCAACTAAAATTACTTCCCTGGCAACGACACCAAAATTTGTTGCGATGTCGCGGTCGTACAAATTAATTACCCTAACTTAAAACACACAAGATAGTATAGAGCAAGCAAGGGGTCAATCCCACGAGGAAGGTTTAGTTCAGATTTTGATGCTATACGTTATGTAATTAGGGGGGGTTGATTTGCAATGATCTAAACTATGGTAGAAATTAAACTAACAAACAAAATCAATTGAAACTGAAATATATCAAGAAAACAAACCTTGGTCGCAAGCACACATCCACCTACAAAAATTAGAACCGATCCTTGAAACGAAACTCCAGTTTATATTCTGAATTTTTATCTTTTCTTAACATTGGTTAATTAATGGATCTGCCGTATAACTAGCCCTAACCAACAAACAACCATAGTGTCCGCACTAATGATTTAATCCAATGGCAGCCTTAAGATCTAGATAGATTCATTAATCTTAACAACCAAGTTGTCAGCTTGTGTTGCTTTGATCGAATGTTCTCCCTAAGTTTAATAAGGTAGTTCCGCTACAATTATCAAGCTTAGTTGCTTCACAAGTTTATATACCATAACTCCGGTTTTGATATCAAACTTAGCAATAGATTGTTCACAATAATAACTTAGAGTCCGCTCTAGCAATTAAGATAAACAATCATAGGAAATATGTATAGGAAAACAAACATACTCATTCATAATACAAATTGAAAATAAATGGAAGAATAAATCTCACAGTTCTTGAAATCTGAATGTGTTTGCGTCCTTGCAACCAAGAAAACGAGCTTAGCCTTGCATATCTATTGAACAACTACTCCTAAAGATGAAAGAATACATGATTTCTAATTTGTAGAGGGGAGAGTTTGTGTTTCTTCTCTTATGGCTGCCACCCCTCTTTCTTTTACTCTACTGCACTCTCTCTCCCTCCTCTTGGCTCTCTTAATATCATGAACTTAGCTGCCTATTTATACACAAATTGTAAGTAAGAAAAATCAAAGTTCAAGTGTGAACATCAAGAGATGGTGGTAGCGTGAAGCTGGCGGCTGGCGGCTAGCAGCTGGTTTGAGGTTGGTGGCTTGAGGTTGGTGGCTGCCTTCCTTGACCTTCTGGATTGATTTACTTGAGGAGCTAAATTGCTGAAATTAAAACTTGGAAGTCGGTTTTGATGTTTCGGGATGTAATTTGGATTCGTTTATTCACGAAACCTGTTTACTGGCAGAATTCAGCTGTCATCTTTGAAAAATCATATCTCCCTCATATGACATCGTTTTTGGCTGACATTTGGAGATTTTATAGACCTTTGAGTTAGGAAGCCAACATAATTGAGTTTACATCAATTGGACTTCTGTAGCTCCAGATATTAAATTGTGAATGGCCAAAGGTCAACACTGGCAGAATGCAAGATTTGACTTTGAAGGATGTGATTTCCATGCTTTTTGTCATTTTATTTTTCTTCACTTGGATTTCCAGAAAGGTATGGATGTTATCTTTCTAATGCCACTGGAATCACTTCATTTTGACTTTTAGAACTCACGCTCTGCACAAAACATCGACTGAGGGTCAAATCTGCCAATTACCTCCAATTTACTCCTTTTTGCATCTTTCATCTAAAGGTGCCTTCAAAACATAAAACAAAGAATATCAAGGCATTTTATACATAAAACATAGGCAAAACACTAGTTAAATGTGAGTGAAACTATCAAATAATATGGTTACATCATAACCTTCATAGAAAGGTTCCAAGCGATGCCCATTGACATTGAGTACTTTGTTGGTTTCTAAACTTGTAATTTCAATTGTAATCATTCGGTCATGAAGACTCTTAATCTTTTCTTTGTAAATCCTTGCATTCTCATAAGCATTATTTTGTATTTCTTCTAACATAATTCCAATCTTTTTAGGCACCAAAAGGATAGGCGCCACCCATTCACTGTCCGTGATAAGGTAAATGACTCCTGCATCATGGAGGACAATTTGCAAAGCTTGCAAATCCAATGCCGAGTCATGCACATTTCGGGGAACACATACATGCCTCTCAATCTTTTTTATCTTGGTAAAATCATAGCCATAGCTCAAAGCTACGCTTAATTCATCCTCACAATCAAAATCAAAACTTGCTGCACACACTTATCAACTTGGTCATAGCATGTGATAGAATAAACATTGCTATAAGGATATTTCATTGCATCATGAAAATTAAATTCAATCTTTTCATCTCCTACTTTTATAGACAATGTATCCTTACCACAATCAATCTTTATATTGGCAGTTTTCAAGAATGGTCTCTCAAACAATATAGGAGTGTTGTTTGATGAATCACAAGAATCATGTTCCATATCAAGAATATAAAAGTCGCATGGAATGACCAAACTATCAATCTTGACTAGGATATCTTCTATCACATCAAGTGGGTAAACAAAACTATGATCCGCAAGTTGTATTACAATGCTAGTTTTATTCAAAGGCTCAAGACTAAGAGAATCATAAACATGTTTGGGCATAACACTAATAGATGCACCTAAATCGCACAAGGCCCTTTTGAAACTAGCACTGCCAATAACACATGGGATAGTAAACGCACCTGGGTCTTTTTGCTTCAAAGGCATATTCTTTTGAACAACAGCAGATACAACTTCACCCATACTTACCATTTCATGACCTTTCAGTTTGAAAGCTCTCTTGGTGGTACACAACTCCTTCAAGAATTTGGCATACTTAGGAATTTACTTGATAACATCAAGCAAAGGAATGTTAAGTTCTACTTTCTTGAAAACCTCTAAAATCGCTTTTTCTTTGTCCTCTTTCTTTGACCTATAAGAACTCACAGGAAAGGGTGGAATTGTTTTAACACTGGAATTCATTGAGTGAGGAGTTACCTTTGGAGTGTTGGTCGATGTTTCAGTTTGTAGAGGAGGAGGATGTTCCTTCTTTGTACTCAATTCAGTTTCTATCTCTTCTTCTTCCTCCATCTCAATTTGTTTTGACCTTTTGTCTTCAAGTTCTTTCCCACTTCGCAGCATGATCGCACTAACATTCTCTTTTGGATTCAATGCTTGGAAGGGCAATTTTCCATTCATTTGTGCTTCCAATTTCCCCACACTTGAAGCTACTTGCCCCATTTGCTTCTCCAAGTTGTGAATACTTGACCTTGTTTCCTATTGAAAAGACATGACATTTTGTTGCAAGGTAACAATATTAGAAGCCAAAGTTTTCATCATCTCACGAAGATCATCATTGGATGACGACCCCATAACATTGGAGTTTGTGGATGGAGGGGGTTGTCTTGCTTGATAATTTTGTTGGGGCTGAAATCCATGGGGATGGAAATGTCGACCTTGATTGCCTTGTTGAGGCTAGTTCCCATACCGTAGGTTAGGATGATCTCTCAATCCAAGATTGTACGTGTGGGAAAAAGGATCATACTTACGCTGAGGTTGTCCATTGAATGCTTCATCAACTGCATTAGCTTGTTCAATGTAATCTTCTTGCATTGTTGGGCACATATCTGAAGCATGTCCTTGTAAGGAGCATATGCTACAAACTTTCACCTGCTGTACATTGCCACAAGCCAAAGAACGCACAAGAGAAGTAAGATCATTAACTTTATTCTCAAGGTTAGAAATACTTACCTCATTTACTTGTTTGTTTGCGAAGTCTCCATGAGTGCTAAACTGTTTCGAGTTGGCTGCTATGTTTGAGATCAATTGGCGTGTAGCCTTGGGTGTCTTATCTACCAATGCCCCTCCACTTGCAGCATCAATGATACTACAGTCAGTAGGCATCAATCCTTCATAGAAATATTGAATGAGCAGCTGATCAGGTATTTGATGATGAGGGCATTGAATACACAGTTGCTCAAATCTTTCCCAATACTCGGAAAGTGTCTCTTCATGAGATTGTCGAATCCCACATATTTCTTTCCTTATATTGACAACTCGAGATGTTGGGAAATACTTCTCAAGGAAGATCTTCTTCATGCCATTCCATGTTCCAATTGAACCTGGGAGAATGGAGAAAAGCCATGCCTTTTCTGCCCCTTTTAAAGAGAAAGGGAAAGCTTTCAACTTAACCTGTTCTTCGTCAACTCCATTCGGTTTCATGCCAACGCAAACCATATGGAACTCCTTGAGATGAGTATGAGGATCTTCACCTGCAAGACCATTGAATGTTGGTAGCAAATGTATAAAACCAGATTTGAGCTCAAAGTTTACATTATTGTCGATGTTGATGCACAATGGTTGATTTTCCACGTTAGGAGCAACAAGCTCCTTGAGAGGTTGTTGTCGTTCAACAGCCATGGTGTTGACGCGAGCTTCCTTTCATAACCTACGTTAAGTTTTTTCTATTTCGAGATCCAACTGCACTTGACTTTGATTAGTAGAACGGGTTACTAGCATAAATCATCAAGAAAACTTAAAAGAAACCAACCACACAAAAGATCAAAAACAACGCAAATTGTACGAAAATCCTATGCTAGAAAACTTAAACTGCCTAAAACCCTAGAAAACAGCGGAATTTGGCCTTGATAGGGTGAGGCTAGTGAAAAAACACTAGTCCTATTTAGAACGTCGTTTCCCTTCAGAAAACAAATGGCCGATACCTAATTCCACCAAAAAATCTGTTTTGAATAGTACCGTCGCCGTAATGAACAGTACCGCAGCAAGCAAAAATTTTGTTTTTTTTTTCAGAAAAAGAAATAACAATCACAGCAAATAAAAATAATAGCACAAGAATCAACTAAAATTACTTCCCCGGCAATGGCGCCAAAATTTGTTGCGATGTCGCGGTCACACAAATTAATTACCCTAGCTTCAAGCACAACACACAAGATAGTATAGAGCAAGCAAGGGGTCGATCCCAAGAGGAAGATTCAAGTCATATTTTTATGCTAGATGATATGCAATTTGAGGGGGTTTGGACGTTATCTAGGCTAAAGCAAAAGAAAACAGAAAACTATCAAATAAAATTTAATAAAATCAGAAAATTATCAAGAGAACAAACCTTGGTCACAAAAACACATCCACCTACAGAAATCAGAACTGATCATGGAAACGAAACATCAATTTATATTTTGAATATTTATCTCTTCTTAACATTGGTTAGTTAACGGATCCGACGTATAACTAACCCTAACCATCAAACAACCATAGTGTCCGCACTAGTAATTTAATTCAATGGCAACCTTAAGAACTAGATAAGTTGATTAATCAAGAAAACATAACTGTTCGTAGTCTATATTTGATTTGATTGAATGTTCTCCCTAAGATTAATAACGTAGATTCGCCATAATTATTAAACTCAATTGCTTCACAAGTTCATAAACCACAACTCCGGTTTTGATATCAAACTTAGCAATAGATTGTCTACAATAATAACTTAGAGTCCGCTCTAGCAATTAAAATAAACAATCATAGGAAAAATAAGCATAGGAGAACAAACATATTCATCATATAAATAGAAAAGAAAAGGTAAAATAAATCTCACAGTTCTTGAAATCCGAAGGTTTCCGTGTCCTTGCAACCAAGAAAAAGTGTTTAGCCTTGCATATTTGTTGAACAACTAATCAAAAAGAAGGAAGAATGTATAATTTAGGGTTTCTTAGAGGAAGGGGGTGTTTTTCTCTTCTTGGCTGGCTGCCCCCTTCTCTTCTCTCATTCTTTTTATATCCTAGGAAACCCTAGGTCTCTATTTTACAAAATAGTCCTCCATTAAGTAGACTGTTTACATTTAAGTACTTCAATAACTATTTTCCTAAAAAAGGAGAAATAACCTTGCATTAAATCTTCAAGCTTTGACTTAGAGGAGCTAAATTGCTGAAATAAAACCTTAGATATCGGTTTAGATGCTTCGGAATGTAATTTGGACTCGATTCTTCACGAAACCTGTTTGTTGGCAGAATTCAAATGTCATCTTTGAAAAATCATATCTCCCTCATATGACATCTTGTTTGGATGCAATTTGGAGCATTTATAGACCTTTGAGTCATGAATCCAAAAAAATTGAGTTTACATCAATTGGACTTCTGTAGCTCCAGATATTCAAGTTGGAATGGTCGAAGGTCAACACTGGCAGATTGCGAGATTTGACTTTAAAGGCTGCGATTTCCATGCTCTTCCTTATTTTATTTTCTTGCCTTAGATTTCCAAAAAGTTATAGATGTTAGCTTTTTAATGCCACTGGAATCACTTCATTTCAACCTCTAGAGCTCACGCTCTGAACAAAACATCGACTGAAGGTCAAATCTGCCAATTATCTCCAATTTACTCCTTTTTGCATCTTTCATCCAAAAGTGCCTTCACAACATAAAACAAAGAATATCAAGGCATTTTATATATAAAACATAGGCAAAACACTAGTTAAATGTGGGTGAAACTATTGAATAATATGGTTGCATCAAGTAGATCCTAGCTGATGTTTCCCTTTTTGTAATTTAGGTTATAGGGGGTATACCCTTATATTTTGTAAACATGAAAATGTTTGTATAACTTAATTTGTATAATTAATGTTTAAACTTGATTGAATGAACTTAATCTCTATAGTTCATGTAACCATATTTCGTGTCTAAGTATTTACTTTTATTTTCATCCATAATGATATTTGGTTATATAATGTATATCATGAATATCGTGGGTAATAGGTGTGAGAATATTGTGGAAATTGAAACCCTAGACGATTGGGTCGGGATTAAGTTATGAAATGCGAGTTATTAGAAGTGTAGACAGGCTACATATCAATAACTTGGGACCTTCTGATATAGGGGGGACTCCGTCAAAATTTCAGTAAATTTTAATATGAAAACCATATATATATAATTCTCTGTTTTTGATTGACATAGGAGTGTTGTTTTTTATCTCCAAGTAGGGGGTGTTATAGTTGGTATCGGAGCCCAGGTTGCTATTCCGGGGATAGGAATGGTTATATGATTTTGTACTGTGTTTCAGGATGGTGAGAATAAGGCAAGGAGCTAGGATTGATCCATCTCCAGTTCGGGGAAGTGACCAGAGTTTTTGAAATGAAAGTGATCCAGACTGGGATCCCTTGGCAGACACCTCCTCTCATATACCTGCAACGTCAGTGTACTCTAAAGCTGGCGACTCAGTGAGACTTTGAGATGATTTGTTGTCCCGTCAGGCAGATGTGTCCATGCTCGAGGTATCAAACAGACGAGGGGAAGATAATATACCCGCACCAGTGGAACCGGTAGCTGGATCAAACCCATTTTCAGATCCTACTTTTATAGAACATATAGTCAAAGCTGTAGCAGCAGGAATGGTAGCGAGAGCCTCGGGTACAACTCCTAGAACAAGGAGAGTAGTCACTATAGTGCATTGGGTGAAAGGTATGAGAGAGATGGGTTGTATGACTTACGGTGGTGAAGAGGATGTTGAAGTTGCTGGGCATTGGCTGAGGAAAGTGGAGAGAGTTATAAATCAGATGCAGGTGCTAGAGGAGCTACGAGTGGATTGCGTGACTCAGCTATTGATTGATAGTGCCCACTCTTGGTGGGAGACCATTAGAGAGAGGAGATCAGGGGAGGTATTGCGATAGAGGGACTTTCGTGAAGAGTTTGAGGAGAGGTACTATTCCTGGGAACATAGAAGGGAGAAAGAACAGGAGTTCTTGGATTTGAGGCAGGGAGATTTGACAGTTCTAGAGTATGAGAGGAGATTTCAGGACTTAGCAGCTTTTGCCTCCACCTACCTTCCCACGGAGCGCCACAAGGTGGAGAGGTTCCGTGATGAACTGAGGCGGGAACTGAGAATGATATTGATAGCCATGCAGTTTTAGTCTGTGCGGGAATTGGTACGAGCAGCTCAGGGTATGGAGAGGGTAATAAGGGATACCCTAAAACCAGTGGTCGAGTAGAGTCAGGTAATTGGAACTAAGAGGAGAGATTTTGAGTTTTTAACTAGGAGACCTTCTCTCCCAAAGAAAGAGAAGAGTGGGCAATCATCAAGTCAGTTCCAGAAAAGGGGCGGGAGTTTCATCCCAGGAAGGAGCTCAAGAGGATCTAGACGGGTCAGTGGAAGAGGAGCTTGGGGAGGACAGTCTAGACAGGGAGTCAAAACTGCTGGAGGGTCTACAGAGCAAAAGGGACCAGCATATCCATTTTGTCAGAGGTGTGAGCTTTGACACCCTGGAGATTGCTCTGTGATGTCGGGTAGATGTTTATATTTGTAGAGGTGAGGGGCATTGATGGAAAGAGTGCCCACATGTAGGAAGAGGTTGTTACTATTGTGAGGACACGAGTCACAGGAAGAAGGATTGTCCTTATAGAACTATCGAGGGAGCCCATGGTCAGAGGATTGAGGTTCAGAGCTAGCAGCAATCGGTGACAGTCAATCGTCCTATCAGGCCTACCCAGTCAGGGATGAGTGCTACTTGTGGGAGGCCTATAAATCAGGAGGGGAGGACTCAAGGTTGGGTATACCACATGACATATGAGGATGTGGGAGCTGTACCAGATGTGCTGGCAGGTACCTTACAGTTAGATACAATGCACGTTTATGCTTTAATTGACCCTGGAGCTAGTCATTCCTTTGTATCTTATAGAATTGTGAATGACTTGCATGTGTTATCTAGTAACTTGGGTGTAGGAGTGACAATTAGTACACCTCTAGGGGAGAATATACATATTGATGATATTTATAGAGGGGTAAAACTATATATTGGGGGGTTAGAACTGAGGGTAGATCTTATGCCGTTAGAGCTATATGATTTTGATGTAATTCTGGGTATAGATTGGCTAAGTAAACATAAGGCACAAGTGGATTGTTTCACGAAGACGGTGACAATCCAAGGAATAAGTGATAAAAGAGTAGTGTTTAAAGGGGAAAGAAAAATAATTCCAAGTTGTGTAATCTCAGTCTTGGTGGCTAGAAAATTACTGAGGAAGGGTTGTTCTGCTTGGTTAGCCCATGTAAGAGAGCTGGAAAAGGGAAGCATAGATTTGACTAGTATTCCTGTTGTAAGAGAGTTTTGAGATGTAAACCCAGAAGAGTTGTCGGGATTACCTCTAGTTAGAGAAATTGAAGTTTCCATAGAAACTATTCCAGGAGTTTCTCCTATAGCCCAATCTCCTTGTAGGATGGCACCTATGGAATTGGCGGAACTGAAGGTCCAGCTTTAGGAATTGTTAGATAAAGGCTTCATCTGACCTAGTAACTCACCTGGAGAGCTCTGGTATTGTTTGTAAAGAAGAAGGATGGCACCCTTCATATGTGCATCGATTATCGTCAATTGAATAAAGTCACAGTGAAGAACAGGTACCCACTTCCACGAATAGATAACTTGTTTGATCAGTTGAAGGGTGCTAGGGTGTTCTCTAAGATAGATCTAAGATCTGGATATCACTAGTTGAGAATCACGGAACAAGACATACAAAAGACTGCATTCTGAACCTATTATGGGCATTTTGAGTTTTAAGTGATGCCTTTTGGGTTAACCAATGCTCTGGCCATGTATATGGACTTGATGAATCGGGTGTTTCGGCCTTACCTGGACCAATATGTGGTTGTATTTATTGACGATATCTTGGTGTATTCAAACTCTCACTTGGAACATGAACATCATCTAAGGGTTGTGCTACAGACCTTAAGGGAGAATCAATTATATGCCAAGCTGGATAAGTGTGAGTTTTGGCTTCAGGAAGTGATATTTTTAGGCCATGTAATATCCGCAGAAGGAATACTTGTGGATCCAAAAAAGCTTAAGGCCGTATTAAAATGGCAAAGGCCTACTAATGTGACTGAAATCCGAAGTTTCTTGGGCCTTGTGGGATATTATCGGAGGTTTATTGAGGGGTTATCCACCATAGCATCACCTTTAACAAAGCTGACCCGCAAGGAAGTCAGGTTTGTTTGGTCGGAAGAGTGTGATGCAAACTTTCGAGAACTAAAGGAGAGGCTCACTTCTGCTCCTGTGCTAGCCCTTCCATTGGGGACAAAAGGGTTTGTGGTATGTAGTGATGCCTTAAAAAGGGGCCTAGGATGTGTATTGATGCAACTCGGGCATGTGATTGCTTATGCATAAAGACAGCTAAAGTCGCATGAGGTGAATTACCCAGTTCATGACCTAGAACTTGCAGCGGTGGTGTTTGCCTTAAGAGTATGGAGACATTACTTGTATGGGACACAAGTTCAAATCTTTATAGACCATAAAAGTTTGAAGTATTTGATGTCACAAAAGGAGTTGAACATGTGGCAGAGAAGATGGGTAGAATTAATAAAAGATTATGATTGCATTATTGACTACCATCCTGGTAAGGCTAATGTAGTAGCCGATGCCTTGAGTAGGAAGGGAAAAACGATGATGAATGATATAGAGCTGAAGGAGCAGGAAAGTATAGTGGAATTAAAAAAAATAGGCTTGCAGCTAAGTGTAGGGCCCGAGGGGTCACTGTTAGCTCAGTTAAAGATCCGGTCTGTGTTTCGAGACAAGGTCTTGGAGGCTCAACAAGCAAATGGGAAAGTAAAAGAGATCAAGGGGTTACAGCTAGTGAGAGAATCTAGTGAGAGAATCTAGAGAGAGATGCTCTCCTCCTTCATGGAGATGATTCCACTGGTTCGGCTAGTGAGGCATAGTGTTTGACTTTCCTTTGGCTACTTTGTCTTGATTCCTTGCTCTGATCCTCCTTTCGTTCCATCCTTCTCCATTTTTCAACTTTTTCAAATTTTCGGTTCCCCCCTCTCTTCTTCTTTTTTTCCCGCCCAAGCATTTCAAATGGCTAAAAACAAGAGGAAGGTTACAGCTACTACAACACTTGGAAAAGCCATACTGCGTTTTTCTGTTCCCGATAATCATGACCATGACCGATCTATTGTTCTTGCAGTCCAAGCTCCCTCGGCTGTTCTTACTGGTTCCTCTTCCTCTGTTCTTCACTCTGTTCCCCCACCGCTGGCCTGTGCTGTGGGTCCTGCCATTTTACCGCCTATTCCTGAGGCTACTCCTGTTCCTAACCCCTTGGAGGCTGTTACTGTCGATGATTACTCAGAGGATGCAGATGACAACCTAGTTGAAGCTCTCTTGGACGAGGAACAGTTAGATTACTCTTTCTCTGATGACGATGGTGAAGACCTGTCCACCTCACCTTCCCTGCTTCCACCTACTGCTGGTCTTACCCTCCCTTCTGCTTTAGCAGGTTGGCCTCCTTCTTCTACTAAGGTTGTCGGAGGTTGTGCACCCCCTACCATCGATGTTGCAAGTTCTTCTCTTGCTTCGACACTTGGAAATAAGGTTTGGAAAGATCTTTTTTCTGCTAGTAAACCGACTGCTCCATACACAAAGCTTCAAAATTTCTCACTCAACCAACTCACCAAGTCCTGTGCCATCTCCCCTGAGGATTTCCAACCTCAGTTTGAAGTCTGGAACTTGTGTGCAGTAGGATATGTCTCTGGTAAGCACCCTGGCTACAAGGCCCTGCAAGGTATTATCTCTTCTGTTTGGAAGTGTGAAGCTTCACTTACTATTCATGCTTCTGGGTGGCTAATTTATAGATTCAACCGTGAAGAGGACAAGTCCTTTGTTCTCCATGGTGGTCCATACCTAGTGTATGGGAGACCCCTTATTTTGAAACCGATGACAAATTTTTTTGATTTCTCCAGTGAAGAGATGACAAGAGCCCCGGTTTGGGTCAGATTCCCTAACCTTCCTCTTTGTTGCGGTCTCCACCTTGCTTATCCAAGATAGCTAGTGTCCTGGGCAAGCCTATCCAAAGTGATCATATGACATCCTCTCTCTCTCGTATGTCATATGCCCGTGTGTTGGTTGAGCTTGACCTACGAGAGGACCTCCAACACTCTGTGGTGGTGTCCCTGCCATCTAGTCCCATTCTCAACCAGAAAGTTGTCTATGAAGCTTTGCCCAATTTTTGTAACCTCTGTAATGTCCTTGGCCACACGCGGCTCCTCTGCCCCAAGGCTACTGTCAGTCCTTCACCAGTGGGTACCCCTTCGCCTGTGGCTGGTAATAGGAATGTTTTTCACTGCCTGGGCCCACAGCTACCTCCTTCTGGTGTGTCAGGACACAATCAACCTCTACCAGTTCAGGGTCCTTCCAAGGATTCCTCCGTTGCAACTCTTGCAAAACCTGAGCAAGCCCCTTGTGATGATGCCTCTGATGGCTGGATTGCGGTGGAACCTCGGAGAAAATCCAAGAAGCCTATCCGTCACTCCCCCAAAAAGAAGGAAGTGTTTGCAGTTGCAGCTGTGTCTGCTTTTTCACCAAGAAGTGATGTTCCCTCTGGCTGTGTAGGGGTGGTTAATTCACTTGGTACAAAGGCAGTAGTTGATGCAGATGTGGATTTGGGAGCTACTTCTTCTATGGCACCCCCAACTTTGGGGGAAGATATTTTGGCCACAACTCCTTCTGATATCCCCCCCTTGGGTGCTCCGGTCAACCACAATAGGAAGCTCCTCATTCAGCAGAATCATGCTGGTAGTAGAAGGGACCCCCCTTCTCCTGCACCACCATGACTCTTTATTTTTGGCTTCCCAGGGGTTATATTCCCCTGCACCACCCTGTTGTAGTGACATTTTTGTCCTGCTGCTCTGGCTTCTGTGCAGTCTTTTGGTTTATGCATAGCCTCTGCATGTTGTTGTTGTTGGTCTTTGCTAGGCATGGGTTTTTGTTTGCATGGGGCTGCCATGTCATTTGCTACAGGGCTCCTCCGTTGCTTTCACGTCTTGATTTTCTTGATATTCTTTGTTGCTGATTTGAGCGTAGCTGCTGCGTTGGCTCATGCAGTCTGGTTGTTCGTTTGTCCACAGTCGAGTGTCCAAAGTTTTGATGCCTGCATATACCACCAATCAGCTTGGTTGGAAGGAGAATTTTCTCCCTCATACAGTCAGCTTTCAGATCTCCACACGGATGCTTTCTTGGTTTGCTTAGTTGGGTTTTGATGGGCCCTTAGGGCTGGGTTTTTGCTGTTGTGGTTCGCTGGAATAGGTTGTGAGTTAGCCTCCTCTCTAGCTAGATCGTCTTCTACATTGCAAGGAATATTGTTTCCTGGTCGCTGCTGGGATTTGGTCCTCCTAGTGGATCCTTAACTGCTAGTTTGTTCTTTTCTTTATGTTTATTGCCACTCGGCTTTGATATTTGCTCAAGGGAGCGTGTTTCCTTTGCTTTGTTCAAGGGAGTTTGTTCCCTTTACCTTGATATATATGTCTCTATGTACTGTTGGTTCCTAGCTTGTATCGCAAGCTTGTCTTGCTCTTTTTGATCTATACAATTCTTACATTTGATAAAAAAAAAAGATCAAAGGGAGGGTAAACAAGGGTATAGAGACATCATTTCAAATGCTATCTGATGGGCTAATAGCTATGGGAAGGCAAATTTATTTGCCCGAGGATAAGACTTTGAAAGATGAAGTATTAAGAGAAGCGCATGAATATCGATTTGCTACTCATCCTAGGAGTACAAAGATGTATAGGGATTTAAAAGAATACTACTGGTGGCCAAATATGAAGAGGGAAATAGCAGAATTTGTGTCAAACTGTGGGATCTATCAACAAGTAAAGATAGAACACCAGAAACCTGCAAGGGAATTATAGTCATTATTAATTCCGGAATGGAAATGGGAGGATATTTCTATGGATTTTGTGATGGGATTACCCAGGGGAAAGAAGGGGAATGATGCCATATGGGTGGTCATGGATCGACTAACGAAATCTGCTTTGTTTTTGCCTATAAAGATGACTGATTCGGTGGATAAACTGGTAAAATTATATGTAAATGAAATAATCAAACTTCATTGAGTGCTAGTTTCAATTATATCGGATAGGAATCTAAGGTTCACATCGAGGTTGTGGCCTAGCTTACAACAGGGAATGGAGACAAAGTTGAATCTGAGCATAGCATTTCATCCTTAGACGGATGGTCAATCTGAAAGGACCATTCAAACTCTGGAGGATCTCCTGAGGTCCTGTGTGCTGGAGTTTGGAGGGAATTGGGAGGATCTTCTGCCTTTGGTGGAGTTTACTTATAATAATAGCCACCAAACTATTATTGGTATGGCTCCATATGAAGCATTGTATGGGAGGAAATGTCGTACCCCAATTTGTTGGGAGGAAGTAGGAGAAAAGAAGCTTTTGGGACCTGAAATGGTGCAACTAACAACTGACAAGGTAAGGGTGATCAAAAAGAGGATGAAGGAAGCCCAGGATAGACAAAAAAGTTACGCAGAACACCGAAGAAGGCCATTGGAATTCCAAGTGGGGGATAAAGTATTTTTGAATGTGGCTCCTTGGAAAGGCATCATTCGATTTGGAGTAAAAGGGAAATTAGCCCCGAGATATATTGGCCCTTTTAAGATTAAGGAAAGAATCGGGCTCGTTGCTTATCAATTAGAATTGCTGTATATTTGGATAAGATTCACAATGTGTTCCATGTGTCATTGTTGCGAAAGGCTAGACCCTTCAAAGGTATTGCCACAGGTTCCTTTAAAGATTAAAGGGGATTTAACCATGAAAACTAAGCCTGTCAAGATCTTAGATCGAGATGAGAAGGTGTTGAGGAATAAGAGAGTTCCCTTGGTGAGAGTATTATGGAGAAGCTCTCGAATAGAAAAAGAAACATGGGAAAGAGAATCCAAGATAAAGGAGAAGTTTCCGCACTTATTCTCCAACATAGGTACGTAACTTGAATTTCAAGGATGAAATTTTGTTATTAGGAGAGGAGAATGTAAATCTCGAGATAATCAAAACTGGATTAAAGTAAAGAAAATAAACTAAACTAAAAAGAAGTGGCGGTAAAATGAATACATTTAAATAAAATGGGGTCTAAATGCAAATAAGAATAATTATAGAGCATAAACAATACTCTTTTTACCAAAAATAGATCTGCAACAATCGTGAAGAAAGAAGAGAGGAAGTTTTGGTATCTATTTTTACAGATCAAGAAAGAAACACCAAATTTCAAGAACCCATCCAACATTTAGGGTTATAGGTAAAAATAAACACTAGTCGGCAAGGGATTAACAAGAAAAAAAAATTGAACAAGAAGAGAAGAGGGGAGAGTCGACTGTCATTAGAAAGAAAATGAGGGATCGAGACCTTGATTCGTATCGGGTAAGATATTCTAAACATGGTCTTATGAGTTGTTTTAAAGTCGATTATGAATTGATGCCTGGATGTTAAATTATAGATTTGAGTTCTATAACTCCAGATATAGTTAAAAATCTGAGGAGAGGTCCGACAGTAACAGTTCAAAAATGGACAGTAACAGTTGGACAGTAATAGTCCAAGTGTTTGTTGATGAGCGATTTTGACTATCTTAGAGGCAGAACTGGGTTCTCCTCAACCATAGAACATGTAGCCTCATGTCTTATCTTTCCAACGACATAAATTTTGCTTGAATCGGAGTTCTATAGCTCCATATATAGTTAACAATCTGAGGAGAGGTCAGACAATAATAGTTCAAAAACGGACAGTAACGGTTGGACAATAACAGTCCAAGTGTTTGTTGATGAGCGATTTTGACTATCTTAGAGGCAGAACTGGGTTCTCCTCAAATCATAGAACTTGTAGCCTCACGTCTTATTGACACGACCAAAAAATTGATGTCTTTTCCCAAATGTAGGAGTGTCGAAGTAATAAATAACCCGGCAAGACCGGGGTCGAACCACAGGGAGGTTAATTGTATAAATTATAAACAACAATAATACAACAACAACAACAACAACAATAACAACAACAATAATAATAAGTAAAAGAGAGCTTTGAGATGTGATATTGATGTAAGGATTAAACAAGGATAAGAATAATTGTCAAGGTTAGAGGATCCACTAATGGTATTTCAAACAAGTATAGTATAAACTCTTTTTATTACTCAACTGGAAACCACACACAAAGGAGGTTCCAATCAGATTATAAATTGTTAACATGATTACATTAGCTATCTTATTCGAATAATGCTAATACTTGTAAATGTTTTCAGGCATTCATGATTATAACTTATGTTAACAACAAATCAAGTTCCTTTCATAGCTCAGGTGTCGGTTATACCATACAGTATGGGCTATGAAAGTGCCAAGTATTTGTTGTACCAAGTGTTATACAACATAAATCTAGATTAACCATTTAACAAGCAAAGTATTAAAAGTGAACAAGTTAACAAATATAAAGCATGTTAGTATCCAACATTAAGGTCCATGTTAAGTTTATATTATACTTATTCTTACACCATTAGTGTACCCTTTTCACCTTGACATAATAAACTTAGTTAAACATAATGAAAGAGAGAAACATAAATAAACAAGGAAAGGAAATGAAAAGCATAAGCAAGAAATTAATATAAGCAAAATTTAAGCATTACAAAATATAAAGAGAGAGCAAGAGCATGATCTTGATCTAAACACCAAGATGCCTAAATACATGGCAAATGCCTCCTTTTATAGGCCAAAATTTGGAACTGTTGATTTGTTGACTAATTGATGAGTGGGTGGCCACATCTTGACTTGGTGACAATTTTTATCTTCTTGTCTGCCAAAAACGTCATTGATAACATCATAATTTAAACAGACTTCAATCATGAAAGTTCTAGGAAATTGTCTCATATTTCTAGGGTAAAAATTTGAGATCATTTGGACTTCTAAAACTCGAGATATGGGCTGAACACTGAACAGTGTCTGGGCTGCAGGATAGATTCAGACTTCTTCTTTGTTGCTACAATTTGGACTTGAAAACGGCCTTGTTAAAGCTTGGGCTCCACATGAAAGTTGTAGGCCTATGTCTTATCTTTCCATCCATATAAAATGGACCTAAATCCAAGATCTACAGCTCCAGATATGATCCAATTACCAAACAGTGTTCCAGTTTGGACTACACCAGCATCTCTTTTCTAAGTTTGGCCATCTCTTTGTCCTTTCAATTTCAGTACTTCAACTCATCAATCAATTCTTTCATTTATGTGATAGGCCTGCATTTAAGATGAACATTTACCATAAATTAAAGGTATCTTATATAATTAGATATGTTATTATAAAACATGCTTTAGTTAAGGTGTTATTGATACTTAAAGTGCAAAATGATGATATAAAACCTTGATAAAAAATACACTTTTAAGTCCTAATCAGACCCCCCCAACCAGCTTATTACTAGTCCCTAGTAATTAAAGCGTTAAAATAGAAAAAAAATTTGCAAATTCCACAAAGCAAGGCATTCATCATTCAACTTCCATTAATCTATCCAGATAAACAAACTCTCATTAAATTTATATTTCTGCTCAATATCTATTAAACAAAATATTAAAAAACCTTCCTTGTTATGTGCTCAATGTATGAAACATAGATGATGGGGCTTTTATTGGAAGAAAACAATATTTTGTTCTAATGTTTAAGGTTAACTTCCTTGGGTTGGGATTATTTTATTTTATTTTACTTTTATTTTTCTCTTTTTTTTTAATATCTATACATATAACTTAAAACACAATGCATCTTTAACCCATGTAACGAGCTTTCGGCTAATGACTCCCAGACCAGTTGATCTTAGGGCATTAGGTGTTGAGACACCCCTACGAGCTTAGTAACTCGGGTTGCAGATACTGATACGTAGATAGTGCAATGTTTGATTCCCTTAAGCTTTTCTCCTTAACCCATGTAACAAGCTTTGGGCCAATAGCTCCCAAGTCAGTTGACTTTAGGGTATTAGGTGTTAAAACACCCCTTCGGGCTTAATTGCTTAGGTTAGGGAGGCTACGAAACCAAACTTATTTAAGTTTTTATTATCATCATTTTTTTTCTCTCTTTTTTTTTTGAAAATTATATATTATCCCTATCCCTTAGTTGTTACATTTAACAAAAGAACATAAATAATGTAATAATCCAATACGCAACCCACAATCATATGTTAAAGTGTGTGTGTGAAAATGAAGGTTTAAGAATACTTGTTAAATGAGTATATGATCAGAATTAAGTGATAACAATGTGAGAGTTTGTAAACCTGAATATTTCAAGAAGTATTCTAATAGGCCTTGTTATGAATATTGCGAATAACCATCAGAAAATGTTTACTAAGATGCATCTCAAGAGTCAATAAAATTCTCCCTTACTCTGCCATCCAAGTAATAACAGTTTTGCCAAATGGTTTTTTAAAAACAAAAACAGTTAGTTGGTTAGTTTTTGTTTTTTTTTTAAATACTACTACCCTCTCCCCCCAACCAAAACGAGACATTGTCCTCAATGTCCTAAGGTAGAAAGATGGAGTATAGAAGACATTACCTGAAACAACGAACACTAACAAACCTGAAACACACTTAAACAAATATAAGAAATAACATAACAAAATACTATGCTAGAAATAAAACCAAAAGACACAAGGATTCACAAACGAAGGCTCAAATCCAATCTAAGCTTTTTACGGCTTTCTGTAGTTGACCAATTTATGCGACTCATGGAGGGATCAATTACAGGGGTGAAAGATTGTAGTTTGTCGATCAATTGTTCAGCAGTAGCAGCAGAGATTATGATTTGTCGTGCCAAAGATGTTAGAAATTCCTGTTCCACAGCTTGATCAAGAAAAGACAATAAATTATCATAAAAACCATTAACATTGAGCAAACCTATAGGTTTATGGTGAATGTGAAGTTGGGCCCAAGAGGAAATATGAAAGATCTCTTCCAATGTGCCCAGACCACCTGGTAAGGCAATGAAGACATCAGCATGGTTAAACATTGTATTTATTCGATCAAACATTGTGGAGACCTGTAGTTCCTCTCCAATTGTTCTTCCAATGATGTCCCCTTTTGTTAAAGCTTCGGGGACGACCCCCAAAACTTGACTACCTCCTAAAAATGCAGCTATTACCACACCCCCCATTAACCCAAGGCTGCCTCCCCGATACACTAAATGAATCTTTTTCTCAGCTAGTACCTGACCAAGATGATTTGCTGCTTCTAAAAAAGCTATTTCCTTTCCAGGACTGGATCCACCAAAAACACAAATATTTTTTATGTGATAACTTGAGGGACCTGCCATTTCTACACACTTCTATATCTATCTAATGTAAGGGTTGAGTAGAAATGAGGGGAAGGAAGAGAAGATTATATAGATGTGGAATTGAAAATGCAATCATATCACCTATATGTAGGCCAGCTGGAGTCTCACTCTCTCTCTCTCTCTTTATTTATTTATTTATTTGAAAAAGCATGTGTATGTACAGGTAGTTGTGATTGTGGCTCACATCTTCCCTTGGTTTTACGTCCAAGAACGGCTTAAACGCCCTCTATGGGTCGGGGATAGGCTTCCCATCCAGTTTTCTTAAAAACTGGCAAATAAGGTCTTTTTTAGTCAGATTCCCAAGACTAAGTCTATCATGTTCTTTATGAAAATGGGGTCATAAATCATGAATTGCACGATGCACATCTCCACTAGGATGTGTCTCAAGGGTCAACAAAAGATAATCTAAAGACCCCTTACTCAGGCCATCCTTAATGAATTGTATTTTATCTTCACGGTTTATAGATACCATTCCTAAAGAACGACATGTTGCATTACAAGTCCATCTGGCACATCGGTGACAGACTTTCAGTCGTTTTGCACGACGTTTCTTTGCAAAAGTGCTTTTACCTGTTCCAGGCATGTGTGAAATGAAAGAATTGGAGGACTCACCTGATAATCGGACCTTTGCTTCAATCAGCCAGCAAATATCTTTAGGAATTCCATGATTCATTAACAACTTCAATCTTACACACCTAGCACGGTAAAATTTTGTAATCGCATTCTGAGGCAGAGTGGGAAAGTACTTTTTCAATTTTTCAAGAGTGGTGTCCATTTTCAAATGAGAATTGGAGAAGAGATTCAAAGAACAGAGAAAGAGTAAAGAATTGCACAAAAAATATACAGATATCAGTTATTATGGGAAACTGAAAGAACCGACTTAAGTCACAGAGTATTGTTATCCGCCACTTGACCGGGGTGAGAGAGACTAGCAAAACGAAACACAAAACAATGTGAGAAAATGAATCAATCTTTATATACAGGATCACTCAATTCAATAGAGTCATTTTCAACTGAAAAATTGTCAAAGTAGACTTTCAAACGATGTCCATTTACCTTGAAAACATTGTCATTCTTTGGATTCTCGATATCACAGGCCCCATATGGATACACATGTTTCACAATGAAAGGACCACTCCATCTTGATCTTAGTTTTCCAGGAAATAAATGGAGTCGAGAATTATAAAGCAAGACGTTTTGACCAACATTGAATGTTTTTCTCAATATTTTCTTGTCATGAAACTTTTTGATTCTTGCTTTATGAATTCTTGAATTTTCATATGCATCATTTCTTATTTCCTTAAGCTCATTTATTTGTAATTTTCGCAGTTGACCTGCGTCATCAAGGTTTGAATTAAAAGCTTTAATAGCCCAATAAGCTTTATGTTCAAGTTCCACAGACAAGTGACAAGGTTTTCCATAGACTAGTCTATAAGGTGACATACCTAATGATGTTTTATAAGTAGTTCGATAAGCCCAAAGTGCATCATTAAGTCTTAAAGACCAGTCTTTCCTATTAGGGTTCACTGTTTTCTCTAAGATTTGTTTGATCTCTCTGTTAGCAAGCTCTACCTGTCCACTAGTCTGAGGGTGATAAGGGGTGGCAACTTTGTGAGTGATTTCCATATTTCTTCATTAAAGACTCAAATAGCTTGTTGCAAAAATGTGTTCCACCATCACTTATCATGGCTCGAGGGATTCCAAATCGACTCAAAATATTTTCTTTCAAGAATTTTATCACTGTTTTGTGATTATTGTTTCGACTTGGAATTGCCTCTATCCATTTTGAAACATAGTCTACTGCGACTAATATGTACACGAAACCAAATGATGAAGGAAATGGACCCATGAAATCTATACCCCAACAGTCAAAGATCTCAATGGCAAGAATAGGATTTAAAGGCATCATGTGACGTTTTGAAATAGATCCCAACTTTTGACAATTTTCACAAATCTTACAGAATGCATATGAGTCCTTGAACATGGTGGGCCAGTAAAATCCGCATTGTAAGATTTTTACAGTTGTCTTTCTTGATGAGAAATGGCCCCCACATGCCTTAGAATGACAAAATTTAATGACACTACTTATCTCATTGTCAGGAATGCATCTTCGAAATATTTGATCAGGACAATATTTGAATAAATAAGGGTCATCCCAATAAAAGTTCTTCACTTCGTTCAAGAACTTTCTTTTATCTTGGGTACTCCAATAAGCTGGCAATTGTCCTGAAACAAGAAAATTAACAATATTAACAAACCAAGGCATCGTAGAGACATAAAATAAAGATTCTTCAGGAAAGTAGTCATCGATTGGTGTGATGTCAGATCTCGAATCTGTTGTCAATCTTAACAAGTGATCTACGACAACATTTTCGGTGCCTTTCTTGTCTTTGATTGTGATATCAAATTCTTGAAGTAATAAAATCCACCGAACCAATCTAGCCTTAGAATCTTTCTTAGAAAGAAGATATTTCAATGCTGCATGATCACTAAAAACAACAACAGGTGAGCCAACAAGATAAGACCTAAATTTTTCACATGCAAATACTACTGCAAGTAATTCTTTTTCAGTGGTGGTGTAATTCATTTGAGCACTATTCAAAGTTTTACTTGCATAGTAAATCACATAGGGTTTCTTATCTTTTCTTTGTCCCAAGACAGCACCCACGGCATAATCACTAGCGTCACACATTATTTCAAAAGGTAATGACCAATCAGGAGGTTGAATGACAGGAGTAGAAGTAAGCAGGTTTTTAGGTTTAACAAAGGCTTCTTCACAATGTTCAGTCCATTCAAAAATATTATCCTTTGTTAGAAGGCTACTCAAGGGCTTAGACATCACACTAAAATCTTTGATGAACCTTCTATAAAAACCAGCATGTCCTAAGAATGATCTAACATCTTTAATAGATTTTGGTGTTGGCAAGTTAACAATTAACTCGATTTTAGATTTGTCAACCTCAATTCCTTTTGATGAAACAATGTGACCAAGTAGAATGCCGTCTGTTACCATAAAGTGACATTTTTCCCAATTCAGTACAAGATTCTTCTCTTCACACTTGCTCAAAACCTTTTCTAAGTTAGTCAAACAATCATCAAATGAATCACCAAAAACAGAAAAATCATCCATAAAAATCTCAAGAAAACGTTCAACCATATCACTGAGTATACTAAGCATGCATCTTTGAAACGTGGCTGGTGCATTACATAATCCGAAAGGCATCCTTCGATATGCAAAAGTACCAAATGGACATGTGAAAGTACTTTTCTTTTGATCTTCCAATGCAATTTCAATTTGGTTGTAGCCTGAATAGCCATCTAGGAAACAATAAAATTCATGACCTGCAACTCTTTCTAGAATTTGATCCATGAAAGGTAAAGGAAAATAATCTTTTCTAGTCATTGAATTAAGTTTCCTATAATCAATGCACATGCGCCAACCAGTAATAGTCCTAGTTGGAATTAACTCATTTTTTTCATTTGTTATCACAGTGACTCCAGACTTCTTAGGTACCACTTGGGTAGGACTTACCCATTTGCTGTCAGAAATAGGATAAATGATTTCATTATCTAGAAGCTTAATGACTTCATTTTTCACTACTTCTTTCATATTAGGATTAAGCCTTTGTTGCATTTCTCTAGAGGGTTTAGCATTTTCCTCCAAATAAATCCTGTAAGTGCAAATCAAAGGACTAATTCCTTTTATGTCAGCTATGGTCCATCCTAATGCATTTTTGTGCATTTTCAGAGTTTGTAATAACTTACCTTCTTGCTGTGCATTAAGTTTGGAAGAGATTATTACCGGAAAAGTTTTATTTTATCCCAAAAATGAGTATTTGAGATTGAGGGGTAACGACTTCAAATCAGGTTTTGGTGGTTGAACACTTGAAGGTATTGGCTCAATTGATCGTGGCGGCAATTCCTTAATTTGTGGTCTCCAATTACTTGCCTTTGATTCTTCCTGAAAATAGACCATTTGCAAATCATCAGATTCATCAATCTCAATTTCACTGGAAGTGGTTTGAAATTGATCATGAACTAATTTTTCAGTAAAGTCCACTTCCTATAAATCATTATCATCTCCAGGTTGCTTGCAAATGTTGAAAATATTCATCTCCAATGTCATGTTTCCAAAAGATAGCTTCATCAATCCATTCCTCCAATTAATCAATGCATTAGAAGTTGCAAGAAATGGGCGCCCTAAAATAATAGGAAATGAATTACATGTTTCAACAGGTTGTGTGTCCAAGATAATAAAATCCACAGGATAAATGAATTTATCAACTTATACTAACACATCTTCAACTATTCCTCTAAGCACTTTTACAGATCTATCGGCAAGTAAAAGAGTTATAGAGGTTGGTTTTAACTCACCTAGATTGAGACTTTGAAAAACTGAATATGGAAGTAAATTCACACTAGCTCCAAGATCAAGTAAGGCTCTTTCAATTTTATGTTCTCCAATAAAGCAAGAAATTGTAGGAAAACCAGGGTCTTTATATTTCAAAGCATTATTGTTCTGAAGAATGGCACTTACTTGTTCGGCTAAAAAGGCTTTCTTTTTCACATTCAGTTTTCTCTTCACAGTGCACAGATCTTTTAAAAATTTAGCATAAGAAGGAACCTGTTTAATAGCATCCAGCAAAGGTATATTGATCCTTACCTGTTTGAAGGTTTCAAAGATTTCAGAGTTGTGATTGACTTTCCTTTGTTTGGTCATGGCATGAGGAAATGGAAGTGCTGGCAGAGAATCAGTCTTTTCTTTGCAATGATCAGATTCAACCCCTTCCTTACCCTCAAAGATTGATTCATCATCATTCTCACAAGGTTCAAGAATGGGTTTTTCAATAACCTTACCACTGCGAAGAGTGATGACTGATTTTACGTGATCCATGTGTTGGCTTCCCGAACTATTTGCATTCACATTGTATTGTCCCTTGGGATTTTGTTGTGGTTGAGATGGAAACTTACCTTTCTCTTGGAAACTAAGAGCATATGTCAATTTTGCAAGAGTATCTTTAGAATCTGTCATGCTTTGAGCAAGTTGAGTGTTAATCGTCTCTTGCTTTTCAATAAATGCATGCAATGTTTCCTCAAGATTTCTTCTAGGAGGTGGAGCATAAGGAGGTGCATATCCATGAGAATTTTGGAAATTATGGTGTGCTTGAAATGGTGGTTGTGAAGTTTGTGCATTATTGTTATCACTCTTCCAATTGAAATTTGAATGATTTCTCCAACCAGGGTTATATGTTTGCGAATATGGGTTTTGGTTGGGCCTTTGAAAACTGTTTAATGCATGGGCTTGTTCATGGAGACATTCTTTAAAAGAAGGCAAGGTTGGACAGTCATTGGTTGAATGTTCGTTGGTTTCACAGTTTTGACACGCAATGTCTTGAACAGATTTTAATTGACCACTCTTTTTCAATTCTAGTGCTTCGACTTTTTTAGCTAAAGATGCAAACTTGGCTTGGAGGTCATGATTTTCCCTAAGGTTGTACATACCCCCACTAGATGTATGAGGTTGGGTTTTACTTGGTGCCTCATAAGTACCTGTGGTGTCCCAATTTTGTGCATTTTCAGCTAGCAAATCTAAGTACTCCATTGCTTCGTTAGGGTCTTTATCTTCAAAAGTTCCATTGCACATCAATTCAACCATTTGCCTATCTCTAGGTGTTAATCCTTCATAAAAATATGAAACTAATCTCCATGTTTCAAAACCATGATGGGGCAAGTATTAAGCAAGTCTCGATACCTATCCCAACATTGATAAAATGTTTCTCCTGGTTTTTGAGAGAAAGTAATGATTTGTCTTTTGAAAGAGTTTGTTCTGTGAGATGGAAAAAACTTCTTTAAAAATTGTTGTTGCATTTCATCCCAAGCACGAATGGATCCAGGTCTCAAATTTTATAGCCATGTTTTAGCTTTATCTTTTAATGAAAAAGGAAAAAGCTTCAATCTAATGGTGTTCATGCTACAATTTGAGTCATTATACGTGTTGCAAACCTCCTCAAATTCCCTTAAATGCAAGTATGGATTTTCTAAATCTAAGCCATGAAAAGATGGTAAAAGTTGAATAATGCCTGTCTTAAAATTAAAATGAGATGCATCAGGAGGAAAAACTATGCATGAGGGTGCACTTGTTCTTGTGGGATTCATGTGGTCTCTAAGTGTTCTAACCCGAATATTCTCATTATTCTCATTATGAAGCGATTGGTTATCTTCTTCAGCCATATTTTCTGAAAATGATGAGGATACCCTACAAATTCTACCACTTAATGTACGTGACCAAACTCTCATGCACGTGTAAAAAGAGAATAAAAAGAAGAAGAAAACAAAACAAAACAAAAAATAAACAAAGTTAGATACAAGAAAAGTGAAAAGAGAAATTAAAATAAATACTATAATTTGTACAAGAATTTACCTCCCCGGCAACGGCGCTAAAAACTTGACACGACCAAAAAATTGATGTCTTTTCCCAAGTGTAGGAGTGTCGAAGTAATAAATAACCCGGCAAGACCGGGGTCGAACCACAGGGAGGTTAATTGTATAAATTATAAACAACAATAATAAACAACAATAACAACAACAACAACAATAACAACAACAATAATAATAAGTTAAAGAGAGCTTTGAGATATGATATTGATGTAAGGATTAAATAAGGATAAGAATAATTGTCAAGGTTAGAGGATCCACTAATGGTATTTCAAACAAGTATAGTATAAACTCTTTTTATTACTCAACTGGAAACCACACACAAAGGGGGTTCCAATCGGATTATAAATTGTTAACATGATTACATTAGTTATCTTACTCGAATAATGCTAATACTTGTAAATGTTGTCAGGCATTCATGATTATAACTTATGTTAACAACAAATCAAGTTCCTTTCATAGCTCAGGTGTCGGTTATACCATACAGTATGGGCTATGAAAGTGCCAAGTATTTGTTGTACCAAGTGTTATACAACATAAATCTAGATTAACCATTTAACAAGCAAAGTATTAAAAGTGAACAAGTTAACAAATATAAAGCATGTTAGTATCCAACATTAAGGTCCATGTTAAGTTTATATTATACTTATTCTTACACCATTAGTGTACCCTTTTCACCTTGACATAATAAACTTAGTTAAACATAATGAAAGAGAGAAACATAAATAAACAAGGAAAGGAAATGAAAAGCATAAGCAAGAAATTAATATAAGCAAAATTTAAGCATTACAAAATATAAAGAGAGAGCAAGAGCATGATCTTGATCTCAACACCAAGATGCCTAAATACATGGAAAATGCCTCCTTTTATAGGCCAAAATTTGGAACTGTTGATTTGTTGACTAATTGATGAGTGGGTGGCCACATCTTGACTTGGTGACAATTTTTATCTTCTTGTCTGCCAAAAACATCATTGATAACGTCATAATTTGAACAGACTTCAATCATGAAAGTTCTAGGAAATTGTCTCATATTTCCAAGGTAAAACTTTGAGATCATTTGGACTTCTAGAACTCGAGATATGGGCTAAACACTGAACAGTGTCTGGGCTGCAAGACAGATTCAGACTTCTTCTTTGTTGCTACAATTTGGACTTGAAAACGGCCTTGTTAAATCTTGGGCTCCACATGAAAGTTGTAGGCCTATGTCTTATCTTTCCATCCATATAAAACGGACCTAAATCCAAAATCTACAGCTCCAGATATGACCCAATTACCGAACAGTGTTCCAGTTTGGACTGCACCAGCATCTCTTTTCTAAGTTTGGCCATCTCTTTGTCCTTTCAATTTCAGTACTTCAACTCATCAATCAATTCTTTCATTTATGTGATAGGCCTGCATTTAAGATGAACATTTACCATAAATTAAAGGTATCTTATATAATTAGATATGTTATTATAAAAAATGCTTTAGTTAAGGAGTTATTGATACTTCAAGTGCAAAATGATGACATAAAACCTTGATAAAAAATGCACTTTTAAGTACTAATCACTTATCTTTCCAACGACATAAATTTCACCTGAATCGGAGTTCTATAACTCCAGATATAGTTAAAAATCTGAGGAGAGGTCAGACAGTAACAATTCAAAAAACGGATAGTAACAGTCCAAGTGTTTGTTGATGAGCGAGTTTGACTATCTTAGAGGTAGAACTGGGTTCTCCTCAAATCATAGAACTTGTAGCCTCATGTCTTATCTTTCCAATGACATAAATTTCACTTGAATCGGAGTTCTATAACTCCAGATATAGTTAAAAATCTGAAGAGAGATCAGATAGTAACAGTTCAAAAACGGATAGTAACAGTTGGACAGTAACAATCCAAGTGTTTGTTGATAAGCAATTTTGACTATCTTAGAGGCAGAACTGGGTTCTCCTCAAACATAGAACTTGTAGCCTTATGTCTTATCTTTCTAACAACATAAATTTCGCTTGAATTGGAGTTCTATAACTCCATATATAGTTAAAAATCTAAGGAGAGGTCAGACAGTAACAGTTCAAAAATGGACAGTAATAGTTGGACAGTAACAGTCCAAGTGTTTGTTGATGAGTGATTTTGACTATCTTAGAGGCAGAACTGGGTTCTCCTTAAATCATATAACTTGTAGCTCATGTCTTATCTTTCCAATGACATAAATTTCACTTGAATCGGAGTTCTATAACTCCAGATATAGTTAAAAATCTGAGGAGAGGTCATACAGTAACAATTCAAAAAACGGATAGTAACAGTCCAAGTGTTTGTTGATGAGCGATTTTGACTATCTTAGAGGTAGAACTGGGTTCTCCTCAAATCATAGAACTTGTAGCCTCATGTCTTATCTTTCCAACGACACAAATGTCGCTTGAATCAGAGTTCTATAACTCCAGATATAGTTAAAAATCTAAGGAAAGGTCACACAGTAACAGTTCAAAAACGAGGCAGTAACAGTTGGACAATGACATTCCAAATATAAAGAAAGGAATGATAACTAGGATTGGACAAAGAACAACAATAATAATGAGTGAAATGAGAAAAATATAAAGTACTAAGAAATGACCGAAAGAAAGACTTATTGGTTGTTGATATGGTTATTATAAAACATATCCTTCAGTGAGGAAAATTTATGAGATAAACCTGTGATTTGCAGGAGGGACCACATGCGTGGTGCAATAGCAGCAGTAGGGAGCACGAATAGAGCTTCTATTGCTGGTAGGTGAATCACACCTTTACCTTCTACGTAAATTCCATGTTTTAATATATATTACTCATGTGAAATGTGAATTACTGAATGTATATGTACTCAAAGGGAAAGGTTGTTGTGTGAATTGCTAAGTGATGAAATTATCATTGACAAATGAAATATGAGAAGTGTGATTTGAGGCATAAACTAGCATACAGTGAGTGTATGTTAGGATCCCGGGTAAGGGGATCGCCATGGTTGGACTAGCATAAATTCAGTGTATGTCAGGATCCCGTGTAAGGGGATCGCCATGTTTTTGGCTAGCATATATTTAATGTATGTGAGGATCCCGGGTAAGGGGATCGCCATGTTTCGACTAGCATACATTCAGTGTATGGTAGGATCCCGGGTAAGGGGATCGCCATGTTTCCCTTCTTGTAATTTAGGTTATAGGGGGTATACCCTTATATTTTGTAAACATGAAAATATTTGTATAACTTAATTTGTATAATTAATGTTTAAACTTGATTGAATGAACTTAATCTCTGTAGTTCATGTAACCATCTTTCATGTCTGAGTATTTACTTTTATTTTCATCCATAATGATATTTTGTTATATAATGTGTATCATGAATATCGTGGGTAATAGGTGTGAGAATATTGTGGAAATTGAAACCCAAGACGATTGGGTCGGGATTAAGTTATGAAATGCGAGTTATTAGTTGAATGTATTGGCTCAATTAAAATTCAGTAAATTTTAATATGAAAACCATGAATATATATATATATATATATATATATTCTCTGTTTTCGGTTGACATAAGAGTGTTGTTTTTTTATCTCCAAGTAAGGGGTGTTACACCTTCTCTCTCCTCCTTGTATTTATACTCCCCAATAAATGAGGTGAGGTGTTTGGGGTTGGTTTAAATGTGTTATTATCATTGTTTTGGTCTCTCCAAAAACCGGTTTTACCCCTCCCTCCCAGCTCCTTAAGACAATTTAAAAACTATGTTGCTGCCGATTTCAGCGAAAACTGCGTCCCTGCCAATTTCTGGCAGCGAAAAACTACGTAGTTGCCGATTCAGGAAATCTGATGATGGGGATCTTTTTGCTCCGTAGCTCCTTCACTTCCTGATCTAGTATCCTTATGAGCCTCAATTCTAGTGTCAAGTCTTCCTTGACTTCTACTGGAACTTAGGGTAGGATCCAGGCGGGGTCCACGCCAGCCTTCCTTAACAAGGAAACATGGAACACATCATGAACCTTGGCTAACTGTGGGGACAAGTCCACTTTGTAGGCTACTGGGCCCACTCGTTGCAAGATTTTGAACAGTCCGATGAAGCGGGGATTTAACTTCTCTTTGAATCCGAACCGTAACATGTTCTTCCATGGGGCTACCTTCAGGAACACCTGGTCCCCCGTACTGAACTCGAGAGGTCTTCTCCTCACATCAACATACTTCTTCTGTTTATCCTGTGCGGCTTTGATGCGATCCCTGATAGTTCTCACTTTCTTCGTGGTGACTTGGACCAACTCCACACCATATAACTTTCGGTCCCCAATTTCTTCCCAACATAAAGGAGTCCTGCACCTCCTACCGTACAAGGCTTCATATGGGACCATCCGTATTGTGGCTTGGTGACTATTGTTATATGTGAACTCCACCAATGCCATGTGTTCCTTCCAGTTTCCTCCAAATTCTAGCACACATGCCTGTAATAGGTCTTCCAAGACTTGGATGACTCTTTCTAATTGGCCATCCGTTTGAGGGTGAAACGCAGTGCTTATGTCCAATCTTCTCCCCAAGGCATGTTGTATGCTCGACCAAAGTCGAGAGGTGAACCTGGGATCTCGATCCAATACAATGGACACCAGAATCCCATGGAGCCATACCACCTCGTTTATATAGATCTTGGCAAGCTTGTCTACCGAGTCGGTCATCTTTATAGGCAAGAATAGTGCGAATTTTGTTAACTGATCTACGATGACCTATATCGCGTCATTTCCTTTCTTCCCTTTGGGAAATCCTGACATGAAATCCATGGTGATCATATCCTACTTCCATTCTGGAATTTGTAATGGTCTCGCAGGCCTTTGGTGTTCAACCTTAACTTGTTGACATATCCCACACTTAGACACATACTTAGCTATTTCCCTTTTCATATTAGGCCACCAATAGTGATGTTTCAAGTCTCGATACATCTTAGTGCTGTCAGGATGTATAGAGAACTTGGACGCATGTGCTTTTTGTAAAATCATTCGTTTGAATGTTTCGTTATTAGGCACGTACAACCGTTGTCCCATCATTAATGATCCATCATCCACTACCTGGAATTTCATTTCTACCTCGGCCACCATATTCTTCCTAATCTTGGACCCTTCCTTGTCACATAATTAGGCATGTAGTATTTGTTCCCGATACGTTGGTCGCACCAATAGTTGGGATACTAACCCACCTCTTGCATTAATGCCCAAATCTGCACCCATCTCTTTCAATTCCGCCAATTGCCGCTCCTTTCCCACTATTAACCTTCCCAGGGTGGCTTTATTTTTGGGACTAAGGGCATCTACCATCACGTTTGCTTTCCCCGGGTGGTATTCTATGGTGCAGTCATAATCCTTAATGAGCTCTATCCGCCTTCTTTGTCGCATGTTCAACTCCTTTTGCGATATCAGATAATTCAAGCTCTTATGATCAGTAAAAATTTGGGTTTGAGACCCATACAAATAGTGTATCCATATCCTCAAGGCAAATACTAGAGCAGCCAACTCCAGGTCATGCACCGGGTAGTTCACCTCATGAGTCTTTAACTGCCTTGATGCATAGGCGATCACCTTCCCATGTTGCATCAAAACACACCCTAATCCCTTCCCCGAGGCATCACTATATACCATAAAACCCTCGGTCCCTGAGGGAAGGGTTAACACTGGAGCAGTGGTGAGCCTCCTCTTTAATTCTTGGAAGCTTTTCTCACATTCTTCTGACCACACCCATTTCTTATTCTTCCTAGTTAGCTAGGTTAAAGGGGTTGCAATCAGGAAAAAACCTTTGATAAATCTTCGATAGTATCCTGCAAGTCCCAGGAAGCTACGTATTTTAGTGATCGAAGTCAGTCTTTCCCATTTCAAGACTGCTTCAACTTTTTGGGGGTCTACGAAAACACCTTCGGCTGAAATGACATGTCCCAGAAACATCACTTTCTTCAGCCAAAATTCACATTTACTCAGTTTTGCATATAACTGATGATCTCTCAAGGTTTGAATGGTCTGTCTCAAGTGTTCTTCATGCTCCTCAAAAGAATTCGAGTACACCAGTATATCATCTGTCGCACGTCATAAAATCCGCGCGGCGTCGGTTGACGATTTTTCATTTCTCGTTTGATTTGATTGGTTCGTTAGAGTCGCCACCTACTAATTTATTGAGGGCTACTAGGAAACCTGATGTACTGGTCTTGTCAGAGATTCACGGGAAAGGGACTGGTTGTGGTTAGGAAAGGTATTAGCACCCCTAACACACCCTACCTGAGGTAAGCTGCTTCGTGGACTTGATGTGTTTTCAAAAATAAAATTTTAGCCCAATTCTAAGGCTTTGATAAATCAGTTATTAGTTCCCAAAATATATGTAGATACATGTTCTACATTTTCATGGAAAATACAACATGATTTTATCTGTCCTTTAGATATTTGTGCATATAAATTAAAATATTAAATTCATTTTTTTTCTTTTGATTCAATAACATACATTAAAAAAATACACAAACACACACACATCTCTTTTTCTATTATTATTTTCTTTCTTTTCTTTTCTTTTTTGTTCTTTTTGTACATCACATTACAAAATTATAAAAAATTTAAACACTAAACAAAAATTACATTACATAATTTAAAAATTACAAAATAGTCCCTAAACTTCAGAAATTGCAGAGGGACACTTCTGGAACTACCTGAACAGTTCTGGAACAGTGGCGGCGCGTGGCTTCACGCGCCGCCGCTGACAGTGCCTGGAAATGGGCGGATCTGCCCTGCTTTCTCCTTTTCTCTTCTATGCCGATGGTGACCTGCAAAATCAACCAAAAACGCAACACAGGCAGTTGATTTTAGTTGTTTTTCTTTGTTGTTTTTTTAGATCTGTTCTCGGGTTATTCTCCCGGATCCGTCCCGTTCGGGTCTGCTGCTATGGATTTCATCTCCTTCTCCTCTACTTCGGGTGGCGCGGCTGGCTAATGGTGGATCTGTGGCCGGACATGGAGATCGGAGGAGAAGCTGTCGTGGCCGGCTGTTGTGGGGAGGAGCTATGAGGGTGGTCTCTTGTGGGTGCTCCGGTTTGTTGCAATGGGAGGGGGGTTGCGTTGTTGGCTGGAAAAGGAGAAGAAAATGGGGGAACGGCCTGGAGAGAGCTGCTATTTTGGGCTGTTAAGGTATGGCTGGGAGAGGCTGTGGCTGAGGGGAAGATCAGTGCTGTGGGTAGAGGGCGACGGTGAAGAGCTGAAATGGCAGGGGGTCATTGGCTCTGTTCCGAAAACAACAACCAAGGACCCCGGGGGACGGCAGCTTTTCTGTTGGCTGGAAGAGGGGAGCCTGGTGAGGGGGGCGGCTAGTTTCTGTGAGAGAGAGGTCTGGTGAGGTGAGGTGAGGTGAAGGGCGGCTGTGTTTGGGGGAAGAAGCTGGAAATGAGGGCTGTCAGCAGATGCTGGAGAGAGTGGAACCGGTTGGGAGAGGGGAGAGGAAGATGGGGCTACGGTGGAGGCTGATTTGTGAGGGGAGGCTGGTCTGGTTTGTCTTGGCAGAGAGCAAGGGAGGAGCAGAAAATCCAAGGGGAGGGGGATGAGGGTGAGATGGTGCTGAGGGTGAGATGGCCGACTGGTTCTCTTTTTTCCAAGGCTGAGGGCCGCCAGCTGGCTTTTGTTGGCTGGGAGTTGGGTTTCCCTGGAGGGGTGGCTGCCGTGTGTGAGAGGGTGAGGTTTTTTTTGGCAGGGGGAAAATGGCCGGCTATGGGAAATGACAGTGGGGAGGTTCTGTGCAGAGAAGAAAGGAAAAATGGTGATCCAAGGGGGAGGGGGTTCAGCGGGGAAGGAAGAGGGACTGGGGAACCGTGGGCCCCTGCCCACGGCTGTGAGGAAGAAGAAAATGGAAAAATCCCCACTTTGGTGTAGCTGGGGATGAGAAGAAATAGGGGTTCTTTCTCATAAGGAGAGACCTCCATTGTCAGCTGGAAAAAAGGAAAAGAAGACCCTGGGTGGGGGGCTGAGTCCCTAATTTTTAGCCAAAAGAGAGGGATCAAATGGTCTTGGGCCAGGGGGAGCGGCTGGTTTCGGGTGAAGAAGAAACATTTCTTAGGGTTTCCTCTTTTTTTGTGTTGCCTCTCCCTCCAATATTCAAAATTTCCCTGAACTTTCTTTTTTGTATAATTTAATTTTTTTTAATTTTTGTATTTTTTAAAAAACGAGCAATATCAGCGTCGACTCAATGAGAAAAATCAATGAACGTTAAAAGTTGAACGTGTTCGAAAGACCTTTGAAAATTTTTTTAGACGACACTGAAAATGCTAAAAACGATGCAATTGTATTAAAAACGTATTTTTTGGATTTTCAATGCTTTTTGCTATTTTTGGATTTTTCTGAAAATTTACCGAAAACATGGGTCAAAAATTGGGTAGCAACATCATCAATGAACACCACCACAAATTTATCAAGGTATGGTTAGAAAACCCGATTCATCAAGTCCATGAAGAGGGCTGGGGCGTTCGTCAACCCAAACGACAACACCAAAAATTCATAGTGTCCGTAACGAGTTCTAAAAGCAGTCTTTGCTACATTCGCTTCTTTAATCTTCATCTGATAGTACCCTAATCTCAGATCCATCTTCTAAAATGCTCTCGCTCCCTTTAATTGATCAAACAAATCATCTATTCAAGGTAACAAATACTTGTTTTTCATTGTTATTTTGTTCAACTGTCGATAGTCAATACAAAGTCAATGAGTTCCATCTTTCTTTCTTACAAATAGGATCGGTGCGCCCCAAAGAGAATTACTGGGCCGTATGAACCCTTTGTCTAACAATTCCTGTAGTTGAGTCTTTAACTCATTTAGTTCTGCCGGAGCCATCTAGTACGGTTGTTGGGCTATGGGTGGGACTCTAGGAAAAGTGTCTATAAACACCTCTACTTCTCGCTCTGGGGATAATCCCGGTAGTTCTTCAGGAAATACATCTTGGAATTCTTTCACCATAGGAATATCCTTCAGTTGTTTACCTTCATCATCAGAGTTTAAGATGTATGCGAGGTATCCCATGCATCCCTTTCTTAAAAGTTTTTGGGCTATTACCATCGATATTAAGGCGATCGGTTTGAGAATTCTCTCTCCCTCAAAAATCATCCTCTTGCCCTCAGGTGCTTGGAAAGTAACAGTTTTAGCATAAAAATCTATTAGAGCCTTGTGTTTACTTAACCAATTCATGCCTAGGATTATGTCAAAATCATGCAACTCTAAGGGAATCAAGTCTACTTCTGGTTCATACCCAGATAGACTAACCCCCACATCTACATACACAACATTTGTTTCAACCATGTTTCCCATTGGAGTTCCAATTACAAACCCCTTCTCTACTATTTCCACTCCCTTTCGCGGTTTAGTGACAATTCTCTTAGCAATGAATGAGTGGGTGGCACCTGGATCAAACAACACATGCACATTAAAATTATTCATTAGTAGTGTACCTGCCACCACATCCGATGCAGCCCTAACCTCTTCCTATGTTAGGTGGAAGACCCTTCACGGGGTCCGATCATCTTGTGCCCTTGGTCTCCCTCGACTGGAGTTTGCTCCTAATTGAGAAGATCTCATTGGCCTATTCACGGTGACTGACTGTTGGTGGCTTTGACTGGGCTGCCTGTAGCTCTGTACCTATCCAGTGTTCCTTTTGGGGTAGTCCCTCTTGTAATGACCTCTTCCACCATAGTAATGACACCCTTGACCCAGATACTGGCAGTTCCTCCACCTATGACCTTCTCCTTTGCACACAAAGCATCGCTCGGGGGAAACGGAGCAGTCCCCAGGGTGTTTTTGTCCACATTTTACACAAAAAGGATAGTGAATACCCTTGCGGTCACCGGTCCCAGTTGAAGAGTTTGCCCTTGAATGCGACTGTTCAACCATCACTCTCCCACTTGACTGTTGGTGGGGCAGTAACATCAAACTCCTTTTTTTCCTGTACTGCTCAAACTTCCACTTTTTCCTTTCTTCGGGAGTGGTGGTCTGCCGCTGAAATAGTCCCCATCTCTCTTTTTGCCTATACCCTGATGTCCCTATTGGCTTTCTCCAATATAAGCCTTTAGAGCTTGTGCAGCCTCAATCAACTCCCTCACAGATTTAAACCGTAAGGCGATCAATCCTTGTCTCAAATCCTGTCGCAAACCATCTCTCAACTTCTCAATCATATGTTCCTCTGTTGGCACATAGTGTAGGGTGAACAATGAGAGATCATGGAACCTCCTTTCGCACTCCAATACCAACATATCACCCTTTCTTAATGCCAAGAACTCTTGTTCTTTCAACTTACAATGGTACCTGGAATAAAACTGATTCTCAAACTCTGTCTTGAAGTCACTCCAAGTTAGTGTCTCGGTTGCACGCCTCAACTGAACTATTTCCCTCCATGTCATGGCCCTATCAGACAGTAACTGGGTTGCACAATTTACCCTCAAACCCTCGGGTATGCTTATTTGAATCATGGTCTTTTCTACCTTTCTAATCCATCTCCCAGCTATCCCTGCATTTGGTTCCCCCATATACGGTTCACAGCCCATTTCCCTCATACTCTTGACTAGTCGCACCAGTAGCACCACGTTGTTCGTGGTCGTGCTAGTCATAGGGACTGCCTGTGGCATCTATGTAGTGGGAGTTGTTTGTGTTGTCAAACCAGCCATGCCTTCCATCATTGCTTTAACTATTTGTACAAGGAGTCCTGCATCTACATATTGTGGGGGCACACCAGTTGGAATAGTTGACGGTTGTGCTTCTGATCTTTCTTGCTGCTCTACTACAACTAGGGGTACTTCCTCTGTCTGGTTAGGCCTCTAGCCTTCCCCTGCTACCATGGCTTCCCCCCGCAAGGTTTCGGGTGGTATTATCAGAGCATGAGATGTCGTATCATCCAAGGGATCTTCATCTTGCCAACCTTGGGTACCTTGGTTCCCGTCCCTCCTTTCTAAGGAGGGCGGCTCAGTTCGTGTCCCTTATTGGGTGCGTACCATCCTGAAATTCACCATAACAACACAATTATCAGTGATCCTCAGGATCCATACCAAGTGCTCTGATACCAACTGTAACAACCCAACTTTTCAAGCCCAAAACAATGGTAAATTTTTTTTTTTATACTTCACACACATCATGTCGGTAATCGGTGAACCTGTTCCCTCACATTATGAAGATACAATCCATACATCAACAATAATCAACCTTTCATTTAAAAGTGAATCTTACATAAACCCATAATATTATGTTTACATGATTAGAAGTTCACATTAAAAATATACATACATAGACATGAGTTTGCATTCCTATCCTACTAATAGCCATCACGAATTTAAACAAAAGGATCTAATAAAAAAATTATACGTTCAGTATATTGATTCATACAAAATACATTGTGATTTAGAATGCAAACTACATGATTCCTTGCAAAAGTAGGTCCCCGTGTATTGGGTTTCCTAGGCACCTCGTTAGAATGCAAACCCAACTATCCTCTTAAGGCATCATTTGCTGAGGTTAATCGTTCACACACCCTAGTCATCCACTTCGGATGCCATCAACCAAAGTTAATTAACCGTTGTCCCGGTCATCCCTTCGGATGCCATTAGCCGAAGCTAATCAATCATTTGTCCCGGTCATCCAATCGGATGCCATTAGCCAAGGCTAATCAATCATTTGTCCCGGTCATCCAATCGGATGCTATTAGCCGATGCTAATCATTCATTTGTCCCGGTCATCCATTCGGATGCCATTAGCCGATGCTAATAATTCATTTGTCCCGGTCATCCATTCGGATGCCATTAGCCGAAGCTAATCGACCCTTTGTCAACATTTAAGCATTTGATAATCTGATATTTGTTCTAACGCAATATGGTAACATTCACGATAAAGTATTTCATTATTCAACGTATGAAAAGGGAAGGTGAAAGTCACCTACCTGCTCCACCTATGGGTTGTTCTTATCTTGACGATGGTATAATCCCAACCGCACCACATCAATGGTCACAAATCAGTACATTTGTATCTTTGAATCACCTTCGCCACCACACTTATTCCAAGAGTTCATATGTTCACATTCAAGTGTTTTACATTTTACATTGTTATACCATGAAATTGTTACTAGGAATTAAGTCATTTCTACCTAGGAGGCCTATTGTAGAAATCTGCAGCGAAAACTGGTTCGTTGCCGGCTGCCCACTTCGGCAGTGAAAACTAGTTTGCTGTCGGCTTCCTATTTGACAACGAAAACTGGTTCGTTGCAGGCTCCCCATTCGGCAGCGAAAACTATTTCACTGCGGGCACCACAAATTCGGCAGAGAATGCTACTTTGCTACAAACAACTTAATTTCAGCAGCGAGTCACAAATTTGCTGCAAACAATACAACTTCAGCAGCGAATACTAATCCGCTACAGACAACTTAGTTTCGACAGAAAATCATAATTTCACTGCAGGACACACAATGCAGTAGCGAATGCTAATTCGCTACAGGAACTCAGTTGCGACAGCGAATCATAAATTTGCTGCAGACAACTCAACTTCGACAGCGAATGCTAATTCGCTGCAGACGACACATTTTCGGCAGCGAATCACAATTTTACTGCGAAACACACAATTCAGCAGCGAATGCTAATTCGCTGCAGATAACTCAACTTCGGCAGTGAATGCTAATTCGCCGCAGACGACACAATTTTGACAGCGAATCACAATTTCGCTGCGAAACATACAATTCGACAGCGAATCAGAAATTCACTACATACAACACAACTTCGGCAGCGAGTGCTAATTCACTGCAGACGACACAGTTTCGGCAGCGAATCACAATTTTGCTGCAGAACACACAATTCAGCAGCGAATGCTAATTCACTGCAGATGACTCAGTTTCGGCAGCGAATCACAAATTCGCTGCGGACCGCTCAACTTCGGCAGCGAATCACAACTTCGCTGCAGAACACATGATTCGGCAGCAAATGCTAATTCGGTGCAGGAACTCAGTTTCGGTAGCGAGTGCTTATTCGCTTTAGACGATACAGTTTCGGCATTCGCTACCCAACACATATTTTGGCATGAACACACATCACACATGCTATAACAACCCCAACACATAACCTGTCACTAAGTTCCAGCAGAACACGCACATTGAAACCATCAATTCCAGCATATAATCTTTCAATAAATTCTAGCAGAACACACACATGCATGCTGGCCAACCCCATAATTAAGGCCAACCCTCTGTCATGATTTATTCTTTCCATTTTATTTATTTTTCTTTGTTCGATGTTCTGGGAATTAACCTCATTTCGTTTCTGTTCCCTTGTCCTCTAAGTTAATTTCAGTTTCCTTCTCAGCTATCTTAGGTCTTAGGTTAATTTTCTTAGGGTTTTCTTCTTCATTTCCGATTCTGGGTCTTAAGGAGAAGAGGAAGGGAGTTTCATGACCCATACCTTTCGAATCTAACTAAGTTTGAGGAAGGTTTGACAGTATTCTTTCTCCTCTCCTGCTGGTTCTCCTCTTTCTTCCTCTCACATTTTATGGCCCCCTTTTTCTTTTCCTCTAGGCAGCTGTCCACTCTTCTCTCAAGGTCTCAACTCTCCCTCACACGTTCACAAGGCATTCTCTACTGGTTTGATTTAGGTTTCTATTAGGGAGGAGGAAGGGAAGAGCAACGTGCACCTGGACATACAGCTGCTGCAGACAACTTTTAGGAAGATGAAAGGTCACCTTCTCTCTCCTCATATTTATATTCCCCATTAAATGAGGTGGGGGTGTTTGGGGTTGGTTTAAATGTGTTCTTATCCTTGTTTTGGTCTCTCCAAAAACCAGTTTTACCCCTCCCTCCTAGCTCCTTAAGATAATTTAAAAACTATGTCGCTGCTGATTTCTAAATCGGTAGTGATGATGGAATCACCAATTCCATATATATATATATATATATATATATATATATATATATATATATATATATATATATATGATAAGGGAATTTTTAGCATGTATATTTTCTGCTATTCATGCTTGATTTTTAAATATTTTGGATATGTTGCACAAGAAAATTAGAATTTTGAATCTCTTTTTGAACTATTGACCTCGTGGGAAATTAATGTGTTTTCAGATCTTAGGTTACTGAACAGGCAGAGTCGGGCAGTGAAACTGAACAGTGATTCATTATGTGCTGTAAAGAAGCTATACAATTTAGTTCCGGATGTTCGTAACCATTTTCAAATAGCTGAGATGAAGGTCTACAAAACATATGAAGGACATATAACTCAGTTTTGTTGTTTCGAAGCCCAAAAAGCGAGTTGAAAAACAAGGATTGAACCAGCCCGAAATTCCTGCACTGCAAAGACTGTTTCGGTTTATAGCCCATATCTCAACGCTCAGAGGTCCAAAAATTTCACGATCAGTGTCGTTGGAAAGAAAATTTGATTCTCTACAATTTCTCAAGAAATAGAGATCTTTGAATTCGCACGTTTCCTACCTCAAATCTGGCCCGCAATGTCTGGGTAGGAGAAATCAATACAGAAAAGGAAATTTTCCTCATGACTGCAGGGGTAGAAAAGCCACAGTATAAAAGAAGAGTTTGGGGGTCTGAAAAACGTGTGGGAGACACTTAGAAACCCTGAACATAGCAAAGAAAAATAGAGGAGGCGGCACCAACAGGAACAACAAGAACAGAGGCAAAAATATTGAAGACCGGGAGGACACCTATCTCTTCCACTGAAATTCTCTGCTTTTGAGTGATGTTCATCGTATCAAGTTTGTTTCTCTTTAATTTAACTATGGAGTAGACTTTTATTCTGGGATTTTTGATGTAACCTTACTATGAATATGTGAACAAATTCTTCGATTGAATTATTATATTAAGATGTTGAGTATTTCATTCTATGTGTAATGCTTGCGAGTGTTTGGCCAACATCTGCACGATTTAGAATTCAATTTGAAACTGAGAAGTGATAATTGTTTTAGCTATTGTTTGAAATACCTTAAGAAATCTATAGGATAGAGATATCCTAGGAACTTTTGTAATCGATACAGGTTTTACAGTACTTAATAAATTTCGACAAGTTCAGGACTTTCATAGAGTATATGAAATTTGTTTGTCGAAATAATTTATTGATGCTCGAGAGAGATTAATATTTACATTAGGAAAACCTGATTATCAACATTAGGAGTAATTAATTTAATCGAGAAAGTTCACATAAGCATAGTTACGGTAAGTCAGAAATCCTAGAACCAGTACAATTGAATTTATTAATATTTAATTATTTGGTTGTTTGTTTTTTTTTTTAATCATTAATTTTTGTTTCATAAACTATCTCATTCGATTCCTCAAATAGATCATAATTTAAAAGACTTTGGTAATTAGTAGTAATTTTTACAAATCCTCGTGGGACGATACTCTACTCATCACTTTATTACTTGTTACGATTCGTGCACTTGCGAAATTAACCAACAAGTTTTTGGCGCCGTTGCCGGGGATTTTAGATAAAATTACTAATAATATCAATATAAATTAAATTTGATCTAATTTGATTGCCTTTTGTCTTCAGCTCTTTAGGTGTGTTGTCTAGTGCATGAGAAGCAACAAAAACCAGCCGTTGCTACCTTATAATCCTGAGATTGAGAGAACTGCAAGGGGATTAAGAAAGAAAACGCGAGAGACTCAAAACAGTTCAGGCATCATGGCAGACAATGAAAATCCTGAGCAAGACACACGGGCATTGAGAGATTTTGCTCTCCCACAGGTGACAGGAATCCGTTCTGTTATCAGGAAACCAAGGATTGAGGCCAATAATTTTGAGATCAAACCAGCAATACTGCAGATGATTCAGACCTCAATTCAGTTTTATGGGCTGCCAAATGATGATCCTAATGCCCATATTGCAAGTTTCTTGGAAATTTGCGACACATTTAAGCATAATGGCGCTACTGATGATGCCATTCGTCTCAGACTGTTTCCATTTTCTCTGCGAGATAGAGCGAAGAACTGGTTAAACTCCATGCCTGCAGATTCAGTTATCAGCTGGGAAGATTTAGCTCAAAAATTCCTTGCTAAATTTTTTCCACCAGCCAAGACAGCAAAAATGCGCATTGAGATAGCTAACTTCGCCCAACTTGAGAGTGAACCATTGTATGAGGCATGGGAGAGATACAAGGATTTGCTCAGGCGATGCCCCCACCATGGACTACCGAAGTGGATGCAGGTGCAGAATTTTTACAATGGATTGAATGCCTCCACAAGAACACTAATTGATGCAGCTTCAGGAGGAGCTTTCATGAGTAAGTCACAGGATGATGCTTATAACTTATTGGAAGAAATGGCTATGAACAATTACCAATGGCCAAATGAAAGAAGCATACGGAAGAAGACTGTTGGGGTGCACGAAATTGATGCAATCACGGCATTAACAGCTCAAGTCCATTCACTAACTCAGCAACTGAAAACCACTCAACTGTCAGCAAATGCCATCCATACAACGTGTGATTTTTGCCATGGAAATCACACAAGTGAAGAGTGTCAGGTTGGGAACTCATTCTCTCAAGTAGAGCATGCTCATTTTGTGTCAAACTACAGCCGGCAGAACAACCCCTACAGTGCAACATATAATCCCGGTTGGAGAAATCATCCTAATTTTTCTTGGAACAATCAAACTGTCATGAAGAATCCAGCCATGCCATCTTCAAATGAGCACATGAAAGAGAAATCAAAACTTGAAGAAGCTATGACACAATTAGCAAACAACACCAGCAGATTCATGACTGAAACAAATACTAATCTGCAGAACCAAGCAGCTTCTATTCGAAATTTGGAGGTTCAAGTTGGTCAGTTAGCCAACATGCTCACAGGTAGACAACAAGGAAATCTACCAAGCACAACTGAAATTAATCCTAAGGAGCAATGCAAGGCCATAACTTTAAGAAGTGGAAAAGAGGTGGAGCAGACTGCTGGAAACAAGAGTGCAGGAAGAGAAGAGGAGGAGCAAGTGGCCAAACCACTTCAAAATATAAAAAAATCTGATCCTCTGCCAGAACCAACACAAGAAATAATGCAGAGAATTCCATTTCCACAACGTCTCAAGAAGAATAAACTTGATAAGCAATTTTCTAAATTTCTTGATGTGTTTAAAAAATTGCATATTAACATTCCTTTTGCAGATGCTCTTGAACAAATGCCAAGCTATGTGAAATTTTTGAAGGACATCCTCTCAAACAAAAGAAAGCTAGAGGAATATGAGACTGTTGCTCTTACTGAGGAATGCAGTGCCATTTTGCAGAAGAAACTGCCTCCTAAACTTAAGGATCCAGGGAGTTTTACTATACCGTGTTCCATTGGAAATTCTATATTTGAAAAAGCTTTATGTGATTTAGGTGCAAGTATTAATCTCATGCCTTTATCTATTTTTAAGAAGCTTGGTTTAGGTGAAGCAAGGCCAACCACAGTAACACTACAGCTAGCTGACAGGTCATTGAAGCATCCAAGGGGAATAATTGAAGACGTACTGGTGAAAGTGGGCAAGTTCATCTTTCCAGCAGACTTCATCATACTGGATATGGAGGAGGATAATGAGATTCCTATCTTGCTTGGCCGGCCATTCTTGGCCACTGGAGGTGCGTTAATTGATGTGAAGAAAGGGGAGCTGCGGTTAAGGGTGAATGAAGAGGAGGTGATTTTCAATGTGTTCAAAGCCATCAAACAGCCAGATATGGGGGAGAGTTGCTTCAGCATTCAAGTGGTGGACTCTTTAATTAATGACAAAGTCAAGCTTCCAACTGACCCGTTGGAAGCATGTTTGGTAAATAATGTACTGGAAGAGGATGCTGAAATAGCAGAATATACATGTTGGATGGACTCTTTTGAACCTAACCGCAGAAGATACTTTGAAGATTTGGGACAACCAGCACCAAAAATAAAATCAACCAGTGAACAAGCACCGGTTCTGGAATTGCAACCTCTGCCAGAACACCTTCGGTATGCATATCTTGGAGAAGCTTCCACCTATCCTGTGATAGTCTCTGCAAAGCTGACCAAAACAGAGGAAGAAAAGTTATTGAGGGTGTTGAGAAAACATAAGGCAGCTCTCAGGTGGGTATTGGCAGATATCAAAGGCATCAGTCCCTCTATTTGCATGCATAAAATTCTGTTGGAGGATGAAGTCAAGCCAACAGTAGAACATCAGAGAAGGCTTAACCCGACCATGAAAGAGGTAGTCCGAAAAGAAGTTTTGAAATGGTTAGATGCTGGTGTTATTTATCCAATCTCTGACAGCTCATGGGTGAGCCCAGTTCAAGTTGTGCCAAAGAAAGGAGGAATGACAGTGGTAAAGGATGCAAACAACAACTTGATACCTACTAGACCGGTAACTGGATGGAGGATTTGCATGGATTATCGAAAGCTCAACAAGGCAACTCGCAAAGATCACTTCCCCCTACCATTCATTGATCAGATGCTGGACAGGTTAGCTGGGCATGAATACTACTGTTTCCTAGATGGCTATTCAGGATACAACCAAATAGCCATCGCACCTGAGGACCAGGAGAAGACCACTTTCACCTGCCCTTATGGTACTTTTGCTTTCAGAAGAATGCCTTTTGGGTTGTGTAATGCACCAGCTACCTTTCAGAGGTGCATGATGGCTATTTTTTCAGATATGGTGGAGCAAATCATTGAGATCTTCATGGATGACTTTTCTGTATTTGGAACTTCTTTTGATGACTGCCTTGCAAAGTTGGCGTTGGTTTTGGAGCGTTGTGAAAAGACAAACTTGATATTGAACTGGGAAAAATGTCACTTCATGGTAAAGGAAGGTATAGTATTGGGGCACCGGATTTCAGAAAAAGGAATAGAGGTAGACAGAGCTAAAATTGAAGCAATAGACAAGCTTTTGCCACCAACTACAGTAAAAGGGGTTAGGAGTTTCCTTGGTCATGCGGGATTTTATAGGAGGTTCATCAAAGACTTCTCTAAAATATCCAAACCGTTATGCAGTCTGCTGCTAAAAGACACAAAGTTTCAGTTTGATGAGGAATGCAAGACAGCCTTTATGTTGTTGAAAAAGAAGTTAGTGACAGCTCCAATTGTAATTGCACCGGATTGGGAGAAACCATTTGAGCTTATGTGTGATGCAAGTGATTATGCAGTTGGAGTAGTACTGGGGCAACGAAAAAATAATGTGTTTCACACCATATACTATGCCAGCAGAACACTCAACGATGCCCAGCTCAATTATGCCACAACTGAGAAAGAGTTGCTTGCTGTGGTCTATGCATTTGATAAGTTCCGGCCTTACCTAATGGGAAACAAAGTGCTGGTGTATACTGATCATGCTGCAATTAGACACCTAGTGTCTAAGAAAGATGCCAAGCCTAGACTCATCCGTTGGATCCTGTTACTGCAAGAATTTGATGTCGAAATTAAAGATAAAAAGGGGACTGAGAACGTGGTGGCAGATCATCTTTCAAGGCTGGAATTGGCATAGCAGGTGGAGCCTAAATTCACGGTTATAAATGAATGTTTTCCTGATGAAAGACTCTTAGCAATTTCCACTAACAAATTCTTTCCTTGGTATGCAGATTATGTCAACTTTCTTGCAGGTAAAATCATACCACCAGATTTTTCTTACCAGCAAAAGAAGAAATTTTTTTCTGAAGTCAAACACTACTTCTGGGAGGAGCCGATACTCTATCGGCATTGTGCAGATCAAGTCATCAGGAGGTGCGTTCCAGAAGAGGAAATGACAAACATATTGAAGCATTGCCACTCACTTGAATATGGGGGGCATTTTGGAACCCAACGTACTGCAGCCAAAGTTCTGCAGTCAGGTTTTTATTGGCCCACTATGTTTAAAGATGCTCATGCTTTTGTTACTGCTTGTGATAGATGTCAGCATACTAGGAATATATCACGACGAAATGAAATGCCACTGCAGAATATCCTAGAAGTTGAATTATTTGATGTTTGGGGCATCGATTTCATGGGACCTTTTCCTTCATCATATAACAACAAATACATTCTCTTAGCAGTGGATTATGTATCAAAGTGGATCGAGGCAATTGCAACGCCTACAAATGATGGCAAGGTGGTACTTAATTTTCTACGAAAGAACATCTTTACCAGATTTGGTACTCCTCGAGCCATCATCAGTGATGAAGGAACTCATTTTTGCAACAAGCAGTTTGAAGCACTGCTATCTAAGTATGGAGTCAGACACAAACGAGCATTAGCTTATCATCCTCAGACAAATGGCCAAACAGAGGTATCAAATAGAGAGGTGAAGCAAATCTTAGAGAAAACAGTAAGTAATTCTCGGAAAGATTGGGCACGAAAGCTAGATGATGCATTGTGGGCATATCGGACAGCATTCAAAACACCATTGGGAATGTCTCCGTATCGATTAGTTTTTGGAAAAGCATGCCATCTTCCTGTTGAATTAGAGCATAAGGCATACTGGGCAATGAAACAACTGAACATGGATCTGCAGGTTGCAGGTGAGAAACGAATCCTGCAACTTAATGAGATGGATGAATTTCGTAATGAGTCCTATGAGAATGCCAAGATATACAAGGAAAGAACCAAGGCATGGCATGACAAACATATTGTACGCAAGGAGTTTGTCCCTGGTCAGCAGGTATTACTTTTCAATTCACGGCTCCGATTGTTTCCTGGTAACCTCAAATCACGGTGGTCAGGACCATTTACGGTTGTGAAGGTATTTCCTTATGGAGCAGTAGAGGTCACTCATGATGAAAAGGGAACATTCATAGTGAATGGGCAGCGTCTGAAGCATTATAGGAATGGAGAGTCTATTGGAAAAAGGGATGATATCCCTCTCACTTCATCTTAGCTAAATGGAAAAGTCAAGCTAATGACTATAACTAAGCGCTGATTGGGAGGCAACCCAAAAAAAACAAAAAAAAAACAAAAAAAAACCAAAAAAAAACCAAAAAAAAAACAAAAACCTTATTTGTTTTATTGAGTTGTGCAGGGATTGATCATACAAGCAAATAACCAGGAGCAACAACAAACTCATACCCACATAGTCAAAAGGAAGTATTCGTAAGCCTTTCTATTCTTTGTTTTTCCATTGAGGACAATGTGATATTTAAGTTTGGGGGAGACATTGCATGCTTTGACTATGAAAGACACTGCACACTAGAACCATGAAAACAGAGGGTGAAAAGTGATATGCATTTAAGACCAACTTTGACATTTTTAGGTGCTTCATGATGTATCCATGATATTTTTAGGCTTAGAGTGGATAATATCTTATAAAGTTGGATTAAGCATGACTATTTTCTGTTGAATTATTGAAGTACACTTTTCCAGCACAGTCAGGTGAATTGTGTAGTTATGCATAAGAGATAAGTGTGCTGTTCTTTTTTGTTATTACCCTCTAAGAAAAATATCAAAACAAGGAGTGATAATGAGTATGAAAGTGAATGAATAAGTATATGATGTGTATCTACTCCAATGTTTTGAGTTGCTTAGTAACTAGGAGTATTCATCACAAATGTTTACTTTTACGTCAAACGGCAGCTTAAAATATGAGTATGCAAAGCATTTTAAGTTTATGACCTGTTAAGTAACCGGGTGCATTCATCACAAATATTTGTATTCGCGTCAAAAGACAAGTGATAAATTTAAAAAAGTCACCCTTGTCAAAAGACAAGTAAAAGTGTGTTATTACTCCTAAAGTTGGCTACCTTGTTCAAAAAAAAAAACAAAAAAAAACAAAAACAAAAAAAAGGCAGAATGACTGTGCACGGTTCAAGGATGCTAAAAACATGAAACACATGGATGAGTTGGAAGTTTGTACAACGGTCTGCACAGAGAGTAGGAATGCTTAGTTTTCCATTATCTAATATTGTCTATGAGCTAAGTCAAGAAGTGAATGCTGCATGATGGAGCCTTTTAAATGTCAAAGTTGAACTTATCATGAGCTGTTAGCACTATGCTTTCATGGTTTCCTTTTTGCTTGAGGACAAGCAAACATTCAAGTTTGGGGGTATTTGATAAGGGAATTTTTAGCATGTATATTTTCTGCTATTCATGCTTGATTTTTAAATATTTTGGATATGTTGCACAAGACAATTAGAATTTTGAATCTCTTTTTGAACTATTGACCTCGTGGGAAATTAATATGTTTTCAGATCTTAGGTTACTGAACAGGCAGAGCCGGGCAGTGAAACTGAACAGTGATTCATTATGTGCTGTAAAGAAGCTATACAATTTAGTTCCGGATGTTCGTAACCATTTTCAAATAGCTGAGATGAAGGTCTACAAAACATATGAAGGACATATAACTCAGTTTTGTTGTTTCGAAGCCCAAAAAGCGAGTTGAAAAACAAGGATTGAACCAGCCCGAAATTCCTGCACTGCAAAGACTGTTTCGGTTTATAGCCCATATCTCAACGCTCAGAGGTCCAAAAATTGCACGATCAGTGTCGTTGGAAAGAAAATTTGATTCTCTACAATTTCTCCAGAAATAAAGATCTTTGAATTCGCACGTTTCCTACCTCAAATCTGGCCCGCAATGTCTGGGTAGGAGAAATCAATGCAAAAAAGGAAATTTCCTCATGACTGCAGGGGTAGAAAAGCCACAGTATAAAAGAAGAGTTTAGGGGTCTGAAAAACATGTGGGAGACACTTAGAAACCCTGAACATAGCAAAGAAAAATAGAGGAGGCGGCACCAACAGGAACAACAAGAACAGAGGCAAAAATATTGAAGACCGGGAGGACACCTATCTCTTCCACTGAAATTCTCTGCTTTTGAGTGATGTTCATCGTATCAAGTTTGTTTCTCTTTAATTTAACTATGGAGTAGACTTTTATTCTGGGATTTTTGATGTAACCTTACTATGAATATGTGAACAAATTCTTCGATTGAATTATTATATTAAGATGTTGAGTATTTCATTCTATGTGTAATGCTTGCGAGTGTTTGGCCAACATCTGCACGATTTAGAATTCAATTTGAAACTGAGAAGTGATAATTGTTTTAGCTATTGTTTGAAATACCTTAAGAAATCTATAGGATAGAGATATCCTAGGAACTTTTGTAATCGATACAGGTTTTACAGTACTTAATAAATTTCGACAAGTTTAGGACTTTCATAGAGTATATGAAATTTGTTTGTCGAAATAATTTATTGATGCTCGAGAGAGATTAATATTTACATTAGGAAAACCTGATTATCAACATTAGGAGTAATTAATTTAATCGAGAAAGTTCACATAAGCATAGTTACGGTAAGTCAGAAATCCTAGAACCAGTACAATTGAATTTATTAATATTTAATTATTTGGTTGTTTGTTTTTTTTTTTAATCATTAATTTTTGTTTCATAAACTATCTCATTCGATTCCTCAAATAGATCATAATTTAAAAGACTTTGGTAATTAGTAGTAATTTTTACAAATCCTCGTGGGACGATACTCTACTCATCACTTTATTACTTGTTACGATTCGTGCACTTGCGAAATTAACCAACAATATATATATATATATATATATATATATATATATATATATATATATATATATATATATTCTTTTGGGTGTTTACACTTTCTCTATAACCTGGTTTACACTATCCTTAATATCCTTTACCTTTTTTTATCTACCTGTTGAGCCACCAAGATATATATATATATATATATATATATATATATATTCTTTTGGGTGTTTACACTTTCTCTATAACCTGGTTTACACTATCCTTAATATCCTTTACCTTTTTTTATCTACCTGTTGAGCCACCAAGACCTTGTCTCGAGGCACATATCAGATCTTTAATTGAGCTAATAGTGATCCTTCAGGCCCTACACTTAGCCGCAAGCCTAATTTCTTCAATTCCACTATACTTCCTTGTTCCTTAATCTCCATATCATTCATCATTGTTTTTCCCTTCCTAATCAATGCATCGGCTACTACATTAGCCTTACCAAGATGGTAGTCAATCACACAATCGAAATCTTTTATTAACTCTGCCCATCTTCTTTGTCACATATTTAACTCCTTCGATGACATCAAATACTTCAAACTTTTATGGTTTGTAAAGATTTAAACTTGTGACCCACACAAACAATGTCTCCATACTCTTAAGGCAAACACCATTGCTACAAGTTCTAGGTCATGAACTAGGTAATTCACCTCATGCGACTTTAGTTGTCCTGATGCATAAGCAATCACACACCCGTGAGCATCAACACCCATCTTAGACCCTTCTTCTTAGGCATCACTATATACCACAAACCCTTCTATTCCTGATCGAAGGGCTAGCGTAGGAGCAGAAGTGAGTCTCTCCTTTAGTTCTCGAAAGCTCGCTTCACACTCTTCTGACCAAACAAACCTGACTTCCTTGCAGGTCAACTTAGTTAAAGGTGATGCTATGGTGGAGAACCCCTCAATAAACCTCCTATAATACCTAGCAAAACCCAAGAACTCTGGATTTCTATCACGTTGATAGGCCTTTCCCATTTCAACACGGCCTCAACCTTTCTTGGATCCATAAATATTCCTTCTGCGGATATTACATGGCCTCAAAAATACTACTTTGAGCCAAAACTCACACTTATCCAGCTTTTCATATAATTGATTCTCCCTTACAGTCTGTAGAACAACCCTTAGATGTTGTTCATGCTCCAAGTAAGAGATTGAATACTCCAAGATATCATCAATAATTACCCCTGCATATTGGTCCAGGTACAACCGAAACACCTGATTCATCAAGTTCATAAATATGGCCGAAGTATTAGTTAACTCAAAAGGCATCACCAAAAACTCATAATGTCCATAGCGGGTTTGAAATGCAGTCTTTTGTCTGTATTGTTCCTTAATTCTCAACTAGTGATATCTAGATCTCAATTCTATCTTAGAGAAAACCTTAGCACCCTTCAACTGATCAAACAAATTATCTATTCATGGAATGGGTACTTGTTCTTTGACACGACCAAAGAGTTGATGTCTTCTCCCAAGTGTAGGAGTGTCGAAGTAATAAATAACCCGAGAAGACCGGAGTCAAACCACGGGGAGATTAACTGTATAAACTACAAATAAAGAAATAGATAATAAGAGAAAATGAGTTGAAGAGAGCTTTGAGATGTGATATTGATATAATGATTAAACAAGGATAAATAATTATCAAGGTTAGAGGATCCACTAATGGTATTTCAAACAAGTATAGTATAAACTCTTTTTATTACTCAACTAGAAACCACACACAAAGGAGGTTCCAATCGGATTATAAATTGTAAACATGATTACATTAGTTATCTTATTCGAATAATGCTAATACTTGTAAATGTTGTCAGGTATTCATGATTATAACTTATGTTAACAACAAATCAAGTTCCTTTCTTAGCACAGGTGTCGATTATACCATACTGTTGGGCTATGAAAGTGCTAAGTATTTGTTGTACCAAGGGTTATACAACATAAATCTAGATTAACCATTTAACAAGCAAAGTATTAAAAGTGAACAAGATAACAAATACAAAACATGTTAGTATCAAACATTAAAGTCCATGTTGAGTTTATACTATACTTATTCTTACACCATTAGTGTAACCTTTTCACCTTGACATAATAAACTTAGCTAAACATAATGAAAGAGAGAAACATAAATAAACAAGATAAGAACATAAATTAATAAGATATAAGTTAACTAAGTAAAGGAAAGGAATGAAAAGCATAAATAAGAGATTAATATAAACAAATCTTAAGCATTACAAAAATATAAAGAGAGAGCAAGAACATGATCTTGATATGAAAACCAAGATGCCTAAATGCATGGCAAATGCCTCGTTTTATATGCCAAAATTCAAAACTATTGATTTGATGACTAATTGTTGAGTGGGTGACTGCATCTTAACTTGGTAACAATCCTTATCTTATTGTCTGTCAAAAATGTCATTGCTAACATCAGAATTTGAGTAGATAGTCTTCATGAAAGTTTTGGGAAATTGTCTCAGCTTTCCAACAAAAAAAGAATTGGTGCATTTGGACTTCTAGAACTCGAGATATGGGCTGAACATTGAATAGTATCTGGATTGCAGGATAGATTTCAACTTCTCTGTTGTTGCTGCATTTTGAACTTGAAAACGGTCCTTTTGAATCTTGGACTCCTCATGAACGTTTTAGGTCTATGTCTTAACTTTCCATACATATAAACCACACCTAAATCCAAGTTATACAACTTCATTTATGATCCAATAACGAAATGGTGTTCCAGTTTGGACTGAACCAGCATCTCTATTCCAAGCTTAGCCCTCTCTTTGTCTTCTCAATTTCAGTAGTTAAACTTATCAATCAATCATTTTATTTATGTGATAGGCCTGCATTTAAGATGAACATTTACCACAAATTAAAGGTATCTTATATTATCAGACATGTTATTATAAAACATGCTCTAGTTAAGGAGTTATTGATACTTCAAGTGCAAAATGATGATATAAAACCTTGATAAAAATGCACTTTTAAGTACTAATCACACCCCTCAACCAGCTTATTACTAGTCCTTAGTAATCAAAGTGTTAAAATAGAAAAACAATTTGTAAGTTCCACAAAGCAAGGTATTCATCATTCAACTTCCATTAATCTATCCAAATAAACAAACTCTCATTCGATTTATATGTTTGCTCCATACTGTTGAAACAAGATATTGATAGACCTTCTTTTAATGTGCTCAATGTATGAAAACATAAATGATGGGGCTTTTATTGGAAGAAAACAATATTATGTCCTAATGTTTTTCTAAGGTTAACTCTCTTAGATTGGGATTATTTTCTTTTTCTTATTCTTTTTTTTTCTTTTTTTTTAAATGTATATACATATAACTTAAAACACAATGCATCTTTAACCCATGTAATGAGCTTTTGGCTAATGACTCCCGGACCAGTTGGTCTTAGGGCATTAGGTGTTGAGACACCCCTACGAGCTTAGTAACTCAGGTTGCTGATACTGATACGTAGATAGTGTAATGTTTGATTCCCTTAAGCTTTTCTCCTTAAGCCATGTAACAACCACTAGGCCAATAGCTCCCAAGTGAGTTGACTTTAGGGTTTTAGGTGTTAAAACACCCCTTCGGGCTTAATTGCTTAGGTTAGGGAGGCTACAGAACCAAACTTATCTACGTTTCTATTATCATCAATATTATCAATTTGTTTGTTTTTTTTTTTGCAAATTATATACTATCCCTTTCCCTTAGTTGTTACCTTTAACAAAAGAATATAAATAATGTAATAATCCAATATGCAACCCACAATCATATGTTAAAGTGTGTGTGTGAAAATGAAGGTTTAAGAATACTTGTTAAATGAGTATATAAGCAAATAAAGTGATAACAATGCGAGAGTTTGTAAATCTGAATATTTCAAGAAGTATTCTAATAGACCTTGGTAATAATGTTTACTAAGATGCGTCTCAAGAGTCAATAAAATTCCTCCTTACTCTACCATCCTAATAATAGTTTTGTCAAATGGTTTTAATAATAGCAAAAACAGTTAGTAAGTTAGTTTTTTTTTTTAATGTCAACTACTACCCTTTCCCCCCAACCAAAATGAGACATTGTCCTCAATGTCCTAAGATGGAAAGATAGAATATAAAAGACATCACCTGAAACAACGAACACTGACAAACCTGAAACACATTTAAACAAATATAAGAAACAACAAAACACATATATTATGCTATTAATAAAACAAAAAGACACAAATTTTTACAAACTAAGGCTTAAATCGTAGTTGTGATTGTGGCTCACATCTTCCCTTGGTTTTACATCCAAGAACGACTTAAACACTCTCTATGGGTTGAGGATAGGCTTCCCATCCAGTTTTCTTAAAAACTGGCAAACAAGATCTTTTATAGTCTAATTCCCAATACTATGTCGAGCATGTTCTTTATGAAAATTGGGTTATAAATTATGAATTGCACAATGCACATCTCCACCAGGATACGTCTCAAAAGTCAATAGAAGATTATCTAAAGATTCCTTATGTTTTGAAATAAATCCTGACTTTTGATAATTTTCACAAGCATTGCAGAACATATGTATGTCTTTGAGCATGGTGGGCCAATAGAATCCATATTGTAAGATTTTTGCAGTCATCTTTTTTTACAAGAAATGACTCCCACATACCTCAGAATGACAAAGTTTAATGACACTACTTACCTCATTGTCCGAAATGCATCTTTGAAATATTTAATCAGGACAATAATTAAATAAGTAAGGGTCATCCCAATAAAAGTTCTTCACTTCGTTCAAAAACTTTCTTTTGTCTTGGGTACTCCAATGAGCTGGCAAATCTCCTGTTGTAAGAAAATTGATATGATTAGCAAACCAAGGCATTAGACTAAGAGAAAGTAAGGATTCGTTAGGAAAGTAATCATCGATAGGTGGGATGTCAGATGTCGAATTTTATTGTCAATTTTGACAAATGATGTGTGACAACATTGTCGGTTCCTTTCTTGTCCTTGATTTCTTCCTGAGAATAAATCATTTGCAATTCTTCAGATTCATCAAACTCAGTTTTACTCTCAAGGTATATTCAAATTCATCATAAACTGATTCTTGAATAAGATCTACTTTCTGTAAATCATTATCTTCAGGTTGCTTGCAAATGTTAAAAATATTCATCTCCAATGTCATGTTTCCAAAAGATAGCTTCATCAGTCCATTCCTACAATTAAAAAATGCATTAGAAGTTGAAAGAAACAGACTTCCTAAAATAACAGGAAATGAATTACATGCTTCAACAGGTTGTGTATCCAAGACAATAAAATCCACAGGATAAATGAATTTATCAACTTGTACAAACACATCTTCAACTATTCCTTTAGGCACTTTTACAGATCTATCAGCAAGTAAAAGAGTTACAGAAGTTGGTTTTAACTCACCTAGATTGAGACTTTGAAAAACCGAATATGGAAGTAAATTCACACTAGCTCCAACATCAAATAAAGCTTTTTCAATTTTATGTTCTCCAATAAAGCAAGAAATTATAGGACAACTAGGGTCTTTATAATTCAAAGCATTATTGTTTTGAAGAATGACACTTGTTCGGCTAAAAAGGCTTTCTTTTTCACATTCAGTTTTCTCTTCACAGTGCACATATCTTTCAAAAATTTAGCATAAGACGGTACCTGTTTAATAACATCCAACAAAGGTATAATGATCCTTACTTGCTTGAAAGTTTCAAAGATTTCAAAGTAAGTTTCAAAGATTCCAACAAAGGTATATTAAACAGGTAAGGATCAATATATCTTTGTTGGATGCTATTAAACAAGTACCTTCTTATGCTAAATTTTTGAAAGACTTGTGCACCGTGAAGAGAAAACTAAATGTGAAAATGAAAGCCTTTTTAGCCGAACAAGTAATTGTCATTCTTCAGAACAATAATGCTTTGAAATATAAAAACTTGGTTGTCCTACAATTTCTTGCTTTATTGGAGAACATAAAATTGAAAGAGCTTTACTTGATCTTGAAGTTAGTGTGAATTTACTTCCATATTCGGTTTTTAAAAGTCTCCATCTAGGTGAGTTAAAACCAACTTCTGTAACTCTTTTACTTGTTGATAGATCTGTAAAGGTGCCTAGAGGAATAGTTGAAGATGTGTTAGTACAAGTTGATAATTTCATTTATCTTGTGGATTTTGTTGTCTTGGATACACAACCTATTAAAGTATGTAATTCAATTCCAGTTATTTTAGGATGTCCGTTTCTTACAACTTCGAACGCATTGATTAATTATACGAATGGATTGATGAAGTTATGTTTTGGAAACATGACATTGGAGATGAATGTTTTTAACATTTGCAAGCAACGTGGAGATGATAATGATTTACAGGAAGTAGATTTTATTAAAAAATTAGTTTATGATCAATTTGAAAATACTTCCAGTGAAATTGAGTTTAATGAATCTGAAGATTTGCAAAATGTTTATTTTCAGGAAGAATCAAAGGCAAGTAGTTTGAGACCAAAAATTGAAGAATTGCCACCACGATCAATTGAGTCCATGCCTTCAAGTGTTCAACCACCAAAACCTGATTTGAAGTCGTTACCATTTAATCTCAAATACTCATTTTTGGGAGAAAATGAAACTTTTCCGGTAATAATTTCTTCCAAACTTAATGCTCATCAAGAAGATAAGTTATTACAAACTCTGAAAATGCACAAAAATGCATTGGGATGGACCATAGCTGACATAAAAGGAATTAGCCCTTTGATTTGCACAAACAGGATTTATTTGGAGAAAAATGCTAAACCCTCTAGAGAAATGCAACGAAGGCTTAATCCTAATATGAAAGAAGTAGTAAAGAATGAAGTCATTAAACTTCTAGATAATGGAATCATTTATCCTATTTCTGACAGCAAATGGGTAAGTCCTACCCAAGTTGTACCTAAAAAGTCTGGAGTCATTGTGATAACAAATGAGAAAAATGAGTTAATTCCAACTAGGACTACTACTGGTTGACGCATGTGCATTGACTATAGGAAACTTAATTCAATGACTAGAAAATATCATTTTCCTTTACCTTTTATGGATCAAATCCTATAAAGAGTCACAGGTAATGAATTTTATTGTTTCTTAGATGGTTATTCAGGTTACAACCAAATTAAAATTGCATTTGAAGATCAAGAGAAAACTACTTTCACATGTCCATTTGGTACTTTTGCATATCAAATGATGCCTTTTGGATTATGTAATGCACTGACCACGTTTCAAAGATGCATGCTTAGCATATTCAGTGATATGGTTGAACATTTTCTAGAGATTTTTATGGATGATTTTTCTGTTTTTAGTTATTCATTTGATGATTGTTTAACTAGGAAAAGGTTTTGAACAGGTGTGAAGAGAAGAATCTTGTGCTAAATTGGGAAAAATGTCATTTTATGGTAACAAACGACATTGTACTTGGTCACATTGTTTCATCAACAGGAATTGAGGTTGACAAATCTAAAATTGAGTTTATTGCTAACTTGCCAACACCAAAATCTATTAAAGATGTTAGATCATTCTTAGGTGTTGCTATGTTGCAGTCACACAAATTAATTATACTAGCTTCAAACACAACACATAAGATAGTATAGAACAAGCAAGGGGTCGATCCCACGAGGAAGGTTCAAGTCTGATTTTTATGCTAGATGATATGCAATTTGGGGGAGTTTGGATGTTATATAGGCTAAAGCAAAAGAAAAGAGAAAACTATCAAATGAAATTTAATAAAATCAAAAAATTATCAAGAGAGCATACCTTGGTTGCAAGCACACATCCACCTATAGGAATCAGAACTGATCATGGAAATGAAACATCAATTTATATTCTGAATATTTATCTCTTCTTAACATTAGTTAGTTAACGGATCCATCGTATAACTAACCCTAACCATCAAACAACCACAATGTCTGCATTAATAATTTAATTCAATGGCAGCCTTAAAAACTAGATAAGTTGATTAATTAAGAAAGCATAACTGTCTGCAGTCTATGTTTGATTTGATTGAATATTCTCCCTAAGATTAATAACGTAGATCTGCCATAATTATTAAACTCAGTTGCTTCACAAGTTCATATACCACAACTCCAGTTTTGATATCAAACTTAACAATAGATTGTCTACAATAATAACTTAGAGTCCGCTCTAGCAATTAAAATAAACAATCATATGAAAAATAAGCATAGAAGAACAAATATATTCATCATATAAACAAAAAAGAAAAGGTAAAATAAATCTCACAGTTCTTGAAATCCGAAGGTTTCCATGTCCTTGCAACCAAGAAAAAGTGTTTAGCCTTGCATGTTTGTTGAACAACTAATCAAAAAGAAGGAAGAATGTATAATTTTGAATTTCTTAGAGGAGGGGGGCATTTTTCTCCTCTTGGCTGGCTGCCCCCCTTCTCTTCTCTCATTCTTTTTATATCCTAGGAAACCCTAGTCTCTATTTTACAAAATAGTCCTCCCTTAAGTAGACAATTTACATTTAAGTAGTTCAATAACTATTTTCCTAAAAAAAGAAATAGCCTTGGATGAAATCTTCAAGCTTTGACTTAGAGGAGCTAAATTGCTAAAATAAAAACTTGGATGTCAGTTTAAATGCTTCAGAACGTAATTTGGACTCGTTTCTTCACAAAACTTGTTTGTTAGCAGAATTCAGTTGTCATCTTTGAAAAATCATATCTCCCTCATATGACATCATTTATGACTGACATTTGGAGCGTTGATAGTTTGTTGAGTTAGGAATCCATAACAATTAATTTTGTGTCAATTGGACTTCTATAGCTCCAGATATTCAAGTTGGAATGGTTGAAGGTCAACATTGGCAGATTGTGAGATTTAACTTTGAAGGTTGCAATTTCCATGCTCTTTCTTATTTAATTTTCTTGCCTTCAAAACATAAAACAAAGAATATCAAGGCATTTTATATATAAAACATAGGCAAAACACTAGTTAAATGTGGGTGAAACTATCAAATAATATGGTTGCATCATTAGGACATGTTGGTTTTTATAGAAGGTTCATCAAAGATTTTAGTGTAATAACTAAGCCATTGTGTAACCTTCTAACAAAGGATAATGTTTTTGAATGGATTGAACATTATGAAGAAGCCTTCGATAAACTTAAAAACTTGCTTACTTCTGATACTATCATTCAACCTTCTGATTGGTCATTACCTTTTGAAATAATGTGTGATGCTAGTGATTATGTCGTGGGTGCTGTTTTAGGACAAAGAAAAGATAAGAAACCTTATGTGATTTACTATGGAAGTAAAACTTTAAATAGTGCACAAACGAATTACACTACCACTGAAAAGGAATTACTTGTAGTAGTATTTGCATGTGAAAAATTTCGATCTTATCTTGTTGGCTCACCTGTTGTTGTTTTCAGTGATCATGCAGCATTGAAATATTTTCTTTCTAATAAGGATTCTAAGGCTAGATTGGTACAGTGGATTTTGTTACTTTAAGAATTTGACATCATAATCAAAGATAAGAAAGGCACTAAAAATCTTGTCGCGGATCATTTGTCAAAATTGACAGTAGATTCCACATCTGACGTGACATCAATTAATGATTACTTTCCTGATAAATCTTTACTTTCTATTTCTACAATGCCTTGGTTTGCTAATATTGTCAATTTTCTTGCAACAAGAGATTTGCCAACTCATTGGAATATTCAAGACAAAAGAAAGTTTTTGAACGAAGTGAAGAACTTTTATTGGGATGACCCTTGTCGCACGTGTGCAGCGTCGCGGCGAAAGTTTCCATTTGAAATCTAAAGTGTAAACGTATCTCTATCTGGCAAATATGGAAAGATAAAAAATCTTGTCTTTTATTAGTGAAAAATGGAATGGGAGTCGCCACCTAGTATTTTGGTCACTAGAAACCCTAACTGGTCTCAGAGATCGGGTACGGGGACTGGTTGCGTAAAGGAAGGTATTAGCACCCCAAATACGCCTTACCTAAGCTAAGCTACATTGTTTGATTGTCTGATAAAAAGCTAAGGTGTTATCGTATTTTTAGTTGTTGGTCTGTCTATGGTTTAAGAAAAGTTCTCCTCAGTAAGGAGGTCCTTATCTTATCGGATAAAAAAACTAACCGTTCTAACGTCTATATGAAAAATATATTTTTAATATCAGGAATACATTTTACGTATAAATTCATAATCCATATACTAAAAGAAGACAAAAAGATTTTTTTAGAATATTTAAAATATTGGCCTAGTTCTCATGGCTCTAACAAACTTGTTATTAAAGCCAAAGTGCATGCTAAAACCCCTTTTTTTGAAATTTTTCTATGTTGTATGAAAATATGATGTGATGATTTTTATATATATATATATCTATATATTTTGGAGAGACTAGGCCGTATGCATGAAATCAAAACATTTTTATTTTTTTTTATTTTTTGATGTCTTGACGAAAACCGAGCATTTTTAATACTGGATTTGTATCTTTACGGTATAAAAATATAAACTAATATTAAAAAAAATTTGATAAAAATATGCAGGAAAAATCAACAAATTTTTTAAGGATTTTTCAGATTTTTTTTAATTTTTTTTGTAATATATCTATATATATAATAATACAAAAACAATATAATATATAATATATAATGCTAGGTGGACTGGGCTGGGCCGACCCACTAACTGGGTCGGACTTAGCCCCAAAAGGATTGGGCCGTTCTCGGCCCAACAGTTCACTCTGCTTCTTCGGGTATGGGCCGGACCCGGCCCATACATAAAGGCTAGGCCAGAACCGGCCTGGCCCAGGAAGGTAGAAACATGGAGGGGAATTATTTTCCCCTCCATCCCCCTGCATGCAGAACGAAATATCATTCTGCATGTAGGAGGAGACGAAACCAAGAATTAACTAAAAGCGGCAGGGAAAGAAGAGTTACCTGGCGCGGAGGAGGCGGCACGTTGCTGGTCTAGCTGCTTCGCTAGCGATGTTGCGGTGGAGGCTGGTGGCGGTGTCGTGGCCCACTAACGGCGGCTCCAAGCAGCGGTGCTGCTGTTTCAAGTGGCGGAGAGAGAGATTCTTACTCTTCCCCTCTCCTCTATTTTTTTGTTCTTTCTTTCTCTGTTTCGTTTACCAGTGGTTCTCTTTGTCCTCTTGGTTTTGTTTTTAAAAAATCTTTCCTCCCTCATCTTAAGCTTCCCCTTAATCTTTCCTTTCTCTCTCTATTTCGTTACTCTCTTTTCGGTCCCTTTCCTCTTCGTTTTCTCCCCTTCTCTGTTGGCTTTGAGTGCGGTATTTATAGGGCAAAGGGGAGCAGGGGCGTCCCTATCACTACCCTATCGCTGTGCGTGGGGAGCGACGCCAACCTGCCCTGCCACGGCACCAGGCTAGGCAGCCAACGGGCGTGGGTTTGCAGGGCACGTCCTCGCTGATTTTTCATCATAAGGGGGCGTGCGTGGGGCTTTGGGTTTTAGGCAGAAGCATGCGGGAGAGATAGAGGCAGGAAGAATTAAAGAGAAAAAAATAAAAGTTCCATTCTTCCCCTGCTGCACGCCCAAGGGAAGAAGAAAGAGGAACAATGTCGCTCAAAACGACACTGTGTTGCTCCCTTTTTTTTTTGAAAAGCATGAAACGGCGTTGTTTTGGACAAAATGCGCCGTTTCATTTAAATATGGTGCCAACATGTCAACTTCCAAATCAGTCCTTAATTAATCTTTTTTTCATTTCAATTGCATCCCTGTCAACTTCAATCGCCACCCTTATAGTTGGCTGCCTTTTTCACTTTGGTCCTTGGTCTCTAATTTATGCAATTTGACCCTCAATTGACCAATAAACTTTCAATTTCTTCAATGTGGCCCCTGATTTGGTTAATTACAGCCCCTCTATTTACGCGCCTTTTCCAATTTTGTCCTTGGTTTTGGATTTCCTCAATTAGGTCCCTAATTGGCCATTAAACTTCAATATTTATGCAATTAAGCCCCTGATTTGACCAAATCAACTCTTAAAAATTATAATTTGCCCCCAGAACTTTAATTGCTTCCAATGAAAGCTAAAATTGACTTAAAAAACAATTTTTCTTGCAATCAAACCCTCTATAAATTCAATTAAACCTTCACTAAAATCCAATTAAGTCCATAAACATCCAATTTTGGGCTTTTCTCCTCAAATTTAAATTTTCTTTTCCAACAGGGCTCTCATCATTCAAGAATATACTATCAAAATTTCAATCTTTGTATTTTTAACCTCCTTAATCAATTTTTCTGAGCGTCCTCGCCCCCTATATATATATATACTAATTTTTTCCGGCTATATATTTATCTATTATTATTATTTATTTTTATTTTATTTTTATTTTTGTGTAGGGATCCAAAAATGGGTTACAACAGATGCCCCCTCTTTATAATACTTACAGAGCAGGGGTTTTGCGCAGTAAGTTTTATAAAGATAAACCAAAATTGAACTTCCAAAATTGAACTTGTCGAAGCTTGATCGATCTGAAACTTTGTCTTTACGACAATCCTCCTCAGCCCAAAAACTATGATGAAATCAAAACTTAGTCATCTCGAGATCCCAATCTGGCGATCCTCTGAATTCTAACTTCGGTTTGATTAACATGGAATTCCATCCGAGATCCCTTCTGGCAATCTCTTTTAATTAAAAAATCTATATTTATAGTTTGGCCAACCTGAAATCTCATCTGGCGATTTCCCTTAGCCAAAGCTAATATCTGTGTTACGGTTGGGTTAACATGAGATCCCTTCTGGCGACCTCCTTTAAGCAAAACCAAAAAACTATATTTATAGCTAGATCAACCTGGAATCCCATCTGGCGATTCCCTTTAACCAAAGCTGAAATATGAGATCCCTTCTGGCGACTTCCTTTGACCAAAGCTAAAACATGAGATCCCTTCTGGCGACCTCCTTTAACCAAAACCAAAAAAATCTATTTTTGTAGCTCAGTCAACCTGGAATCCCATCTGGCGATTCCCTTTAACCAAAGCTGAAATATAAGATCCCTTCTGACGACCTCCTTTGACCAAAGCTGAAATATGAGATCCCTTCTGGCAACCTCCCTTAACCAAATTTGAAGTACGAGATCCCTTCTGGCGACCTCCTTTAAGCAAAACCAAAAAACTATATTTGTAGCTCGGTCAACCTAGAATCCCATTTGACGATTCCCTTTAACCAAAGCTGAAATATGAGATCCCTTCTGGCGACCTCCTTTGACCAAAGCTGAAACATGAGATCCCTTCTGGTGACCTCCTTTAACCAGAACCAAAAATCTATGTTTGTAGCTCGGTTAACCTGGAATCCCATCTGGCGATTCCCTTTAACCAAAGCTGATGTTGATGTCGTTCTTCCTGATGGCAGGGTTTGAACCTTTCATTTTATTTTGAAAATTTCCTAATAGGTTCTTCTCATTTTATTATTGTTCCAAAATAAAAAAACGTGATTCTTTGCCACCATTAACTCAATGATTCTTTCCCCGTCTACAATTTTGCTGGATTACATTAAGGATTCCTCCTGTAACGATTAAAAAAAAACATACATGCAATGATTTATGATTAGATGTCATGCATGCATTCTTACCTGGTTTTGAAACATAGGTCCCATCATCTTCTTTTATTTCATGAAACTCTCTCTTGACATGAGCTTGCCTTCGAAGTCGTATGCTGGATTCATTTTTCGTGCTACCTCGTTTTACCTATCATATCCTTGAGAAGAAGTCTTCGACTTTTTACAAGTAGCTTTTTTTTTCAAAATTTAGGATTTGTCATTGCCTTCTTTGTCATGCTTTTGTCGCATGCTTTAACTTATCTTTTTCAAATCTACGGGCTCTCATCCCGTTTTAAAATCACGTAAAACTTTTCATAAAATATCTTTTATTGCCCCCAGTATAAGGGTGTGGTCCTAGTCCGGGCTTTTATAAAGAAGAAATTCATTCCAGCTTAAAGGGGACCACCAACGATAAACTCTTTAGAGAGTGAAGGGATAATGAATTTTTCTCATTTCAAAATGTATATTGTTAGGATTGATAAACTTTGTTCTTAACTTGAAAGAAATTTACAGGTGATTATAGAGTGACCACCTAACCATTTATCTATGCAATTCATTATGCTATCTAGGGGTAAGGTTGTATTTCATTTTTTGACCGTTTTATGATACCTTCCTTGTAACCACTCAACCTTGTTTAAAAAACGCATAATCTCATCATTTATTTAAAGAAAAGGTGGGCTCAAAGACAAATGCAAAATCTAGCTGACATCACAAGCCTTGATTGTCAACTAGAGAAAATAAAAGCAAATAAAAGCAATGACAAAAGCATGCTAAGGCAAACAAAGTTGGTTTACATTTTGAAAACTACGGGAGCTTCTTGGGTCACCCCGTTCTGAAACTTCTCACCTTGAGCCAACTTGCGCACAAAGGTCCTGGTAGAGACTTCTTCTAGTGTGTGGACAGTCAGTCGTGGCAGTGCTTCATCTTCCTTCCCCGCCTATGTTTTCTTGTCATCTCCTTCAATCTCACCTTCTTCATTACTGACAATTCTTGACCAAGGTCTTCCAATCTTTTATCCACTATTACTTACAATATAATTAGGCAATGGATTTGAATTGACGTTGGGTGTGTCTTCAAATGACACCCATCCTATCTTGATGAGCTCCAACAACCTTTCCTTGAAGGTGTAGCACGTTTCAAGACCATGCCCGGGAATACCAGCATGGTACTCACAAGTCAACTCGGGTTTGTACCAGATGGGGAATGGTGGTTGTAGTGGTAATGTGGGGATAAGCGCTATTTGTCCAATGCTTAATAGTTTGGCATACATGTCCTTCAAAGGCATGGGTAATGGCAGTAGTTGTTCTGAAATGTATCTTGTGTTTGGTCTTTGGTGGTTGTTTGACTGGTTATTTGCTCGATTAGAGGAAAAAGGTTTGTTAAAGTTTATGTGGGCAACATGAGAGGTAGGTATTTATGGGTTATATGAATCCTCTATCTTGCCCTTGGACCCACCTTCGAAGTTGTTAATGTGACCTTCCATTTTTCTTCCAATAAAACCCTTCGTCTGCGATGGCTCAACTATGCGTCCAGCTTTAATCCCTTGCTCTATTCTTTCCGTTATGTGTACAACATCATAGAAATGTTGAGATGAGCTACCCATTAAATGCTCATAATATGGTGCCTTGAAGGTATTGGCAAATAAAGTCACCATTTCTATTTCTATTAAAGGGGGTTGGACATGCATTGCCCCATCCCTCCACCTTTGCGCATATGCCCTTACTGACTCTTGGCTTCTTTTCTCCATTGACATTAGACTTGTTTGATCCGGAGTGATTTCTAGGTTAAACTTGTACTGCTTAAGGAACGCCTCCACCAAATCTCTCTAGCTCCTGATCCTAACACTGTCTAACCTCATTTACTAGCTCAAAGCAGATCCTGCAAGGCTATCTTGAAAGAAATAGATAAGCAATTTATCATCACGAATTACTTTTGCCATTTTGTTGCAGTAGGATCGAAGGTGAGTGTTTGGGCATTCCAAACCGGTGTACTTAACGAAATCTGGTATCCTAAAATCCTTTGGCACCACAATGTTTGGTACCAGACATACTTTGGCTACACGTATAGGGTCAAACCAGTCATTACCCTCAATTGCCCTTAATCTTTCTTCTAAAGCAAACAGTTTGTCCTGGTCTATCAAACTGGGAGACCTATTATCCGGGGTTCCCTCTGCCGTTAAGTCAACAGTGATTGGAGCATGGGTTGGCTGGATAGGGGTGATAGGCATAAAATGTTGTTCATTGGTCGAGTTTGCCCCATGGTTTTGAGATGCTTGAGGGATATGAGCTGTTGACGCTCCTTCAGGTTGTTGTGTTGATGTTCCCTCTCCATTCTTAGTTGTTAAAAGTTGCTCAAGTAGATCAGTCAGCCGAGCAACTTCATTTTTTACAGATTCCAACTCGGTCTGATAATGTGACTCTAAGTGAACTCTTTCTTCGTTCTCCATCCTTGATCTGGACCGGGTGTGATGGACTTTAGATGTGGGACCTATGTTTCACGATCTGGAATGCATATGATAAATTAAAAACAAAATGCGTGATGAAAATATGATGCACATGTGATGTGTATTTTTTAGAGCTAATTCATGACTTTTTTAATCCTTTAGGCAAGATTTCTGAGTCGATCTGATTACTGTAAGGAAGGGTTTGCCAAGTACTTATCATAGCAGCTTACTAAAACACATTTACAAAGAAAGATGATTTCAGCTCAAAAACCTGTATTGATGAGTTTAACATTATTGATCTTGATGCAAATGAAAGTAGGATACACATCCTAAGGACAACCTCTATTTACTAAGTGAGAACGGGTAGGTTTTCTATCTGGTCTTGAAGGGGTCTCATATCTGCCAGTGACGTTCTTCATAAAGACAGTATGGAGGCGTTGCAAGGAACAGTTAAGGCACGTATGCCCACCATTACCAAGCAGGCACTCGGATATGAGTTGGGTGTTTCATACATTTGAACCCTGACCAATAGTCATAGGGCAAATCGCTAATACCCCACCTAACTTAAGGCTTGTGTGTGCTTCTCAAAAATCAAAGTATGTGATGCATGAGACAGTTCTATTCAATGCATGAACAGTAGGTGTAAAATATTTAAAGCATATAAGTAGATAACAACATGAAAGGCATATTAACAATAAACACACGAAAATACAAACAAATCAGACAAAAACAAAGCTAAGTCCACTTTAAATCTAAAATGTAAATGTATCTCTATCTGGCAAATATGGAGAGACAAGAAATTCTTGTCTTTTATTAGTGAAAAATGGAATGGGAGTAGCCACCTAGTATTTTGGTCACTAGGAACCATAACTGGTCTTAGAGATCGGGTACGAGGACTGGTTGCATAAAGGGAAGGTATTAGCACCCCAAATACACCTTACCTAAGATAAGCTGCATTATTTGATTGTCTGATAAAAAGCTAAGGTGTTATCGTATTTCTAGTTGTTGGTCTGTCTATGGTTTAAGAAAAGTCCTCCTCAGTAAGGAGGTCCTTATCTTATTGGGTAAAAAAACTAACCGTTCTAACGTCTATATGAAAAATATATTTTTAATATTAGGAATACATTTTACGTATAAATTCGTAATCCAGATACTAAAAGAAGACAAAAAGATTTTTTTAGAATATTTGAAATATTGGCCTAGTTCTCATGGCTCTAACAAACTTGTTATTAAAGCTAAAGTGCATGCTAAAACCCTTTTTTTTTGAAATTTTTCTATGTTGTATGAAAATATAATGTGATGATTTTTATATATATATATATATCTATATATTTTGGAGAGACTAGGCCGTATGCATGAAAACAAAACATTTTTATTTTTTTTTATTTTTTGATATCTTGACGAAAACCAGACATTTTTAATATTGGATTTGTATCTTTACGGTATAAAAATACAAACTAATATTAAAAGTTTTTTGATAAAAATATGCAGGAAAATCAACAAAATTTTTAAGGATTTTTCAGATTTTTTTTTAATTTTTTTTGTAATATATCTATATATATAAATAATACTAAAACAATATAATATATAATATATAATGCTAGGTGGATTGGGCTGGGCCGGCGCACTAACTAGGTCGGACTCAGCCCCAAAAGGATTGGGCCGATCTCGGCCCAACAGTTACTTTGCTTTTTCGGGTATGGGCCGGACCCGGCCCATACATAAAGGCTGGGCCAGAACCGGCCTGGCCCAGGAAGGTAGAAACATGGAGGGGAATTATTTTCCCCTCCATCCCCCTGCATGCAGAACGATATTTCCTTCTGCATGCAGGAGGAGACGAAGCCAAGAATTAACTAAAAGTGGCAGGGAAAGAAGAGTTACCGAGCGCGGAGGAGGCGACACGTTGCTGGTCTGGCTGCTTCGCTGGCGATGTGGCGGTGTTGTGGCTCACGGACAGCGGCTCCAAGCAGCGGTGCTGCTGTTTCAAGTGGCGAAGAGAAAGATTCTTTCTCTTCCCCTCTCTTCTATTTTTTTGTTCTTTCTTTCTCTGTTTCATTTACCAGTGGTTCTCTTTGTCCTCTTGGTTTTGTTTTTAAATAATCTTTCCTCCCTCATCTCAAGCTTCCCCTTAATCTTTCCTTTCTCTCTCTATTTCATTACTCTCTTTTCGGTCCTTTTCCTCTTCGTTTTCTCCTCTTCTCTGTTGGCGTTGAATGCGGTATTTATAGGGCAAAGGGGAGCAGGGGCGTCCCTATCACTGCCCTATCGCTGTGCGTGGGGAGCGACGCCAACCTGCCCTGCCACGGCGCCAAGCTAGGCAGCCAACGGGCGTGGGTTTGCAGGGCACGTCCTCGATGATTTTTCATCATGAGGGGGCGTGCGTGGGGCTTTGGGTTTTAGGCAGAAGCATGCGGGGAGAGAGAGGCAGGAAGAATTAAAGAGAAAAAACCAAAAGTTCCATTCTTCCCCTGCTGCACGTCCAGGGGAAGAAGAAAGAGGAACAATTTCGCTCAAAACGACACTGATTGCTCCCTTTCTTCTTCTTTTTTAAAGCATGAAACGACGTCGTTTTTTTCCAACAGGGCTCTCATCATTCAAGAATATACTGTTAAAATTTCAATCTTTGTATTTTTAACTTCCTTAATCAATTTTTCTGACCATTTTCTGAGCATCCCCGCCTTTTATTATATATATATATATATATATATATATATATATATATTTTCTAATTTCTTCCGGCTATATATTTATCTATTATTATTATTTATTATTATTTTATTTTTATTTTTATTTTTATTTTTATTTTTGTGTAGGGACCCAAAAATGGGTTACAACAACCCTTATTCAAATATTGTCTTGATCAAATATTTCGAAGATGCATTCCCAACAATGAGGTAAGTAGTGTCATTAAATTTTGTCATTCTGAGGCATGTGGGGGTCATTTTTCATCAAAGAAGACGACTGCAAAAATCTTACAATGTGGATTTTATTGGCCCACATGTTCAAGGACACGCATGCATTCTGCAAAACTTGTGAAAATTGTCAAAAGTTAGGATCTATTTCAAAACATTACATGATGCCTTTAAATCCTATTCTTGTTATTGAAATCTTTGATTGTTGGGGTATAGATATCATGGGTCCATTTCCTCCATCATTTGGTTTTGTGTACATAGTAGTCGCAGTAGATTATGTTTCAAAATGGATAAAGGCAATTCCAAGTCGAAACAATGATCACAAAACAGTAATCAAGTTTTTGAAAGACAATATTTTGAGTCGGTTTGGAATCCCTCGAGCCATGATAAGTGATGGTAGAACACATTTCAGCAACAAGCCATTTGAGTCTTTAATGAAGAAATATGAAATCACACACAAAGTTGCCACTCTTTATCACCCTCAAACAAGTGAACAGGTAGAACTTCCTAATAGGAAGATCAAACATATCTTAGAAAAAGCAGTGAACCCTAACCTGAAGAATTGATCTTTAAAACTTAATGATGCACTTTGGGCTTATCAAACTGCTTTTAAAACATCATTAGGTATGTCACCTTATAGGTTGGTTTATGGAAAACCTTGTCACTTGCCTGTTGAATTTGAACATAAAGCTTATTAGGCTATTAAAGCTTTCAATTCAAACCTTGATGATGCTAGCCAGCTGCGTAAGTTACAAATAAATGAGCTTGAGGAAATAAGAAATGATGCATATGAGAATTCAAAAATTCATAAAGCAAGAATAAAAAAGTTTCATGAAAAGAGAATCTTGAGAAAAGCATATGATGTTAGTCAAAAAGTTTTACTTTATAATTCTCGACTCCACTTATTTCTTGGAAAGCTAAGATCAAGATGGAGCAGTCCATTTATCGTGAAACATGTGTATCCTTATGGGGTCTTTGATATTGAGAATCCAAAGAATGACAAATGACAATGTTTTTAAGGTAAATGGACATCGTTTGAAAGCTTACTTTGATAATTTTTCTAGTGAAGATGAGTCTATTGGTTTGGGTTATCCTGTTTATAAAGATTGAATATTTTGTTTTTTTCTCACATTGTTTTGTGTTTCTTTTTGGTGTGACTCTTGTTTTGCTAGTCTTTCTCCAACCTCGATCAAATGGCAGATAACGGTACTTCGTGACTCTTAAGTTGGTTCTTTCAGTTTCCCATGATAACTGATATTTGTTTATATATTTGTTCAATTCCTTATTCCTTCTCTTTTCTTTGCATCTCTTCTCCACTTCTTATTTGAAAAATGGACACCACTTTTGAAAACCTGAAAAAGTATATTCCTGTTTTGCCTCAAAATACGATTACACAAATTTATCTTGCTAGATGTGAAAGATTGAGGTTGTTGATGAACCATGGAATTCCTGAAGATATTCTCTGGCTAATTGAAGCAAAGGTCTGATTATCAGGTGAGTCTTCTAATTCTTTTATTTCATACATGCCTAGGACAAGTAAAAACACTTCTGCAAAGAAACATCGTGCAAAATGACTGAAAGTCTGTCACAGATGTGCTAGATGGACTTGTAATGCAAAATTTCATTCTTTAGGAATGATATCTGTAAACTATAAAGATAAAATACAATTCATTCAAGATGGCCTGAGTAAAGAGTCTTTAGATAATCTTCTATTAACTCTTGAGATGCATTCTAGTGGAGATGTGCATCGTGCAATTCATGATTTATGGCCCTAATTTCATAAAGAACATGCTTGACATAGTCTTGGGAATTTGACTAAAAAAGACCATGTTCGCCAGTTTTTAAGAAAACTGGATGGGAAGCCTATCCTCGACCCATCGAGGGCGTTTAAGCCATTCTTGGACGTAAAACTAAGGGAAGATGTGAGCCACAATCACAACTACTTGTACATACACGTGTTCTGGAAAAAAAAAGAGAGAGAGACTCCAGCTAGCCTACATATAGGTAATATGATTACATTTTCCATTTTCTATTTATAAATTCTTTTCTTCCCTCCCTTCATTTCTACTCAACCCATACATTCAAGAGATATAGAAGTGTGTAGAAATGGCATGTTCTTCAAGTCATCAAATTAAAAATATTTGTGTTTTTTGTGGATCCAGTACTAGAAAAGAAAAGGAGTTTTTAGAATCAGCAAATCATCTTGATCAAGTACTAGTTAAGAGAAAGATTCCTTTAGTATATGGGGAGGCAACCTTGGGTTAATGGGGAGTGTGTCAACAACTGCATTTTTAGGAGGCACTCAAGTTTTGGGTGTCATTTCAGAAGCTTTAGCCAAAGTGGATCTCATTAGAAAAACAGTTGGAGAGGAACTACATGTCTTCTCAATGTCTAAACGATTGACTACAATGTTTGAATATGCTGACGCTTTCATTGCCTTACTAGGTGGTCTAAGCATATTAGAAGAAATATTTCATATTTCATCTTGGGCCCAACCAAACATTCACCAAAAACCTATAAGTTTGTTAAATGTTAATGGTTTTTATGATAATTTATTGTCTTTTCTTGATCATGTTGTGGAACAAAAATTTCTAACATCTTCGGCATGACAAATCATAATCTCTGCTACTATTGCTAAACAATTGATTGATCAACTACAATCTTTCCTCCCTGTAATTGATTCCTCTGTGAGTCGCATACACGGGTCAACCATGGACAACTGTACAAAGCTTAGATTGGATTTAAGCCTTCGTTTGTAAAAACTTGTGTCTTTTGGTTTTTAGCATAATATTTTGTTTTGTTAAGTCTCATATTTGTTTAAGTGTGTTTCAAGTTTGTTGGTAGTTGTTGTTTTAGGTAATGTCTTTTATACTCTATATTTCTACCATATAACATTAAGGACAATGTTTCGTTTTGGTAGAGGGGAGAGGGTAGTTTGAACATTAAAAAAAACACTAATTTGACATAATTGTTATTAGGATGGCAGAGTGAGAAGGAATTATATTGACTCTTGAGACGCATCTTAGTAAATATTCATTACAAGGTCTATCACACATTTCTTGAAATATTTAGGTTTACAAATTCTCGCATTATTATCACTTGATTATGCTCATATACTCATTTAACAAATATTCATAAACCTTCATTTTCACACACACACACTTTAACATATAATTGTGGGTTGCACATTGAATTATTATATTATTTATGTTTTTTTTGTTAAAAGTAACAACTAAGGGAAAAGGGATAGTAAAAAGAAACCATGATAATAAAATAAATAAATAAGAATGTAGATAAGTTTGATTTCGTAGTCTCCCTAACCTAAGCAATTAAGTCTAAAGGGGTGTTTTAACGCCTAATACCCTAAAGTCAACTGACTTGGGAGCTATTGGCCTAGTGTTTGTTATATGGGTTGAGGAGAAAGCTTAAGGGAATCAAACATTGCACTATCTATGTTTTAGTATTTGCAACTGATTAGTACTTAAAAGTGCATTTTTTATCAAGGTTTTATATCATCATTTTGCACTTAAAGTATCAATAACTCCTTAACTAGAGCATGTTTTATAATATCATGTCTAATACTATAAGATACCTTTAATTTATGGTAAATGTTCATCTTAAATGCAGGTCTATCACATAAATGAAGGGATTGAGTGACGAGTTTAACTACTGAAATTGAGAAGACAAAGATATGGCTAAACTTAGAAAAGAGATGTTGGTTCAGTCAAAACTGAAACACTATTTAGTCATTGGGTCATATCTGGAGCTGTAGATCTTGGATTTCAATTTGGTTTATATGGCTAGAAAAGCTAAGACATAGGCCTAAAACATTTAGGAGAGTCTAAGACTCAATTCTACTGTTTGGAAGTCCAAATCTTAGCATCAAAAGAGAAGTCTGTTCAAATTCTTTTTTTGTTGGAAAACTGAGACAATTTCCTAGAACTTTCATGCAGACAATCTATTCAAATTCTGACGATAGCAATGACATTTTGTTCAGACAAGAAGATAAGGATTGTCACCAAGACAAGAGGTGGCCACCCACTCAACAATTAGTCATCAAATCAATAGTTTCAAATTTTGTCCTATAAAAGGAGGCATTTGCCATGCATTTAGGCATCTTGGTTTTCAAATCAAGATCATGTTCTTGCTCTCTTTCTTTATATTTTTGTAATGCTTAAGTTTTGCTTTCATTAATCTCTTGTTTATGCCTTTCATTTCCTTTACTATACTTATATAATCATGTTTTTCTCTTGTTTATTTATGTTTCTCTTTTTCATTATGTTTAGCTAAGTTTATCATGTCAATGTGAAAAAGGTAAACTAATGGTGTAAGAATAAGTATAATATAAACTCAATATGGACTTTAAAGTTTGATACTAACATGTTTTGTATTTGTAATCTTATTCACTCTTAATACTTTGCTTGTTAAATGGTTAATCTAGATTTATGTTGTATAACCCTTGGTATAACAAATACCTGACACTTTCATAGCCTAACTATATGGTATAACTAACACTTGTGCTATGAAAGGAACTTGATTTGTTGTTAACATAAATTAACAACATGAATACTTGACAACATTTACAAGTAGTAGCATTATTCGAATAAGATAACTAATGTAATCATGTTAACAATTTATAATCTGATTAGAACCTCTTTTGTGTGTGGTTTCCAGTTGAGTAATAAAAAGAGTTTATACTATACTTATTTGAAATACTATTAGTGGACCCTCTAACCTTGACAATTGTTTTATATTTGTTTAAATCCTTACATCAATATCACATCTTAAAGCTCTCTTCAACTCCTTTTCATTTGTTGTTTATAATTTTATTTGTAGTTTATACAGTTAACCTCCATGTGGTTCGACCCCGGTCTTGCCGAGTTATTTATTACTTTGACACTCCTACACTTGGAAGAAGACATCAAATCTTTTGGTCGTGTCAAGTTTTTGGCGTCGTTGCCGGGGAGGTAAATTCTTGTATAAATTATAATATTTATTTTATTTTCTCTTTTCACTTTTAATTTTATCTAACTTTTGTTTCTTTTGTTTTGTTTTGTTTTGTTTCCTTTTCTTTTCTTTTGTTCTTTTTATTCTCTTCCTACACGTGCATGAGAGTTTGATCACGTACATTAAGTGGTAGAGTTTGTAGGGTATCCTCATCATTTTCAGAAAATATGGCCGAAGAAGATAACCAATCGCTTCATAATGAGAATAACCATGTTAGAACACTTAGAGACCACATGAATCCCACAAGAACAAATGCACCCTTATGCATAGTTTCCCCCCCTGATGCATCTCATTTTAATTTTAAGTCAGGCATTATTCAACTTTTACCTTCTTTTTATGGCTTAGATCTAGAAAATCCATACTTGCATTTGAGAGAATTTGAGGAGGTCTGTAACACCTGTAATGACTTAAATTGTAGCATGAATACCATCAGATTAAAATGTTTTCCTTTTTCATTAAAAGATAAAGCTAAAACATGGCTATAAAATCTTAGGTCAGGATCCATTTGTGCTTAGGATGAAATGCAACAATAATTTTTAAAGAAGTTTTTTCCATCTCACGAAACAAACTCTTTCAAAAGACAAATCACCACTTTCACTCAAAAACTAGGAGAAATATTTTACCAATGTTAGGATACGTATCGAGATTTACTTAACACTTGCCTTCATCATGGTTTGGTTATGAAGGGTTAACACATAAAGATAGACAAATTGTGGAATTGATATGCAATGGAACTTTTGAAGATAAAGACCCTAATGAAGCAATGGAGTACCTAAACTTGCTAGCTGAAAATGCTCAAAATTGGGACACTACAGGCACTTATAAGGCACCAAGTAAAACTCAACCTCATACATCTAGTGGAGGAATGTACCTTAGGGAAGATCATGACCTCCAAGTCAAATTTGCATCTTTAGCTAGAAAAGTCGAGGCACTAGAATTGAAAAAGAGTGGTCAATTAAAATATGTTCAAGAAATTGTATGTCAAATATGTGAAACCAATGAACACTTAACAAATGATTGTCCAACTTTGCCTTCTTTCAAGAAATGCCTCCATGAACAAGCCCATGCTTTAAACAGTTTCTAAAGGCCCAATCATAACCCATACTCGCAAACATACAACCCTGGTTGGAGAAATCACCTAAATTTCAGTTGGAAGAGTAATGCACAAACTTCACAGCCATCGTTTCAAGCACACCATAATTTCCAAAATTCTCATGAATATGTACCTTCTTATGCTCCACCTCCTAGAAGAAATCTTGAGGAAACATTGCATGCATTCATTGAAAAGCAAGAGACAATCAACACTCAACTTGCTCAAAGCATGACAGATTTTAAAGATACTTTTGCAAAGTTCACATCTGCTCTCAGTTTTCAAGAGAAAGGTAAGTTTCCATCTCAACCACAGTTCCGTAAGCCAACACATAGATCAAGTCAAATCAGTCATCACTCTTCGCAATGGTAAGGTTATTGAAAAACCCACTCTTGAACCTTGAGAGAAAGATGATGAGTCAATCTCTGAGGGTAAGGAAAGGGTTGAATCTGAACATTGCAAAGAAAAGACTGATTCCCCGCCAGCACTTCCATTTCCTCATGTCATGGCCAAACAAAGGAAAGTCAATCACAACTCTGAAATCTTTGAAACTTTCAAGCAGGTAAGGATCAATATACCTTTGTTAGATGCTATTAAACAGGTACCTTCTTATGCTAAATTTTTGAAAGACTTATGCACCGTGAAGATAAAACTGAATGTGAAAAAGAAAGTCTTTTTAGCCGAACAAGTATGTGTTATTCTTCAAAACAATAATGCTTTGAAATATAAAGACCCTAGGTGTCCTACAATTTCATGCTTTATTAGAGAACATAAAATTGAAAGAGCTTTACTTGATCTTGGAGCTAGTGTGAATTTACTTCCATGTTCGGTTTTTCAAAGTCTCAATCTAGGTGAGTTAAAACCAACTTCTGTAACTCTTTTACTTGCTGATAGATCTGTAAAAGTACCTAGAAGAATAATTAAAGATGTGTGAGTACAAGTTGATAAATTCATTTATCCTATGGATTTTATTGTCTTGGATACACAACCTGTTGAAGCATGTAATTCATTTCCTGTTTTTTTAGGATGTCCGTTTCATGCAACTTCTAATGCATTGATTAATTGTAGGAATGGACTGATGAAGCTATCATTTGGAAACATTGGAGATGAATATTTTTAACATTTGCAAGCAACCTGGAGGTGATAATGATTTACAGGAAGTGGACTTTATTGAAAAATTAGTTCATGATCAATTTCAAACCACTTCCAGTGAAACTAAGATTGATGAATCTGGCTACCTTCATAGGCATATCTTATATGTTGCAGTTTATGCTGTGTTGTATTGCTTTGCTGTTTTGGGTTATTTGAACCCTGTCTATAGCCTCTCGGTTTGGTTCCTTTTCAGTTTCCTTCAGTTGGTTAAAGACTGTTTCCCTCTGTTGGTTCTGTTTGCTGGCTTTACATTTTATTGTTGGCTTGTTGCCTCTGGTTTCTGACTGCTGGGTCCTGAGCTTTATGGGAGTTTTCCCTTCTGGGAAGCCTGTTTTGGTTTCGGGCTGCTTGTTGGGGTAGCTTGGATGCTGTTCTGGTGGTGCCTTTGTAGGCCTGTCTTTCTGTTGGTGCAGTCATTGTTCTACCTGTTACTGTGATATTTCGTCTTGCTGGTTTGGGTTGCAGGTTGTTGCTGCTCATTCTGCTGGATCTTTCTTGCCTGCTACTATGATGGCCGAGGCCTGTTGGTTTGGCTGGCCTCTCTGTCATAAGCGGATGGCCAGTTTGTTGATGAGGTTTGTTTCCGTTGCTGCTCCCCTTGGTTGTGTGCCTAGTCATGGGGCTTCAGTTGCTCTATGCTTTTGGTCTGAAGACAATGGTCAAGGCTGTCTTGCTGCTGTTTTGTTGTTGGTTGTATTTTGCTTCTTGTTCGGCTTAGTGGGAGCGTGTTCTCATAGGCCTTTTGATTTCTATTTGCCCTACATGGGGCTGTTCATGCTTTGGTTTATGGGATTCTATTCCCTTTCTCGGGTTGGCTTGTGCTGGGGAGAATGTTCCCCAGCACTCGCCTTTTGTGTTTGCTAAGGTTTGTTCAAGGGAGTCTGTTCCCTTTGCTGGTTCATGTAATGTTCTGCTGGTTTCCAGCTTGTACTGCAAGCTTGCCTTGCTCCTTTTTTATCTATACAATACTTACATTTGATAAAAAAAAAAAAGATTGATGAATCTGACGATTTGCAAATGGTTTATTTTCAGGAAGAATCAAAGGCAAATAGTTGGAGACCAAAAATTAAGGAATTGCCACCACGATCAATTGAGTCCATACCTTCAAGTGTTCAACCATCAAAACCTGATTTGAAGTCGTTACCATTCAATCTCAAATACTCATTTTTAGGAGAAAATGAAACTTTTCCGGTGATAATCTCTTGTAAACTTAATGCACATCAAGAAGGTAAGTTATTACAAACTCTGAAAATGCACAAAAATGCATTAGGATTGACCATAGCTGACATAAAAGGAATTAGTCCTTTGATTTACAAACACAGGATTTATTTGGAGGAAAATGCTAAACCCTCTAGATAAATGCAACAAAGGAATCATTAAGCTGATAAATGAAAAATGCAGTCATTAAGCTTCTAGATAATGGAATCATTTATCCTATTTCTGACAGTAAATGGGTAAGTCTTACTCAAGTTGTACCCAAGAAGTCTGCAGTCACTGTGATAACAAATGAGAAAAATGAGTTAATTCCAACTAGGACTATTACTGGTTGGCGCATGTGCATTGACTATAGGAAACTTAATTCGATGACTAGAAAATATCATTTCCCTTTACCTTTCATGGATCAAGTCCTAGAAAGAGTTACAGGTCATGAATTTTATTGTTTCCTAGATGGTTATTTAGGTTACAACCAAATTGAAATTGCATTGGAAGATAAAGAGAAGACTACTTTCACATGTCCATTTAGTACTTTTGCATATCGAAGGATGCCTTTTGGATTATGTAATGCACCAGCCACATTTCAAAGATGCATGCTCAGTATATTTAGTGATATGGTTGAACATTTTCTTGAAATTTTTATGGATGATTTTCCTGTTTTTGGCAATTCATTTGATGATTGTTTGACTAACTTAGAAAAGGTTTTGAGTAGGTGTGAAAAGAAGAACCTTGTACTAAATTGGGAAAAATGTCACTTTATGGTAGCAAACGGCATTGTCCTTGGTCACATTGTTTCATCAAAAGGAATTGAGGTTGACAAATCTAAAATCGAGTTAATTGCTAATTTACCACACCAAAATCTATTAAAGATGTTAGATCATTCTTAGGACATGCTGGTTTTTATAGAAGGTTTATCAAAGATTTTAGTGTAATATCTTAGCCCTTGAGTAACCTTCTAACAAAAGATAATATTTTTGAATTGATTGAACATTGTGAAGAAGCCTTTGTTAAACTTAAAAACTTGCTTACTTCTGCTCCTATCATTGAACCTCCTGATTGGTCATTTCCTTTTGAAATAATGTGTGACACTAGTGATTATGTCGTGGGTGTTGTCTTAGGACAAAGAAAAGATAAGAAATCTTATGTGATTTACCATGCAAGTAAAACTTTAAATAGTGCTCAAATAAATTACACCACCACTAAAAAAGAATTACTTGCAGTAGTATTTGTGTAAACACCTAAGAGAGAAAATATATATATATTGACGACGCAGTTTTCGCTGCCGATTTCTGCATCGGCAGCGACGCAATTTTCGCTGCCGATTTCCTGATCGGCAGCGACGCAATTTTCGTTGCCGATTTCCTGATCGGCAGCGACGCAATTTTTGTTTTAAAAAAAATTAATTAACTTAAGGAGCTGGGAGGGAGGGGTAAAACCGGTTTTAGATAGACCAAAATAAGGATAAGAATACATCTAAACCAACCCCAAACAACCCACCTCATTTCATCAGGGTATAGGCAAAAGGAGAGATGGGGACTATTTCAGCGGCAAACCACCACTCCCGAAGAAAGGAAAAAGTGGAGTGTTTGAGCAGTACAGGAAAAAGGGGAGTTTCATGTTACCGCCCCACCAACAGTTAAGTGGGAGAGTGATGGTGGAACAGTCACACTCAAGGGAAAACTCTTCAACTGGGATCGATGACCGCAAGGGTGTTGACTATCCTTTTTGTATAAAATGTGGACAAAAACACCCCGGGGACTGCACAGTTTCCCCTGGGCGATGCTTTGTGTGCAGAGGAGAAGGTCATAGGTGAAGGAATTGCCAATATTTGAGTCAAGGATGTCATTACTGTGGTGGAAGAGGTCATTTCAAGAGGGACTGCCCTAAAAGGAACACTGGACAGGTACAAAGCTAGAGGCAGCCCAGTCAGAGCCATCAACAGTCAGTCACCGTGAATAGGCCAGTGAGATCTTCTCAATCAGGAGCAAACTCTAGTCGAGGGAGACCGAAAGCACAAAATGATCGGACCCCGGGGAGGGTCTTCCACCTGACACAGGAGGAGGTCAGGGCTGCATCGGATGTGGTGGCAGGTACACTACTATTGAATGATTTTAATGTGCATGTGTTGTTTGATCCGGGTGCCACCCACTCATTCATTACTAAGAGAATTGTCGCTAAACTGAGAAAGGGGGTAGAAATAGTAGAGAAGGGATTCTTAATTGGAACTCCAATGGGAAACATGGTTGAAACAAATATTATGTATGTGGATGTGAGGGTTAGTCTATCTGGGTATGAAACAGAAGTAGACTTGATTCCCTTAGAGTTGCATGATTTTGACATAATCCTAGGCATGAATTGGTTGAGTAAATACAAGGCTCTAATAGATTGTTATGCTAAAACTGTTACTTTCCAAACCCCTAAGGGTGAGAGAATGATTTTTGAAGGAGAGAGAATTCTCAAACCGATTGCCTTAATATCGATGGTAACAGCCCAAAAACTTTTAAGAAAGGGATGTATAGGATACCTCCCATACATCTTAAACTCTGATGATGAAGATCCACGACTGAAGGATATTCCTGTGGTGAAGGAATTCCCAGATGTGTTTCTCGAAGAACTACCGAGGCTACCCCCGGAGCGAGAGGTAGAGGTGTCTATAGACACTTTTCCTGGAGTCCCACCCATAGCCCAACAACCTTACTGGATGGCTCTAGCAGAACTGAACGAGTTAAAGACTCAATTACAAGAATTGTTAGACAAAGGGTTCATACGGCACAACAATTCTCCTTGGGGAGCACCGGTCCTATTTGCAGGATACTATCGGAGGTTTATCAAAGGTTTTTCCCTGATTGCAACCCCTTTGACCCAGCTAACTAGGAAGGATAAGAAATGGGTGTGGTCGGAAGAATGTGAGAAAAGCTTCCAAGAATTGAAGAGGAGGCTCACCACTACTCCAGTGTTAACCCTTCCCTCAGGGACCGAGGGTTTTGTGGTATATAGTGATGCTTCGGAGAAGGGATTGGGGTGTGTTCTGATGCAACATGGGAAGGTGATTGCCTATGCATCAAGACAGTTAAAGACTCATGAGGTGAACTACCCGGTGCATGACCTGGAGTTGGTTGCCGTAGTATTTGCCTTAAGGATATGGAGACACTATTTGAATGGGTCTCAAACCCAAATTTTTACTGATCATAAGAGCCTAAAGTATCTGATGTCGCAAAAGGAGTTGAACATGCGACAAAGAAGGTGGATAGAGCTCATTAAGGATTATGATTGCACCATAGAATACCACCCGGGGAAAGCAAACGTGGTGGTAGATGCCCTCAGTCGTAAAATTGAAGCCACCCTGGGAAGGTTAATAGTGGGAAAGGAGCGGCAATTGGCGGAATTGAAAGAGATGGGTGTAGATTTGGACATTAATGTCGGGGTGGGTTAGTAGCCCAACTGTTGGTGCAACCAACGTATCGGGAATAGATACTACATGCCCAATTCCATGACAAGGTTGGGTCCAAGATTAGGAAGAATATGGAGGCCGCGGTAGAAATGAAATTCTGAGTAGCGGATGATGGATCCTTGATGATGGGACAACGGTTGTACGTGCCTAATGACGAAACAGTCAAACGAATGGTTCTTCAAGAAGCACATGAGTCCAAGTTCTCCATACATCCTGGCAGCACTAAGATGTATCGAGACCTGAAACACCTCTATTGGTGGCCTAATATGAAAAGGGAAATAGCTGAGTATGTGTCAAAGTGTGGGATATGTCAACAAGTCAAGGTTGAAGACCAAAGGCCTGCGGGACCATTACAACCATTACAAATTCCAGAATGGAAGTGGGAGATGATCACCATGGATTTCGTGTCAGGATTTCCCAAAGGGAGGAAAGGAAATGACGCGATATGGGTCATCATAGATCGGTTGATGAAATCCACACTATTCTTGCCTATAAAGATGACCGACTCGGTGGACAAGCTTGCCAAGATCTACATAAATGAGGTGGTACGGCTTCATGGGATTCCGGTGTCCATTGTATCGTATTGAGATCCCAGGTTCACCTCTCGACTTTGGCCGAGCATACAACATGCCTTGGGGACAAGATTGGACATGAGCACTGTGTTTCACCCTCAAACGGATGGCCAATTAGAAAGAGTCATCCAAGTCTTGGAAGACCTATTACGAGCCTGTGTGCTAGAATTTGGAGGAAACCGGGAGGAACACATGACATTGGTGGAGTTCACGTATAACAATAGTCACCAAGCCACAATAGGGATGGCCCCATATGAAGCCTTGTATGGTAGGAGGTGTAGAACTCCTTTGTGTTGGGAGGAAATTGGGGACCGGAAGTTATATGGCGTGGAGTTGGTCCAAGTCACCACGGAGAAAGTGAGAACTATCAGGGATCGCATCAAAGCCGCTCAGGATAGACAGAAGAAGTATGTTGATGTGAGGAGAAGACCTCTCGAGTTCAGTACAAGGGACCAGGTGTTCCTGAAGGTAGCCCCATGGAAGAACATGTTACGGTTTGGATTGAAAGGGAAGTTAACTCCCCGCTTCATCGGACCCTTCAAAATCTTACAACGAGTAGGACCAGTAGCCTACAAAGTGGACTTGCCCCACAGTTAGCCAAGGTCCATGATGTGTTCCATGTCTCCTTGTTAAGGAAGGCTGACGTGGACCCCGCCCGAGTTCAACCCCAAGTTCCAGTAGAAGTCAAGGAAGACTTAACACTAGAATTAAGGCCCATAAGGATACTAGATCAGGAAGTGAAGGAGCTACGGAGCAAAAAGATCCCCATCGTCAGAATCTTATGGCGAAATGCTCAAATAGAAGAGGAAACTTAGGAGAGAGAGGCTGAGATGAGGAAAAAGTACCCCAATTTATTTGAACTACCAGGTATGGAGTGTGAAACCTCTTAAATTTCGAGGACGAAATAAATGTTAAGGGGGGAGAATGTAAACACCTAAGAGAAATGTATACACACACACACACACACACACACACACACACACACACACATATATGAATTGACGATGCAGTTTTCACTGCCGATTTCTGCATCGGCAGCGACGCAGTTTTCGCTGCCGATTTCCTGATCGGCAGCGACGCTGTTTTCGCTGCTGATTTCTACATCTTTAGCGACGCAGTTTTTGCTGCTGATTTCTTCATTGGCAGCGAAGCAGTTTTTGCTGCCGATTTCTGGATCGGCAGCGACGCGGTTTTCATTGCCGATTTCGTGATCGGCAGCGATACAGTTTTCGCTGCCGATTTCGTGATCAGCAGCGACGCAGTTTTGGCTGCCGATTTCATGATCGGCAGGGACACCGTTTTCGCTGCCGATTTCTGCATCGGCAGCGACACAATTTTTGTTTAAAAAAAAATTAATTAACTTAAGGAGCTGGGAGGGAGGGGTAAAACCGGTTTTAGATAGACCAAAACAAGGATAAGAATACATCTAAACCAACCCCAAACAACCCACCTCATTTCATGAGGAGAATAAATACAAGGAGGAGAGAGAGGATGATCCATCCTCTTCCCAAAAACAGCAGCTGCATGTTGTTCTTCCCTTCCTTTTTCATAACAGAAACCTAAACCAAACTAGTAGAGAGTGCTTTGTGAACGTGTGAGGGAACGATGAGACCTTAAGAGAAGATTGGTCAACTGCCTAGAGTAAAGGAAAAAAAGGGCTAGAAAACGTGAGAGGAAGAAAAAGGAGGAGAACCAGCAGGAGAAGAGGAAGAATAGTGTCAAACCTTCCTCAAACTTAGTTAGATTCAAAAGGTATGGGTCATGAAACTCGCTGCCGAATTGTGTGTGTGTTCTGCAGTGAATTGTGATTCGCTGCCGAAACTGTGTCGTCTACTGCGCGTTAACAATTCGCTGCCGAGTGGCGTGTTCTGCAGCGAACTTGCGATTCGCTGCCAAAGTGGAGTTGTCTGCAGCAAATCGCTGCCGAAGTTGAGTTGGCTGCAGTGAAATTGTGATTCGCTGCCGAAACTGTGGCGCCAGCAGCGAAACAGTTGTCGCTGCCGAATTGGGCAACCTGCAACAAACCCGTTCTCGCTGCCGATTTCTACAATAAGCATCCTAGGCAGAAATGACTTAAATGCTAGTAACAACTTTATGGTATGATGGTGTAAAATATGGAACACTTGAATGTGAACATATGAACTCTTGAAATAAGTGTGGTGACGAATGTGATTCAAAAATACAAATGTACTGATTTGTGACCATTGATGTTTTAGGTGGTGCGGTCGGGATTGGACCATCGTCAAGACAAGAACAACCCACAGGTGGAGCAGGTAGGTGACTTGCACCTTCCTTTTTCATATGTTGAATAATGAAATACTTTAACATGAATATTACCATATTGTGTTAGAACCGATATTAGATTGTCGGACGCTTAAATGTTGAGAAATGAATGATTAGCTTTGGCTAATGGCATCCGAATGGATGATCGGGACGAACGATTGATTAGCTTTGGCTAATGGCATCTGAATGGATGGCCGGGACAAAGAATGATTAGCTTCGGCTAATGGCATCCGAATGGATGACCGGGACGAACGATTGATTAGCTTTGGCTAATGGCATCCGAATGGATGGCTAGGACAAAGAATGATTAGCTTCGGCTAATGGCATCTGAATGGATGACCGGGACAAATGATTAGCTTCGGCTAATGGCATCCGAACGGATGACCGGGACGAATGATTGATTTGCTTTGGCAGGGATAAAGAATGATTAGCTTCGGCTAATGGCATCTGAATGGATGGTCGGGACAAATGATTAGCTTCGACTAATTGCATCCGAACGGATGACCGGGATGAACGATTGATTAGCTTTGGCTAATGGCATCCGAAGTGGATGACCGGGGTGAGTGAACGGTTAACCTCAGCAAATGATGCCTTAAGAGGATAGCCGGGTTTAGGATTATGGTTGATTGCCAAAAATTGGTGCATCTATATGTACTACAAGCTATTTATACCAAGTACATGAAGAAATTATAAATGTTAATGCTTCATTTAACTGCCAGACCGTTTAGTTACCATTATTATTATTATTATTAAGTAATTACATTCTCTTAAATGTTTTGTACTGCTGCAAGGACGTCACACCAACGAGACGTCTAGGAAACCCGATACACGGCAACCTACTTTTGCAAGGAATCATGTAGATGCATTCTAAATCACAATGTATTTTGTAGGAATCAATGTACTAAATGTTTAACTTTTATTAGATCCTTTTGTTTAAATTTGTAATGGCTATTAGTAGGATAGGAATGCAAACTCATGTCTATGTATGTATATTTTTAATATGAACTTCTAATCATGCAACCATAATATTACGTGTTTATGTAAGATTCACTTTTAAATGAAATGTTGATTGTATGGATTGTATCTTGATGATGTGAGGGATCAGGTTCGCTGATTTCCGGCACCATGTGTGTTAGGTATATATATATAAAAAAAAATTACTATTGTTTTGGGCCTGAAAAATCGGGTTGTTACAATTTGCATGTGAAAAATTCAGGTCTTTCTTCTTTCTAAGAAAGATTCCAAGGCTAGATTAGTTGGGTGGATTTTGTTACTTCAAGAATTTGATATCACAATCAAAGACAAGAAAGGCACCGAAAATGTTGTCCCAGATCATTTGTCAAGATTGACAACAAATTCGAGATCTGACATCACACCAATCAATGACTACTTTCCTGATGAATCTTTACTTTCCGTCTCTACAATGCCTTGATTTACTAATATTTTTAATTTTCTTGTTTCAGAACATTTGCCAGCTCAGTGGAGTACCCAAGACAAAAGAAAGTTCTTGAACAAAGTGAAGAATTTTTATTGGGATGACCCTTATTTATTCAAATATTATCTTGATCAAATATTTTAAGGATGCATTCTTGACAATAAGGTAAGTAGTGTTATTAAATTTTGTCATTTTAAGGCATGTGGGGTCATTTCTCATCAAGAAAGACAACTGCAAAAATCTTACAAAGTGGATTTTACTGGCCCACAATGTTCAAGGACTCACATGCATTCTACAAGACTTGTGAAAATTATCAAAAGTTGGGATCTATTTCAAAATGTCACATGATGCCTTTAAATCCTATTCTTGTCATTGAGATCTTTGACTGTTGGGGTATAGATTTCATGGATTCATTTCCTCCATTATTTGGTTTTGTGTACATATTAGTCGCAGTAGATTATATTTCAAAATGGATAGAGGCAATTCCAAGTCATTTGATGGTCTTGCCGAGTTATTTATTACTTCGACATTCCTACACTTGGGAGAAGACATCAAATCTTTTGGTCGTGTCAGCAACCCAAGCTACTAAGCTCTAAGAGGTGTCTCAACACCTAATGCCCTAAGACCAACTAGTCTGGGAGTCATTAGCCTAAAGCTCATTACATGGGTTGAAGATACATTGTGTTATAAATTATTATAAAAAAAAAAGATAAAAATCTCAACCCAAGGAAGTTAACCTTAAACATTAGAACAAAATTTTGAATTCTTCCAAGAAAAGCCCCATAACTATGTTTTGATATATTGAGTACAAAATGAAGATTTATTAATATCTTGATTAAAAAGCATGAAGTAAATATATAAATTTAATGAGAGTTTGTTTGTTTGAATAGATTAATGTAAGTTAAATGATGAATGCCTTGCTTTCTGGATTTTGTAATTTGTTTTTTCTACTTTAATGCTTTAATTACTAGAGACTAGTAATAAGCTGGTTAGGGGTGTGATTAGTATTTAAAAGTGCATTTTCATTAAGGTTTTATATAATCATATTGCACTTTTAGTATCATTAAATTCCCTGACTTAAGCATGTTTTATAATAACAAGTCTGATAGTATAAGATAACTTTAATTTATGGTCAATGCTCATTTTAAATGCAAGCAAATCTCATAATTTAAAGGATTGATTGATGTGATTAACTATTGAAAATAAAAGGACAAAGGAAGGGCTAGACTTAGAGAAGAGATGCTGGTTCAATTCAAACTGAAACACCATTCCGTCATTGGATCATATCTAGAGCTATATATTTTGGATTTTTGTTTGGTTTATATGGATAGAAAGCTAAAACATAGGCCTAAAATATTCATGAAGAGTCCAAGACTCAAATATGTCGTTTTGAAGTTCACATCTTAGCAATAAAAGAGAAGTCTGAATCTGTCCTGCAGCCTAAATATTGTTCAGTGTTCAGTCCATATCTCGAGTTTTAGAAGTCAAAACGAGCTCATTCTTCTTTATATGGAAAGCTGGAAAGATGAGACAGATTCCTACAACTTTCATGAAGAACACTTTGCCAAATTTGGATCGTAGCAATGACATTTCATCCAAAAAACAAATTCATACCTAAACCACTAAGTCCACTAAGTCGTTAGTTGGCCACTAATTCAATAGTTAATTACCAAATGAATAGTTCTTTTTAGCCTATAAAAAGATTCATTTTCCATACATTTATGCATCTTGGTTTTCAGATCAAGATCATTTTCTTGCTTGCTTTCTCTCTTTGTAATGTTCAAGTTTTATTTCATGTTTTATTTTCATTAATCTCTTGTTCATACTTTTAATTTCCTTTACTACTCTTAGTTAACTTATATCATAATTATGTTCTTATCTTGTTTATTTATGTTCTTCTTCTTCATTATGTCTAGATAAGTTAATTATGTTAAGGTGAAAAGGTTTCACTAATGGTGTTATAATAAGTATAATATAAACTTAACATGGACTTCAATGCTTATATCCAAGAAAGTTTGTTATTAACATGTCTTATCATTTCTATCTTACCAATTCTTAATACCTTACTTGTTAAATGGTTAATCTAGATTTGTATTATATAACACTTGGTACAGTAAATGTTTGATCCTTCATAGTCGTCGGCCGACATTGTTGTTATGAAAGTAACTTGATTTGTTGTTAACATAAGTTAGCATCATGAATACCTGATAAAATTTATAAATATTGGTGTTACTTAAATAAGATAATTAATATGGTCATGTTAATAATCTATAATGAGCTATCAATGATAAATCATCTGATTAGAACGTCCTTTATGTGTGGTTTCTAGTTGAGTAATAAAAAGAGTTTATACTATACTTATTTGAAATACCATTAGTGGATCCTTTAACCTTGACAATTGTTTTTGTCATGGTTTAATCCTCACATTAATCTCACATCTCAAAGATCTCTTTAACTCTTTGTTAAATTATATATAATTTATATAGTTGACCTCCCTGTGGATCGACCTCGGTCTTGTCGGGTTTTTTTTATTACTTTGACACTCCTGCACTTGGGATAAGACATCAACTCTTTGATTGTGTCAATCAGCAGCAAATTCATTTTCACTGCCGAATTATGGCATCACCAGCGAACCAGTTTCACTGATGATTCTAAGTTTCAGCGAATCAATTCGCTGGTGAATCTATGTCACTAGCAAACCAGTTTTTGCTAACTAATTTCTACAGCAAATTTACGTATCTGAATTGGTCCAATGACTAAAATGATTGCATTGTGTGAACATGTGGATTCTTGAAAAATGTATGGTGATGAGTCATGTGATTTCAGAATACAGATGTGTTGATTTATGACCATTGATGTGTTAGGTGGTGTGATCGGGAATGGACCTTCGACCGGGTAAGGGCACCCTATAAGAGGAACAAGTAGGTGATCTCCACCCCCTTCTAGCGTAACATGAGTTTCTAAAGTGAATTTATTACGAAGGATCTATTATTGTGCTATATAGAATGCTAAACTGTCATGAATGATCGTATGAGTATTACGAAGGATCTATTGTTGTATTGTACTTAACATTAACTATCACGAATAGTTGTATGAGTACTATAAAGAATCTATTGTTGTATTACACTGAATGTAAATTGTCACGAATGTTTATATGAATATTACGAAGGAGTTATTATTATGTTATATAAAATGCTAAATTGTTATAAATATTTATATGAGTATTACGAATGATCTATTGTTGTATTATACTGAACATTAACTATCACCAATAGTCGTATGAGGACTACAAAGGATCTATTGTTGTATTATACTGAATGTAAATTGTCATGAATGTTTATATGAATATCACAAAGGAGTTATTGTTGTGTGGTCACTTCCCTTTTGATGCGAATACAAATATTTGTGATGAATGCACCCGGTTACTCACAAAGTCACAAACTTAAAGTGCTTTGCATACTCATATTTCAAGCTGCCGTTTGACGTAAAGATAAACATTTGTGATGAATACCCCTGGTTACTGAGCAACTCAAAACATTGGAGTAGATAGAACTTTGTACACATTTGTGTAATATTGATTACTCTATTTACTTAAACCTTGTTTAGGACTAGATCAAAAGGGATAATCACAAGTAAAGCATCACACTCATCTTTCATGCATAATCACACAACTCACACAACTTTTACAAGGAAAGATGTACTTCAATAATTTTAAAAAAAAGTATGCTATATCTTGCTTTTTAAGATATTATCCATCCCAAATTAAAGCATGGAATGTTCAACACAATAATGAATCCAAAAAATGTAATGTTGATCCTAAACAAGACTCGTTCACATACGAATGTGATTTTTTTTTTCTAACAAGCATGGTCATCTCAAGCATTCAACCTAATCAAATATCTAAAATTAAGTTTTACATTATCCTCAATGTAAAAAAAAAGGAAAGAGAAGAAAAGTATAAAGATTAGAAAACTGTTACTCCCCTTTTGTTCTCATGGATGAATGTCTGATTGATTTGGACATGAGCTGACTTCTTGCTTGATTTTTTTTTTACCTGCATATCACAACTAAAAGAAAAGATTGATTTTTTTTTTGAAAATAAAGAACCTCACACCCCCCAACTTAAAATAATGCATTGTCCCTAATGCATGAACAAGAAAATATAAGAGATGGAAGAAAGAGAAAAAAAATAAAAATAAAAATGAAAAAATAAAAATAAAAACTCATTACTTCTGACACTACAATGGTATTGGATCTTCAAGATCCAATGTCTCAACTTCAGCCACAAAGTTTTCAAGATAAGGTTTCAATCGATGACCATTTACTTTGAAAACATTTCCATTCTTAGGATTTTCTACCTCAAATGCACCATGCTCAGATATGGATTTAATCACAAATGGACCAATCCATTTTGTCCTCAACTTCCCAGGAAAGAGATGTAATCGTGAATTATACAAGAGAATCTTTTGACCAACATTGAAGGATTTTCTAATAATATGTTTATCATGCAAGGTTTTCATCTTATGTTTTGAAATTTTTGCATTTTCAAATGCATCATTTCTCAGTTCATCTAATTCATCCAATTGAAGCTTTCTATTTTTGCCAACCTCGTTTTCATTATCATTGAATTGTCGGATGGCCCAATATGCACGGTGCTCAATCTCAACAGGGAGATGACAAGGCTTTCCATAAACTAGCCTATAAGGAGACATTCCTAAAGAGGTCTTGTAAGCAGTGCGATATGCCCACAAAGCATCAACTAGTCGTAGTGACCAATCTTTACGGTTTGAATTGACTGTTTTCTCTAGAATGTTCTTGATCTCCCTATTTGCCAACTCAGCTTGGCCACTAGTTTGTGGATGATAGGGGGTACTGACCTTGTGAATTACACCATATTTTCTCATCAAAATCCCAACGGGCTTGTTACAAAAATGCTTACCACCATCACTAATCATAGCTCGGGGCATGCCAAAACGAGAGAAAATGTTTTCTTTCAAGAATTTGATCACAACTCGATGGTCATTAGTTCGAGATGCAATGGCCTCCACCTATTTAGACACATAATCAACAGCTACAAGGATGAATTGGTAACCAAATGAACTTGGAAAAGGTCCCATGAAATCAATCCCCCAACAATCAAATATTTCCAAAACAAGAATGGGGTTTAGGGGCATCATGTTACGCCTAGTAAGGTTACCTAGTCATTGGCATCGGTCACATGCAACACAGAAGGCATGCACATCTTTGAACATGGTGGGCCAATAAAAACCACACTGCAAGATCTTGGCAATGGTTTTCTTGGAAGAGAAATGCCCACCACAGGCTAATGCATGACAAAAATTAATGACACTTGGAATTTTATGATCAGGAATGCACCGCCTCACAATTTGGTCAGGGCAGTATTTAAATAGGTAGGGGTCATCCCAAAAAAAGGTACGCACGTTGCGCAAGAATTTTTGTTTCTCAAGTTTAGACCAATGAGAAGGAATCTGACTTGTGGCTAGGTAATTTGCTATGTCGGCATACCATGGAGAGCCAATGTAGGAAACAGTACCTGCACAAAATAAATTTTCATCAGCAAAGAATTCATTTATTGGAGATTCATCAATTATGGTCTCATAGCTTGAAAGACGGGACAAATGATCAGCCACTACATTCTCTACTCCCTTTTTATCTCGAATTTCAAGGTTAAACTCTTGGAGTAGGAGGATCCATCGAATCAAACGTGGCTTGGCATCTTGTTTTGTGAGCAAGTATTTCAATGCTGCATGATCAGTGAAAACAATAACAAGAGATCCAACCAAATAAGACCAAAACTTGTCCAATGCAAAGACCACAGCTAAAAGTTCTTTTTCAGTTGTAATGTAATTCAATTGAGCATCATTCAAAGTCTTGCTAGCATAATAAATGACATGAGGTTTCTTATCTTTTCTTTGCCCTAAAACAGCCCCTACCGCAAAATCACTAGCATCACACATCAGTTCAAATGGTAAAGACCAATCAGGAGCTTGCATGATTGGTGCAGTGGTCAACAACCCTTTAAGCTTTTCAAATGCTTCTTGACATTTTGATGTCCAATCAAATTGAACATCTTGTGACAACAAGTTACACAATGGTTTGGCAATGGTACTAAAAGAATGAATGAATCTTCGGTAAAAACCAGCGTGTCCTAAAAAGGATCTCACATCTTTCACACTCCGAGGGGTAGGTAATTTTTGAATGACTTCAACCTTTGACTTATCTACCTCTATCCCTTTTGAAGAGACAATGTGACCTAAGACAATGCCATGTGTCACCATAAATGACACTTCTCCCAATTGAGTATAAGATTGCTCTCTTCACACCTTTCAAGAACTTTTTCTAAATGCATTAGACACAACTCATAAGAATCCCCATAAACTGAAAAATCATCCATGAAAACTTCCAAAAAATTTTCCACCATGTCACTAAAGATACTCATCATACACCTTTGAAAACTGGCTGGTGCATTACACAAGCCAAAAGGCATTCTTCTATAAGCATAGGTACCAAAAGGACAAGTGAAAGTGGTTTTTTCTTGGTCTTCTAAAGAAACCTCAATTTGGTTGTAACCTGAGTATCCATCAAGAAAACAATAGAAAGCTCTTCCGGCTACTCTTTCAAGCACTTGGTCTAAAAATGGAAGCGGAAAATGGTCCTTCTTAGTCACCATGTTCAACTTACGATAATCAATGCACATACGCCATCCAGTTTGGATTCTAGTTGGTACTAGCTCATTATTTATATTTTTCACTACCGTGACTCCATATTTTTTTGGGACAACTTGGGTTGGACTAACCCATTTTGAGTTTACAATGGGGTAAATGATACCCGCATCAAGTAGCTTAAGCACTTCACATCTTACTACTTCTTTCATGTTTGGGTTCAATCGTCTTTGCATTTGCCTCACAGTTTTAGCCTCTTCTTCAAGATAGATTCTATGTGTACATAAAAGAGTGCTAATTCCTTTCAAGTAGTAATAGTCCACCCAATTGCTTTTTTGTGTTTTCTCACCACTCTCAAAAGTTCTTGTTCCTGCTCTATGCTAAGTTTTGATGAAATCACAATAGGATATGATTCATCTTCCCCTAGAAATGCATACTTAAGATCACTCGGTAAAGGCTTCCTTTCTGGTTTATAAGGTTGGACAAGAGATGCCTCAGCTTTCACTTGGGGTGAAATCAAAGGCTCAAACGATGGGGTCCATTGACCTATTGACATAATAGGCATTGGATTTAAATAAGTCTCGAGTTCTCTTACTTCCTCATCAACACATTCCAAAGAACAAAATCTTTCATCATGAATTAAAGTTCTCTCCAATGGATCATTGATCCACTCTCTCTCAAAGTGTTCTTGACAAACTGTTTGGATCAAATCTACCTCTCTAATGTCCTCATGTTCACCAATTTGTTTAGAGACATTGAATATGTTCATCTCCACAGTCATGTTCCCAAAAGACAATTTCATCACCCCATTCCTACAGTTGATTAAAGCATTGGATGTAGCTAGGAAAGGTCTACCTAAGATGACTGGGATGGGAGCATTAGAACCTTGAATTGGTGCAGTGTCGAACACTACAAAATCAACAGGAAAGTAGAATTTATCTACTTGGACCAACACATCCTCAACAATACCCCTGGGAATCTTGATTGACCTATCAGCTAATTGAAGGGTGATTCGAGTAGGCTTGATTTCTCCTAAACCTAACTGTTCGTAAACAGTGTAGGGTATTAAATTCACACTTGCTCCTAAATCCAACAAAGCTTGGTCTATCTTATGATTTCCAATAATGCATGAAATGGTAGGACAACCAGGATCTTTGTATTTGGGAGGGGCCTTAAACTGGATGATGGCACTAGCATGTTCAGTTAGAAAGGCTCTTTCTTTCACATTCAATCTCCTTTTGACTGTGCATAAGTCCTTGAGGAACTTTGCATAAGAGGGGACTTGTTTAATTGCATCAAGGAGTGGAATGTTGACTTTCACTTGTTTGAACAATTCATAGATTTCCGAGTTCATAAGATCATGTTTAGGTTTCCCTAACCTTTGTGGAAATGGTGCTCTAGGAACAAATTCTAAATCACTCACTTTGACTCCAATTTTGCTTGAATCATCTCCTTTCTCACTCATCTCTTTCTCATTTATCTCACCTTCTTTGTCACTCAAGCTCTCATTTGTCACTTGTGTTTTGATTTCCTCTTCACTTTCCCTAGATTCCTCCTCCACAATACTTCTAGGAATCCCAAAACCTATAGCTTTGTCAACAATCTTTCCACTTCTAAGGGTAGTGATGGCTTGGACTTGTTCATGGTTTGAAGGTTCACTAGATGAGGATTCACTCATGTGTACCTGACCTCTAGGATTTGGCATTGGTTGAGCTGGGATCTTTCCCTTCTCTTGAATGCTTAGTGATTGAGTCAACTTGGTTAGTTGACTTCGAATGTCATCTAAGGTCCTATTGGTCTGGTCTTGAAATTTATAAGCTTGGTTGTTGATTCCTCCTTGTGTTTGCATGAATTGTTGAAGAGTATCCTCTAGGGATCTCTTATGAGGTGGTTGGTATGTATTATTTGTGGGAGCATGAAATGGTTGGGGTGGAGGTTGAAATGTTTGAGGTACTGAAGGGCCCTCATTTCTCCATCCAAAATTTGGGTGGTTCTTCCATCCAGGATTGTAGGTCTCAGAGTAGGGATTGCCTACTTGGTTTGAAAATGGCTTTCTACCATTACTTGAATAAGAAGTTTGGCCATATAACACTTCCTTGAAGGCTGGAATGGTAGGACACTCGGTTGTCCTATGCCCTTTGCTCTCACAAACAACACAACTTTCCTCTTGTTGTTCACTCATGACATGCACTTTTTTAATCTCAAGAGACTCTACTTTCCTAGCCAATGAGGCTAATCTAGCATTGAGGTCATCAGTCTCTTTCAATTGGAACTTCCCACTTGAATGAGAAATGGTGTTTCTAGACTCAACATGAAGTGGGAGAGAAGTCTCCCATTGCTTTGTGTTTTCAGCCAATTGATCAAAGAAATCAAAGGCTTCACTTGGTTCTTTGTCATAAAACTCACCATTACACATGGTTGACACTAGCTTTTTAAAATCTGCGGTAAGAGAGTCGTAGAAGAAACTCACTAACCTCCACATCTCAAAGCCATGGTGGGGGCATGCATTTAACAAGTCTTTGAACCTTTCCCAAGCTTGGTGAAATGACTCATTTGGACTACAAGAAAAATTCATCATTTGACGTTGTAAGGCTGCCGTCCTATGAGTGGGGAAGTATTTTTTCAAAAATTCAGCTTGCATTTCTCTCCATGTACCTATAGACCTAGGACGCAAGGAGTTTAGCCAAAGCTTGGCTTTATCCTTTAGAGAGAATGGGAACAATTTAAGCCGAATGGTTTCCTCGGTGCATGTTCTATCAATAAAAGTATTACATACCTCTTCAAAGTCCTTAATATGTATGTATGGATTTTCAGAATCCATACCGTGAAATGTGGGAAGAAGTTGAATCATGCCCGGTTTCAAATTGAAAGCTTGTTGGTTAAGAGGTAAGATAATACATGAAGGTGTACTTTGTCTAGCCGGGTGAAGATACTCTCTAAGAGTTCGAAAATTAGGTTGATCATTGAATTGTGGAGGTCCATTACCTTGAACACTCCCTTCACCCTCTACATCTTCAACATTAGCCATGATAAAAAAAAAACAATAATATAACAATTATATGAATACGAAAGGAAAGGAAAAGAAAAAGAAAAAGAAAAAAAAGATTGCAAATAAAAGTAAATGAAACGTAAAAGATAAAGTAATAGCTCAAAAATAAAAATACAAAAATTTAAGAAATTCACTCTCTAACTAATAATCAATATTAACAACAATAAACATTAAAAGATAATTATAACAAGCATGAATAAAAAGGCGGTAATACCGGCCAAGCACTTCAAACAATAAATATAAGAAAAATAACAACAATAAACAACAAAATAAAATAAAATAAACAAGAGGCGGTAAAACCAGCCTTATAATATAAACAATAAATATTAGAAACTAATTAGAATAGACAATAAAAGAAAAATGGTTGAACCAACCAAAATCCAACAATTAATAGTCCAGTCCACAATCCAATATCCCAAAAGTTGAGGTCAAATTTTTTTTTTTTAGGCGGTAAAACCAGCCATTTGATTTTTTATTTTTATGTATTTTTTTTGTTTTCCAATAATCAAATATAAATTTGTTACCTTTGCTTGCTAGCTCCTTGGCAACGGCGCCAAAATTGCTTGACCGCTTTTTATGATCGGCTTGTTTTAACTCGCAAGTGCACGAGTGTGCGATGTAGCAATTAACTCGGTAAGATCGAGGTCATATCCACAGAGAGCTAGATCTGGAAATTAAGCTAGGTAACAAAACCAAACTCAAGAGAAATTAAATTAACAATAACTTGGTTGAAAATGATTGATGGATTTGTTTTCAAAGATGAAAAAGTGTAAATAGATTTTAAATGACAAGAAAAAGTAAGTCTTGGTCCAAATCAATTTTAATGGTGATGTATTGGTGATTCCTTCAACATATATAAGATAACTCAACCTAATATCAACGATGGTGATATTAGATCGGAAGATATTACAATGAAGTTTAAAAAGATGAAGATTGATTATTGCTTAAGAATGAACAAGTATTTTCATATTAAGTAAGACATTGAATCAAGCAATCTCTATACCAAAACTAAGGTTTGTGCATAAAAATTCAAGATTATAACATTACCTAAATGATTTCTAAAATTTCTTTGCAATAATAAACATTCATGAAGAAAATGAAAAGATAGACATTAAGATTCATTCATATCTTAAAGAACTCACCTCAACCACCATCATCCTTGATTTGGATCCAATAAGAAGATTAGCCAACCATGATTATATATAATAACACTTTAATAAACATAAAATAACTTGAATCAAACTGAAATAATGAGTTTTACAAGCTAAAGAACCGAAATCTATAAAGAAGAACACAACACAATTTCAGTAAAAATTCGGACACAAATCTGACTCTAACTTTGGACAGCAATTCGACCCTCTTCGAAGCCTCTTTTGGAGATGGCTATTAGAGACATATTTATAGGACATTCTGTTAGCTTTCTAGATCATTAAAGAACAGCTCAGTTGGACATCTGAGTCAAAAGTTATGGACAAAACACCGAAAGGTTTTCTGGAAAATCAAACCAGGCCAGCTTGGAGAACACTTTGGTGCACGTTTTTCTTCCTCCTTTATGAGTTGTCTCTTTCTTCTTTTGACCCAAAATAATGTCACAATGTCCCCTCCAGCTTTCCATCCATGTTCTTGCCCTCTTGGATCAATGAATTACCCAAATAAATCAATGTTATTTGTTTTGTGGACATATAGGATCATGGATTGTGTTTGGGCTGATTTGGAGGATGATTTGGAGCTGATTTGGGGCTGATTTTGGGGCTGATTTGGGGTTGAATTTAAGCATCAAATAAGGATACAAATATACCTTTTATTTGGGCTAAGATTGACATTGAAACCTTGAGTGTTTGATGGTTGAAGTTTGCACACAACATAAGGCAAGTTTGGGATTGAAATAGATCATATGATATTCTTTTCTAGAATTGGAATAGAATTGATTTTTGGGGCAAATTTGGAGCACTTATTTGAACTAAGATTTGCTTCAATCTTCAACTAAATTTCTCTTCAATTCTTTGTTCCGAATTCCGACGTTGACTTTTCTGAAATAATTCATTTAAGCTCCAAAAACCTATCGAAACATTAAAAGAAACTTCATTACTAAAAAGCACATCAATTATTATAAAAAACCCAAATAAAAACAATAAATACATATGTAAAATAAGAGACTTAATGATACTTTTGATGCACAATCACACCCCCCAACTTAGATTTTGCTAGTCCTCAAGCAAAACAAAACATAAAACCTTTGAAATATTACCTCATTATCAGAAATGCATCTTTAAAATATTTGATTAGGACAATACTTGAATAAGTAAGGGTCATCCCAATAAAAGTGCTTCACTTCGCTCAAAAACTTTCTTTTGTCTTGGTGTTGCGATGTCACGGTCGCACAAATTAATTACCCTAGCTTAAAATAAACAAGATAGTATAGAGCAAGCAAGGGGTCGATCCCACGAGGAAGTTTCAAGTCAGATTTTTATGTTGTATGTTATGTAATTGGGGGGATTTGGTTTGTGATTATCTAAACTATGGCAGCAATTAAACTAGCAAACAAAATCAATTAAAACTGAAATATATCAAGAAAACAAACCTTGGTCGCAAGCACACATCCACCTACAGAAATCAGAACCGATCCTTGAAATGAAACTTCAGTTTATATTCTGAATTTTTTATCTTTTCTTAATGTTAGTTAATTAACGGATCCGCCATATAACTAACCCTAACCAACAAACAATCACAGTGTCTGCACTAATGATTTAATCCAATGGCAGCCTTAAGATCTAGATAAATTCATTAATCTTAACAACCAAGTTGTCAGCTTGTGTTGCTTTGATCGAATGTTCTCCCTAAGTTTAATAACGTAGTTCCGCTACAATTATCAAGCTTAGTTGCTTCACAAGTTTATATACCACAACTCCGGTTTTGATATCAAACTTAGCAATAGATTGTTCACAATAATAACTTAGAGTCCGCTCTAGCAATTAAGATAAACAATCATAGAAACTATGCATTGGAAAACAAACATACACATTCATAATAAAAACTGAAAATAAATGGAAGAATAAATCTCACAGTTCTTGAAATCTGAAGGTGTTTGCGTCCTTGCAACCAAGAAAACGAGCTTAGCCTTGCATATCTATTGAACAACTACTCCTAAAGATGAAAGAATACATGATTTTTGGGTTGTAGAGGGGAGAGTTTGTGTTTCTTTTCTTATGGCTGCCACCCTTCTTTCTTTGATTCTACTGCACTCTCTCTCCCTCTCTCTTGGCTCTCTTCATAGCATAAACTTAGCTGCCTATTTATACACAAATTGTAAGTAAGAAAAATCAAAGTTCAAGTGTGAACATCAAGAGATGGTGGTGGTGTGAAGGCGGCTGGCGGCTGGTGGCTGGTGGCTGGCAGCTGGTTTGTGGTTGGTGGTTTGAGGTTGGTGGCTTGAGGTTGGTGGCAGCCTTCCTTGACATTCTGGATTGATGTTCTTGAGGAGCTAAATTGCTGAAATTAAAACTTGGATGTCGGTTTTGATGCTTCGGAATGTAATTTGGACTCGTTTCTTCATGAAACCTGTTTGCTGGCAGAATTCAGTTGTCATCTTTGGAAAATCATATCTCCCTCATATGACATCGTTTTTGGCTGACATTTTGATCGTGGATAGGTCTTTGAATTAGGAATCCAAGAAAATTGAGTTTGCATCAATTGGACTTCTGTAGCTCCAGATATTAAATTTTGAAGGGCCAAAGGTCAATACTGGCAGAATGCGAGATTTGACTTTGCAGGATGTGATTTCCATGATTTTTCTCCTTTTATTTTTCTTGCATTACATTTCCAGAAAGGTATGGATGTTAGCTTTTTAGTGCCACTAGAATCACTTCATTTCGATCTCTAGAACTCACGCTCTGCACAAAACATCGACTGAACGTAAAATCTGCCAATTACCTCCAATTTACTCCTTTTTGCATCTTTCATCCAAAAATGCCTTCAAAACATAAAACAAAGAATATCAAGGCATTTTATATATAAAACATGGACAAAACATTAGGTAAATGTGGGTGAAACTATCGAATAATATGGTTACATCACTTGGGTACTCCAATGAGCTAGCAAATTTCATATTACAAGAAAATTGACAATATTAGCAAACCAAGGCATTGTAGCAACATAAAGTAAAGATTTATCAGGAAAGTAATCATTGTTTGGTGTGATGTCATATGTTGACTCTATTGTCAATCTTGACAAATGATCAGCGACAACATTTGGTGTCTTTCTTGTCCTTAATTATGATATCGAATTCTTAAAGTAACAAAATCCATCGTACCAATATAGCCTTAAAATCCTTCTTAGAAAGAAGATATTTTAATGTTGCATGATCACTAAAAAAAATAATAGGTGAGCTAACAAGATAAGATCTAAATTTTTCACATGCAAAAACTACTGTAAGTAATTCCTTTTCAGTGGTAGTGTAATTTATTTTAGCATTATTGAAAGTTTTACTTACCTAGTAAATCACATAAGGTTTCTTATCTTTTCTTTGTCCCAAGACAACACCCATTACATAATCATTAACATCACACATTATTTCAAAAGGCAATGATCAATCAGAAGGTTGAATGATAGGTGATGCAACCATATTATTCGATAGTTTCACCCATATTTAACTAGTGTTTTACCTATGTTTTATATATAAAATGCCTTAATATTCTTTGTTTTATGTTTTGAAAGCACTTTTGGATGAAAGATGCAAAAAGGAGTAAATTGAAGATAATTGGCAGATTTGACCTTCAGTCGATGTTTTGTGCAAAGCGTGAGCTCTAGAGGTCGAAATGAAGTGATTCTAGTGGCATTAAAAAGTTAACATCCATACTTTTCTGTACATCTAAGGAAAGAAAATAAAATGAAGAAGAGCATGGAAATCACAGCTTTCAAAATCAAATCTTGCAATCTGCCAGTGTTGACCTTCGGCCATTCCAACTTGAATATCTGGAGCTACAGAATTCCAATTGATGCAAACTCAATTTTTTTCGATTCCTGACTCAAAGGTTTATAAACTCTCCACATTTCATCCAAAAATGATGTCATATGAGGGAGATATGTTCTTTCAAAGATGACAACTGAATTCTGCCAGCAAACAGGTTTCGTGAAGAAACGTGTCCAAATTACGTTCCGAAGCATCTAAACTGATATCCAAGTTTTTATTTCAGCAATTTAGCTCCTCTAAGTCAAAGTTTGAAGATTTCATGCAAGGCTATTTCTTCTTTTTTAGGAAAATAGTTATTGAAGTACTTAAATGTAAACTGTCTACTTAAGGGAGGACTATTTTGTAAAATAGAGACTAGGGTTTCCTAGGATATAAAAAGAATGAGAGAAGAGAAGGGGAGCAGCCAGCCAAGAGGAGAAAAATGCCCCCCCTCCTCTAAGAAATTCAAAATTATGCATTCTTCCTTCTTTTTGATTAGTTGTTCAACAAACATGCAAGGCTAAACACTTTTTCTTGGTTGTAAAGACACGGAAACCTTCGAATTTCAAGAACTGTGAGATTTATTTTACCTTTTCTTTTTTGTTTATATGATAAATATGTTTGTTTTCCTATGCTTATTTTTCCTATGATTGTTTATTTTAATTGCTAGAGCGGACTCTAAGTTATTATTGTAGATAATCTATTGCTAAGTTTGATTTCAAAACCAGAGTTGTGGTATATGAACTTGTGAAGCAATTGAGTTTAATTGTAACATCCCCCATTTCTGGGATAAAACCACAATCTCATTTCAATAGAAAAACAGAGTAGTTAATTATATATATATATATATATATATATATATATATATATATATATACATATTCATGGTCTTCGTGTTAACATCTACCGGAATTTTGACGGAGTCCCCCCTATACCGGAAGGTCCCAAATTACTGACATGTAACCTGTTTACACTTCTAACAGTTCACATCTCATAACTTAATTCTCGACCCAATCAACTTGGGTTTCAATTCCACAATTATACTCACACCTATCAACCATAATATTTATGATATGCATGATATAACAAAAATATCATTATGGATGGATAATTTAAATAAATATAAATACATAGACATGAAATATGGTTATATAAACTACAACGTTAAATTCATCCAATCAAGTTTAAACATTTATTATACAAATTAAGTTATACAACCATTTTCATGTTTACAAAATACAAGGGTATACTCCCTAGAACTTAGACTTCAAAAAGGGAACATAAGCTAGGATCTACTCCTATCGTGCATGCGATGATCCTGAAACAAAATACATATTATTGCAAGGTGAATATCACCATAAATATAACAATATGAATATCTAATAATTTCAACAGGGTAACATGCATTCATATTTCATTTACTTCTCCCTTCTGGTTTTTTTTTTAAAATCTCTTCCTTATTCAAACTATTAAAAATCATTCCCTCTGCCACTATCAACCTTCATTCTAGACCTTATAAGATCAACGTGATTACTTTTGCTTATCACATTACCGATACCAATTTCACTGGTATCGTCATCACCACCCCATAGGAGTCGATATAAGGCGATCCCTTTACCCGGAATCCTAACATACACTAAATGTATGCTGGCCATTACATGGTGATCCCCTTACCCGGGATCCTAACATACACTAAATGTATGTTAGCCAATACATGGAGATCCCCTTACCCGGGATCCTAACATACACTAAATGTATGCTAGCCAATACAAGGTGATCCCCTTACCCGGGATCCTAACATACACTCAATGTATGCTAGTTTATGCCTCAAATCACACTTCTCATATTTCCTGTGTCAGTGATAATTTCATCACTTGGCAATTCACATAACAACTTTTCACCTTGAATCCACATACATTCAGTAATTCACATTTCACATCAAAATATATTAAATCATGGAATTTAACTAGAAAGCATAGGTGTGAATCACCTACCTGCAATAGAAGCTCTACTCGTGCTCCCCTGCTGCTGCTGTTGCACCACGTCTATGGTCCCTCCGGCAAATCACAGGTTTATCTCATAAATTTTCCTCACTCAAGGATATGTTTTATAATAACCATATCAACAACCAATAAGTCTTTCTTTTAGTCATTTCTTAGTACTTTATATTTTTCTCATTTCACTCATTATTACTGTTGTTCTTTGTTCAATCCTAGTTATCATTCCTTTCTTTATATTTGGACTATCATTGTCCAACTATTACTGCCTCGTTTTTGAACTGTTACTGTCTAACCTCTCCTCAGATTTTTAACTATATCTGGAGTTATAGAACTCCGATTCAAGCGAAATTTATGGCGTTGGAAAGCTAAGACATGAGGCTACAAGTTCTATGTTTTGAGAAGAACCCAGTTCTACCTCTAAGATAGTCAAAATCTCTCATTAACAAATACTTGGACTGTTACTGTCCAACTGTTACTGTCCATTTTTGAATTGTTACTGTCTGACCTCTCCTCAGATTTTTAACTATATATGGAGTTATAGAACTCCAATTCAAGCAAAATTTATGGCGTTGGAAAGGTAAGACATGAGATTACAAGTTCTATGTTTTAGGAAGAACCCAGTTCTGCCTCTAAGGTAGTCAAAATCTCTCATTAACAAACACTTGGACTGTTATTGTCCAACTGTTACTGTCCATTTTTGAACTGTTACTGTCTGACCTCTCCTCAGATTTTTAACTATATCTGGAGTTATAGAACTCCGATTCAAGCGAAATTTATGGCGTTGGAAAGGTAAGACATGAGGCTACAAGTTCTATGTTTAGGAAGACCCAGTTCTGCCTCTAAGGTAGTCAAAATTTCTCATTAACAAACATTTAGACTATTACTGTCCAACTGTTACTGTCCATTTTTGAACTGTTATTGTCTGACCTCTCCTCAGATTTTTAACTATATCTGGAGTTATAGAACTCCGATTCAAGCGAAATTTATGGCATTGGAAAGGTAAGACATGAGTCTACAAGTTCTATGTTTCGGGAAGAACCCAGTTCTGTCTCTAAGGTAGTCAAAATCGATCATTAACAAACATTTGGACTGTTATTGTCCAACTGTTACTATCCATTTTTGAACTGTTACTGTCTGACCTCTCCTCAGATTTTTAACTATATCTGGAGTTATAGAACTCCGATTCAAGCGAAATTTATGGCGTTGGAAAGGTAAGACATGAGGCTACAAATTCTATGTTCTGGGAAGAACCCAGTTCTGCCTCTAAGGTAGTCAAAATCGCTCATTAACAAACATCCAAAACTATAATTTCTATGAAGGAATTTGATCCTAATTCCTTCATTCTCCTACCCAAAATCTCTTTGAAGGTCAAGAGACGAAACTGTCCAGATTTATCAACCTTTCCATTTACACACAACACATGAAGTTCTTTACTTTAACAACTCTTACTTTTTCCTCAATTCAAGTCTAAGAACTCAATATATAAATTAACATCCAGGCATCAATTCATAATCGACTTGAAATGACTCATAAGACCAGGTTTAGAATATCCTACCTGATGCGAATCAAGGCTTCGATCCCTCCTTTTCTTTCTAATGACGGCCGACCCTCCCCTCTTCTCTTCTTGTTTAATTTTTCTTGTTATTCCCTTTCCCACCAGGGTTTATTTTACCTATAACCCTCAATTTGGGATGGGTTTTTTTTGAAATTTTGGTGTTTCTCTCTTGATTTGTAAAAATAGATATAAAAACTCCCTCTTTTCTTTCTTTACGTAGCTGCAAATCTGTTTTTGGTGTGAAGAGGAATATTTATGCTCTATAATTATTCTTATTTGCATTTAGGCCCTATTTTCTTTAAGTGTATTCATTCTTGCCCCCACTTCTTTTTATTTTAGTTTATTTTCTTTAATTTAATCCAGCCTTGGTTTTTTTTTTCTCGGGATTTACATTAATAATTGTGGCGGATCTACGTTATTAATCTTAGGGAGAACATTCAATCAAATCAAACATAGACTGCAGACAATTATCTTTTCTTGATTAATTAACTTATCTAGTTCTTAAGAATGTCATTGAATTAAATTACTAGTGCGGACACTTTGGTTGTTTGTTTGTTAGGGTTAGTTATACAGCGGATCCATTAACTAACCAATGTTAAGAAGAGATAAATATTTAGAATATAAATTGATGTTTCGTTTCCATGATCAGTTCTGATTTCTGTAGGTGGATGTGTGCTTACGACTAAGGTTTGTTCTCTTGATAATTTTCTGATTTTATTTAATTTCGCTTGATAGTTTTCTGTTTTCTTTTGCTTTAGCCTAGATAATTCCAAACCCCCCAAATTGCATATCATCTAGCATAAAAATCTGACTTGAACCTTCCTCGTGGGATGGACCCCTTGCTTGCTCTATATTATCTTGTGTGTTGTGTTTTAAGTTAGGGTAATTAATTTGTGTGACCGCGACATTGGAACACTTAGCTTTCCATCAAGATAAACTAGGTCTAAATTCAAGGTTTACAGCTCTAGTTATGACACAATAACCAAATGGTGTTCTTATTTGAATTGAACCAACTTAACTAGAATTTTCTTCTTAAGCAACCCTCCCTTTGTCTTCTCAATTTTAGTGGTTAAACACATCAAACAATCATCTAAATGATGAAATATGCCTATTTTGCAAATTTGCATTTCAAACAAGTATTTACCATAAATTAAAGATATCTTATACTATCAAACTTGTTATCATAAAACATGCTTAAGTTAGGGAATTTAATGATACTTTAAGTGCAATATGATGATATAAAACCTTAATAAAAAGATACTTTTAAGTACTTATCATTAAATAATAAAAGAATTATGAAGAGCTATATAAAAAGAGTGTTTGCAATTGCAACAAAAAAATATATTATAATTTTATTTGAAAATAAATCCAAAGTTGAATTGTAACGACCTGAAATTTCCATGTAACTTACATATTTCTCATCATGTCTAAGTATAATGGGGTAAGTTTTTCTTTTTTTGTACAATCTATCTAACAATACATTCTATTATTTATTCTTTGGTTTACCAAATTTACAACAGTGTTTCCCCTATAACTTATTCATTTCCTCAGTTCTTTTATTATCCTCCTAGGTAACACAATATCAAATAACTCTATTACATACACATAGTAGCCTTCGGCTACCACCAATTCAATTCTTTCTTCATTTGATTCTTTCACATCGCTTCTCACAATTCATCTTATATTATTTTCATTTTCATTTACTTAAAACATACGTGTGATGGATACACACACACACACACACACATAACAAAAGAGATGCAATAACTAAATGCTAGAAATACAGTCATATCATTTAGTACATTTCAAGGTGAAGTTAGTAACACAATTTTAAATATTCAAAGTACATAAAAATAAGTACCTAACAAAATTATAAATAGTAAAACGACACAATCAGTGATGTCCCACTTCGTGTCATAAACCTTTAACATATATAGCATTATAAGAGTTATTAGCTGTCAATAAGACTTATGCTCATGATTTTTTATGAGGGAAAGGAATCATTATGTTTATTAGCACTTTTAACAATCCTGCTCAAAACAATGAACTTAAGGTCAATAATACCTCAACTCATATGGCAATACTCATGCTCATCATTACAATTAAAATAACATTATAAATTTAACATTTAGCCATCATATACATGTACATGGTTTTTCATAAGGAAGGGGAACAATATATTTATCTAAAATTCTTTTAGCATCGATTACATCATATAATATTGAATTACGCACTAGCTGTTATGGCGTCTAAGTTCATATTTGTCACTTTTGACATTATCTTTACGACAAATTACGTAATACATTCAAATCTAAGGTTGTCGACTATACGTCACCATGTAGCAACTCATTTTCTTAATTTTTATTTCATAATCAAAAATTAATATTTCATTTTGTAAACCTTAGAAAAATAAATAAATAAATAAATAAAAGTGAAGAAATTCATCCATATGGTTAAATAAAAACAGGAATTCAGAAATTTTTGAATATAAATTTCCAAGCGAAATAATTCGAGACATTATAATAAACTCGGTATTGTTGAGGGTTGGAATCATATGCTGAGATTCCGCATGAAGGGGAAGTTAGCTCCGAGGTTCATCAAACTATTTGAAATCCAAAAATATATCGGACCTGTAGTAGACGAAATAAACTTGCCCTCATAGTTGGCCAAGGTTCACAATGTATTTCATGTTTCTTTGCTGCGAAAAGCCGATGTAGACCCTTCGAGAGTGTTACCTCAAGTGCCAGTGGAGGTAAAAGAAGATTTAACACTTGAGGTAAGACCGATAAAGATACTCGATTGGGGCAAGAAAGAACTTTGTGATAAGAAAGTTCCCATCATCAGAGTCTTATAGCGAAGCTCGCAAATCGAGGAAGAAACATGGGAGAGAGAATCATAAAGGAGATGAAAATTCCCCAACTTGTTTATAAACTCAGGTACAACACTCAAATTTCAAGGACGAAATTTTTATTAGAAGGGGAGAATGTAAACCTCGGAAAATAAATAAATAAATAAAAGTGAAGAAATTCATGTATATGGTTAAATAAAAACAGGAATTCAAAAAAATTTTAATATAAATTTCCTGGCAAAATAATTCAAGACATTATAATAAACCTGGTACTATTGAGGGTTGTATTTAATTGAAGAGAATAATACACTTAAAAGAAAAGGGGGGCCTAAATGCAAATAAGGGAAATTATAGAGTATAAATACCCTCTCCTCACCAAAAAAATCTGCAGGAACCATAAGGAAAGAAAATAGGGAGTTTTGTACCCATTCTTACAAAATCAAGAGAGAAACACTAAAATTTCAAGAACCCATCCAAGATTAAGGGTATATAGATGGGATAAACACTTGTGTGCAATGGATTAACAAAAAATTTGAACAAGAAGAAAAGAAAGGAAGGAGTTGAAAATCTTTAACTGGCTGAAGATCAAAATCTTAATTCGTACCGGGTAAGGTGTTCTAAACATGATCTTAAAAATTCATTTTAAATTCGATAATGAATTTATGCCTTGATATTGAATTATAAGTTAAGGTTCTTAGACATGAATTGGGGAAAAAGTATTTGTTGTTAAAATTAAGTTAATTCATGTGTGGTACATAGTTTATGAAAGTATTGTGTGAAGGGAAGGGGTGATGAATCTAGACAGACTCATCTCCGGACTTTCGGTGAGATTTCAGGTAGGAGGATGAGGGAATTAGGATCGGGTTCCCTCATAAAAATTGTAGATTTGAATGTTAACTAACCAAGAAAACTGGTCTTGCTCAATTTAGAGATGTAGAACTCCAGTTATGGGTTACCAACAGAGACTGAGTCGTGACTGATTATGTAGAGCAGTAGGACTGATTAGGTGATAAGCAATTTTGACTATCTTGAAGGAAAAAATGAGTTCTCCTTCCTTCAGTTAACTTGTAGCCTCATGTCTTAGCTTTCTAACAAGATCAATCTCATTTAAAATGGAGTTTTAGAACTTTAGATATAGTTAAAAATCCGATGAGTGTTCAGACAGTAACAGTTGGACAGTAACAGTTTAAATGTCTAGATAGTAACAGTTCAAATGTCTAGACAGTAATAGTTGGACATTAATAGTTCAATGTCTAGATAGTAACGGTTGGGCAGTAACAATTCAACGTCTAGATAGTAACAGTTAGACAGTAACAGTTCAAATGTCTAGACAGTAATAATTCAATGTCTAGACAGTAACGGTTGGACAGTAACAGTTGGACAGTAACAGTTCAAATGTCTAGACAGTAATAATTCAATGTCTAGACAATAACGGTTGGATAGTAACAGTTGGACATTAATAGTTCAATGTCTAGATAGTAACGGTTGGACAGTAACAGTTTAATGTCTAGACAGTAACAGTTTAATGTCTAGACAGTAACAGTTCAAATATTTAGACAGTAACGGATGGACAGTAACAGTTCAATGTCTAGACAGTAACAGTTGGATAGTAACAATTGGAAATTGGATAGTAATATTTCAAAGTTAGACAGTAACAATAGACTTTCACGTGAATACTATATATAAGAATATAAAAGAATTGAGTCATACAAACACTTGCACATTGAGATACTAACTCTGAAAATATACATGATATATGTATATATGTTATTATGAGGAAATGAACATGCATAGAAAGTAACATATGAGTAATGGATGAATATGGATTCTCTATAATATCGTCTTGAAGGAATCATAACCAAAAACTTCCTTGTGATTCAGGAGGAGCAACTAGGATTGGATCTTCTGTTAGGGGAGGTCGCGAGACAGGCAAAGCAGGTGCGTGATTTTCCCTCCTATTTGCACTTATACAATTTAAAATTCTTCTGGTGAATGCAATTATAATAAATATTGTGTTCAATGTAAATAAAGTCTAGCGTATTTACAAGATTAGCTTCGACTAATGGCATCCGTGATAGGAATGTCAGGAGATGATTTACAAGATTAGCTTCGGCTAATGGCATCCATTATAGGATTGTCAGGAGATGAATTACAAGATTAGCTTGGGTTAATGGCATCCATGATAAGATTGCCGAGAAATGAATTTCAAGATTAGACTTTGCAAGGTCACCCAATTCATGCAAGTAAATAAGAGTATTCAAATTAAGAATATGCAAATGAGTGTTAATTGGGTTTAAAAGATTTACAAGCAAAATATAAGTTCTCTGTTAGAATTCTTATGAATTCGATAGAAAATTAATACTTCATTCTTATACATTACATGAGCATATATACATTCTTTATCAACAAAATGGTATGTTTATTTATGTAACAGGTCCATTAAATATCCAGGGAGATCATTAGTTTAGGACTCTACTTTGTCAAGCTTATGTAAATATTTAACTTAAACAAAAGGGAATTAACGTGTTTATGTAGTATACTTATGTAAACCTTGATGTATTTATAAAAGTTCAGCTTAGCATGTAGTATTTTAGTTATCTTGTAATTAACCCTTTTGAAATGTTTAAGAACACTTATTATGTTGTAAATGCTTTCTTTGCATATTAGTTTTCCTTTTCTTTTAAATTTTATGATATGATATGTGGACCATGTTCATATTGAACTTACTTGTAGGATATATATATATATATATATATATATATATATATATATATTGTGTGGATTGTATGAGGTGTTGAATTATGATGTGTAAGGTCCAGAATTATAGGACCTTGTGATGATGGGTTGATTGAGTAAATTGATAGTAGTCGATAACTTGGGATGTCCTAAAAGCAAATGAAACTCTGCCAAATTTTTGGTAAATTAAAAAAAAATTACCCTCAAATTAAGAGGATATGTTGAGATCTTTTAACATTGATGAAGTCGTATAGTTGACTATTACAGTTGGTATCAGAGCCCTGGTATAGGTTCTAGGAAGAATTCAAAAGAGGTTGTTGATTTTTATTAATTTATTGCAGGATGGTACGTACCCGTCAAGAGATTAGAACATATCTAACCTCTGCAGGGAGGGGGAATAGAGATATAGACTTTTCCGAGGGGCAAGAAGAGAGCCCTTTGGAAGATACTACTTCACATGCACCGGTAGTATCGACTCAAGCAGGGTATGAAGAATCGATGGGGCCTCAAATTAGATAGGCACCAAGACAAATTGGGGATGTTCGGCTGACCATGTCAGCCCCACGGGAACGAGTAGAAGAGCCCCCTCAGACTACACCTGCAGGGCCATCTGTTTCCTATGTTGATCCGATGCTCCTGGCTCAACTAGTCAAAGCAGTAATGGAAGGTATGGCTAATGCTGCCACTCCTATGCCAGCACCCCTACCCGCACCCATTATGCCAACCATTTCAGAAGCAACTACAACTACTAATGATGTGGTACATCTAGTTCGTTTGGTGAAAAGTATGAGAGAAATGGGTTGTGAACCCTACTCAGTGAACATGATGCTAAAATGGTGGGAAGATGGATTAGAAAAGTGAAGAAAACAATTATTCAAATTAAGATACCACATGATCTGCGGGTAGATTGTGCTACACAATTACTATCAGACGGAGCTATGACTTGGTGGGAGACAGTTTAGTTGAGGAGGGCTACAGAAAACCTATCCTGGGATGATTTCAAGACAGAGTTTGAGAATCAATATTACTCCAAATATCATCGAAAGATGAAGGAACAGGAATTCCTAGCCTTGAGACAGGAGGGAATGTCAGTACTCGAGTACGAGAGACGATTTCATGACCTCTCACTATTTGCACCACATTATGTTCCATCAGAACAACACATGATAGAAAAGTTAAGGGATGGCTTCAGATAAGAATTGAAGCAGGGGTTGATTACTTTACAATTCAAGATAGTAAGGGAATTGATTGAAGTAGCACAAGCCTTGGAGGCTTGTATAGAAGAAGGCCAACAGAGTCATGGGGGTGCAGGAAAATGAAAGGATATGGAATTTTTAGGCAGGCCACCGCTTCCAAAGAAAGGTAGAGGTGAATAGTTCCTTCAATTCAAAAAGAAAGGGGGGACATCAACTAGCTCCTGACAGGATATCGGTGGGAAGTTGGGAAGTGTTCAGACCCGCTCCAGGGTTATAGCTGCGAGGGGGCCTAATGAACAGAAGGAAATTGTCTACCCTTGATGTGCTCAGTGCGAACAAAGACACCCCAGGAGTTGCTTGGTTTCTCCTGGATGATGCTACATATATCGAGGAGAAGGTCATAAGTGGAGAACCTGCTAGTACTTGGGAAGAGGATGTCATCACTGTGGTAAGAAGGGTCACTTTAAAAGGGAATGCCCCTAGTTAAACACTAAATAGCCTCAAAGACATAGGCAACAAAGTCAGAGTCATCAGCAGTCCATCACAGTAAACAAACGGGGAAGGTCAACTCAGTCAGGAGTTAACTCAAATAGGGGACGACCCAGAGTGCAAAATGAAAGGGATCAAGGAAGGGTTTTCCATATGACCCAGGAGGATGTCAGAGCAGCATCAGATGTGGTAGCAGGTATGCTGCAAATGAATGACTATCAAATGCATGTTTTGTTTGATTCTGGTGACGCTCACTCCTTTATAGCAAATAAAAATGTAACCAAATTGAGTAAGGAAATAAAAAGGGTAGAAAAGGGATTTATTATTAGGACACCTTTAGGTGAAACTATGGAAATAAATGTTGTATTTGAAGGGGTTGGAATTAACATTAATGGGTGTGAACTAGAAGCAGATTTAATACCCTTAGAATTAAGTGATTTTGATATAATTCTATGTATGAATTGGTTGGGCAAAAATAAGGCTCGTCTAGACTGCTTTGCAAAAATAGTAACCTTCCAAGGGGCTATGGGTGAAACAATAGTCTTTAAGGGGGAGAGAATTTCCAACTTTACAAATATAATATTGGGTATGGTTGCGAGAAAACTACTAAAGAAAGGTTGTACAACATACCTTGCCTATGTGATAAATTCAAAAGAGGGTAAAATAGGATTGTCTGACATTCCAATTGTGAGGGAATTTCTGGACATATTTCCAGAAGAATTGCCAAGACTACCCCCAGAAAGAGAAGTTGAAGTCACCATCGATATATTGCCTAAGGTGTCTCCTATAGCCCAACCACCATATAAAATGGCCCCAAAAGAATTGGATGAGTTGAAAATTCAATTGTAGGAGCTTTTAGACAAAGGGTTCATACGACCAAGCAACTCACCTTGGGGGGTACCCGTATTATTTGTGAAGAAGAAAGATGGAACGTTGAGGCTTTGCATAGATTACCGTCAGCTGAATAAAGTGACGGTAAAGAACAGATATCCGCTTCTGCGGATAGATGATTGTTCGATCAGTTGAAAGGTGCTAAGTATTCTCAAAGATTGATTCAAGATCAAGATACTACCAGATGCGAATCAAAGGGCAAAATGTGTCGAAAACTGCCTTCAGAACTCGCTACGGACACTTCGAGTTCTTGGTGCTACCCTTTGGATTAACTAATGCTCCAGCACTTTTATGGATTTAATGAACCGAGTATTCCAACCATACCTTGATAAGTTTGTTGTCGTATTCATCGATGACACCTTGGCTTACTCCAAATCCTATGAGGAGCATGAACAGCGCCTGAGACAACCGCTACAGACTCTAAGGAGCCGCCAGTTGTATGCCAAATTGGATAAATGTAACTTCTGGTTAAAAGAAGTTACCTTTTTAGGGCATGTAGTGTCTTCAAAAGGCATTTTTGTGGACCTTCAGAAGGTGGAAGCAGTTTTGAGATGGGAAAAGCCTACTACGGTAACTGAAATTCATAGTTTTCTCGAATTGGCAGGGTATTATAGAAGGTTTATCGAAGGGTTTTCAACGATAGCAACTCCATTGACACGACTCACCAAGAAGATCATAAGATGGGAGTGGTCAAAGGAGTGCAATGAGAGCTTTCAAGAATTGAAGAGAAGGCTTACTATTGCCCCCGTACTAATCCTTCCATCCAGAACAGAAGGCTTTGTAGTCTACAGTGATGCCTCAAGAAAAGGATTGAGTTGTGTCCTAATGCAGCATGGAAAAGTAGTTGCCTATGCATCGAGACAACTGAAGACTCATGAAGTCAACTACCCAGTTCATGACTTAGAATTAGCAGCAGTAGTTTTTGCTTTACAAGTATGGAGGCACTACTTATACGGATCCTGGGTTCAAATTTTCACGGATCATAAGAGCCTTAAATATCTGATGTCGCAGAAAGAGTTGAATATGCAACAACGGAGATGGGTAGAATTAATTAAAGACTACAACTATAATATCGATTACCATCCAGGAAAAGTCAACTACCCTATCATATATATTTTTAAGTATCGGTTAATGGCCTTACACCATGGTTTCCATTGTACAATTGAGGATAGTTTCAATGGATTCCAATATTTGGAAACAATAACACCATGGTTTCTACTCATTGGAAACATCAACATGATGGTTTCCATTCAAAACAAAGACAACCACATGAATTTTCTTTTTATTAAGGACAACTAGGAAATAACTTTTGTTGCCCATGATTTAATTTAAAGGACTTGTCAACTTAAATAAAAGCACAGGGAAAGGAGAATCTACATTATCATCCTATAATTAACCAAATCATATTTTGCTTCCTTGGTCATCATTCTTTTGGGCAACTTCACATCAAAAGTTGTCATATTCATAGATATTGGTAAATAATCATCAACTATCAATTTATATGTTGTCCTTAGTCATTGATACTGTGGTCATTAAGTATCGTTCCTTTCTTACCCTTAGTGTAACAGTCCGGCCCAACATGCTGTATATTGTCCACTTTGGGCCTTACCGTCCTCACGGTTTTGTTCCTGGTGACGCGAGCTCACTTTTGAGCCTGACGCCCCAAAACGCATACAACATGTTAGCACCAGCACTACTAATAAGGCCAGCAACACATCCCTCACCCGCCGATGTGGGATCTTACAATCCACCCCCCTTAAGGAGCCTAACGACCCCGTCGGCACCACCGGACAGCCGGTGAGGTCGGCTCTGATACAAATGTAACAGCCCAGCCCAACATGTTGTATATTGTCCACTTTGGGCCTTACTGCCCTCACGGTTTTGTTCTTGGTACGCGAGCTCACTTCTGAGCCTGACGCCCCAAAACGCGTACAATATACAGCATGTTGGGCCGGGTTGTTACAGTTGGTATCAGAGCGCGGTTGTGATTCAGTAGACTTTATAAGCATGGAAAGTATAATGAATCATGTATCTTGAGATAGAATGAACTAGACATGAATATATACATATGCTTGGTTACCACAAGTGTGGTAATTAAGGAAAGTGATACTAGGTTGGCAAAAAGTCGGTAACTAAAGAAACAAACTATTATCTCGTGATTGTGGTATCGGTAGCAAATAATAGATATGAAACCATTGTCTGATAATACGTTAGATAATAATAAAGGATTCATGAACAAAATAAATTTGAAATATTAATAAAATGATAATGTAACAAAGGTGTTTGTTGTCTTGATGAAATATGAATGGAAGGGATGAAACCATATATGAATTAATATTAAAGTGAATACATGATTGTTTAGGCATAATCATGTGTTGGCTGTAAGTGCTATTGATTAAAACTTCTGACATAGCATACAGATATAGACAAGACTGTTTTGTGATTAATGCCTTCATAAATATTTATGTCAAGACGGTAGCAAGACCCTGCATATTAGGCCCTTACCTTAATTGACAACACTTTATCTTGACATTCAAAGGAAAACTAATTTGGTACATGACAAAATGGATAATACAAGTTTATTATTGGCATCGTAGATATGAGGTAAGGGCTTGGAAATTAGTTATGAAAAGCATTATTAAATTACCTTATGAGAAGTCTACCCCAAAATCAAGAATGAATTAGGGATTGTAAGCATGATTATCTTTGTAGACATAAAGGAGTAAATGGTTAAAACATGAACATGGATGTAATACCTGTTGTGGAATGTTATGGGTTAACGGTAAGACACTAAGTTACCGTCATACAAGATAATAAATAAATAAATAACTTGGCAAGCTACCTATAAGAGTAGGCGAGGAGGTAATGAGTGTGCAATGTATATACAGGTGATTGTGGAAATACAAAGTTAATAAGGAAACTAGAAAAGAGATGAATTTAGGGAATGAAGAGAACTAATACGCATTGACGACAAGACATAAATGAAAGTTGATTTAGGAGTTAATACTTAATATTAAGAGTGTTTGTGCACAGAAAGTGAGTAATTATGGATATGAAATGTTACTTGGTGGGCTCTAAATAAGAATAGGATGTGAAATTATGATGGTATGAACAAGTAGTTAAGTATGAAATTATAGGAACCATGAGGATTTCTATATTGGACTACTAAATAGCTAAAATAAATCATAGTTGTTAAACTGTAAGGAGTGCAACATGAAATGGGAAAAACAAATTGAAAATTGACGACAAAAATAGTTATATATAAATGTAACTGGAAAACTACGACAATGACCAGAATTACATGTTAATCGTAATGGACTTGGATGATGGATCCTAAAAGTATTCAATACATTAGTTAGCCACAATACCAAATGCTAACAAGTAAATAGATATTTAATGGATAATATGACAAGCTAAAGTTACGAAATTGAGACTAGGTCATGTGAAGGGTGAATGACTCGGGCAGTTGGCACGATACTTCACTAAGTGGGTGGACAGTATTTAAGATAATTGACATGCTACTTATACTTTTGTTTGGGAAGGTGATGTCATGGATAGTGTGACTAACAAGAATAATCATTGGATAAGATAAATGTGATGCTTAAGGTGTAGTTATGTTATAAATTTGGAAAGTAATTATAGGAATACTACGTATCTATGAGAAATAAAGTGATGTATACAAGAAAAAGTGTGTCTAGTGGGAGCATGACATGCTTCAACAGTGGGAAAATAAGGTGAAATGGTTTCCTCGAGACAAACACAAGAGTTGGGCTAATAGCTTATTGATTTTAATTGCCTATACTTTTATATAGAATCCAAAACGCGATTCTTGTATCCATGTTCCAAAAAGGAGAAATTAAAAAAAAAAAAGAGAAAGAAGTACCAAATAATATTTCCAAATATAAGTAGAAATCCTAAATTTCGTTATAATTTAAATATGCAGATGCGTAAACCCTCATGTAAATGTAAGACTGAAAGTGGTAATATTTCAATGAATGATGGAAACCAAGATTAGAAATAATAGATAAATAATGATATATAATAGAAAAGATGACCTCCATAAAATGAATTTTGATTTAGAATTCATAAGGACAGAGAAACTGGTAATGTGTTTTGATGGATAAAATAATGAGAAAAATGACAAAATATTTCTAGGAAATAAGTGAGGTAATAAAGAATACATTATAATAAAGGATAATGCAATGAAAAGGGAAGGACTGAAGATGCAAACACCGATTAAAATTAGTGATGTTATTTTAAAACGGTAATAAGCCTGATAAATAAGTAAAGGTGGAAATTCTAAAATGAATATATTCCAAAATAATAAAATGACCTTAAAGGGTTAGAAGGACAATTGATATGATTTTATGTGAAGATTGAACAAGAAAAATCTAGATTGTTTATGAAAAGTCATGACATGACAAATTTTACATTAGAAAGCAAAGCTCTCGATCCAATCGTCGGATCGGGATGCAATTTTACATGAAGTCTATTAAAACTCTCGATACAATTGATAAAATGACCGAGATGGGTTAGCCGGATTTCTTGGGTAATTAAGAGAATTACCAGGTTTATTGGTTAACAAGCAAATTAACCGAATATGGGGTAATTATTATTGTATGGAATTACCGGATTAATTGGCTAACAATTAAAATATGACTAAGAGATTGAGTAAATTAATTAATTTGGTTATTGGGTAGACACAATGACTTGGAGATTGGAGGGGAATTGATAGATAATTGATTACCATAGTGTTGGTGGCTAAGGATACATTACAATGGTACTTAACGCCATAATGATGGTGGCTAAGGGCATAAATTGATACTTAGCATTGTGATGATGGTGACCAAAGTTATGTGAAGGATGCTTAGTGACCATAGTGTCGATAACTAAGATTGTGTGCGAATGATACTTGGCAACCGTGATGCATATGATGTTAATAAGAAAAATGAAAGGGGTTCAACACGAATGGAAGAATCAAATGGCATTAATTAACTATTCCGGGTCAAGAATAGTTAATGATATCAATAGGTCACATGGGTATCGACAACCATTTCTGGTGTGATTAGCTACTCCAGGTAAGGAGGCTAATGATGTCAAGGGAGGAATATCTTGGTATTAAGTGAGAATTGATTTATAAGGAGATGGTGTTCGCAAACCGTTGAGTTGTGTTGAGATTTCCAAAATGGAATTATTCTTGGCAAATGAGATAGGATATTAGATGGATATTGGTAATATATGGAAAATATATGTTGTAAAAGAGGTTTATGCCTAATTTTATATATCAAAAGAAATTCCGTAGAGATTATTGTTTGTCATTGTTATTGCTTGTTACTGTCTTTTATAATTATGTGTACATGTTAATTTCTATTTTTAGGTCCATCAGGGTCATGTCAAGAGTTATACTTTTTTTGTTTTTCTTTTGCTTTTGATCATGTAAATTATTTCTAAATTAAAAGACTTATCTCCTAAAACTTGAGATGTAATATCAATCCGTAAATCTGAATGTATGCCTTTAATCTAATGGTTGAAACTCTAAGTACCTATTTAACCATGCATGTTTATATTTGAAATTGAATCTTTCATTTGAACTATATTATATGATGTTATTGAATAAGATGTGTTGTGTTGATGATAATAAGTTGGGTTAGGACCTAGGACGATTGGGTTGTAATTGAGTTATGAGGAGATGTGAGATATTAGAAGTGTAAACAGAGTATATGTCAATAACTTGGGACCTCCCAGTATAGGGGAGACTCTGCCGAAATTTTGGTGGAAATTTTGGTGGAACCTGTATATCAAAAAAAAATTACCTGAAAATTTCCAATGTATCGCGAAAAAGAATGGAGAAAATCGAGGTTGTTACACTTAGTCATCGACACTACAGCCACTAAGTATCATTCTTATCTCATCCTTAGTCATCGATACTATGACCACTAAGTATAATATGGTCATCCCCTTATGTATGCCAATAATTCTGGCAAACCCATTTGATTGCCAAGAAATTCAGCTATTAATATCTTCCAACCGAGCTATCTTTAATATTTTACTCTACATCTTCATACAACCTTATACCGCATTATTTTATTTGAGTTATGTTCAACAAACAACTGATGACATGTAATATGGTCTAGGAATCCTTGTACATGTAGGATTCTTCCATTCATAACTATGATCAATTTTGTAATTGTTAATTTTAGGCCTTAAAATGATGTACCTATTTTAACCCAAGGTTTACACTGACATAATATTGGATAGATTTTGGGTGCCATTGTAATTGTTAATTTTAAGCCTTAAACGATGTAATTTGGAGCTGGTGTCTTATAAAAGTTGTAGGTATGGATGCTATCTTTCAAATAAAACTAGTTTCGATTTATTTAGAGTTGTATAACTCCAGATATGAGAAAAAGACTGAGTAAAGGTCCAGACCGACATAGTACTGGACAAAGTTTGGATGCTAATGTAATTGTTAGTTTTGAACCTTAAAACGATGTAATTTGGAGCTGGTGTCCTTATAAAAGTTATAGGTATGAATGTTATCTTTCCAATGGAACTAGTCTTGACGTATTTGGAGATTTATAATTCTAGATATAAGAACAACTCTGAGTAAGGGTCCAGACTGACATAGTACTGGACAAATTTCTTATGTTATTGTAATGAGTGTTTAGACATGTAGATGGAAAATATGGGTATTATGTCCTTCATGAAAATTGTAGCCCTATGTATTAGCTTTCCATGGAGACACATCATGCTCGAAAAAAAGTTCTAAAACTTTAGTTATGATTAAAAAATAAAATAGTGTTCGGGGTTGGGTGGACTAAACCAACGAGGACTAATCAAGCTCTAATCTTTACTTGGAATTTATTGTTGATTAAAGGTTCTAACACTTGGAATGATGTAGTAAAAAATTGATGAAATGAACACTTAATGTTAATACTCATGTTTTGGCCTATAGAAATTTAGATGGGAGAATCCTTGAGAATGTACATGTTGAACTTGATTGTGTACTACTTGATAACATTATGATGAACTTGATGAGGTTATGAAAAAGAATATGATCCTTGAATATATTTAGTAGTACTTCATAATTAGAATGCGTAGAACACCTTATGTCACATGATAATGAATGACAATTCGATGTTGCCATATGAAGAACATAAAAATATGCTTGTTAGGGGAATGACATAGGCTTCGGCCACCTTAAGAGAGGATAGCAAAGAAAGACCCTTATGAAGATAGTTATGAGTGATGGCTCCTCTTTAATAATGTTTGATGAATGTATGATATTGTCATGGAATAGAAACATTACACATTTCCCTGCTTTATAAACTTTGAAAATGAATTTGGTTGTGGTTATGTCCAAAACGAGGTTAAAGTATGGTCTTTAGGAGGAAAATTTGGTATTGACCATATGCGTGGATTTAGGGAAAAGAAATGTCAGAATGGTTTAGTTTTCGTTGATGATTTTCAGTGTTAGAATGACTTAGTTTTTTCATTGATGATTTTTCAGTGTCAGAATGACTTAGTTTTCACTGACGATTTTCAGTGTCAGAATGACGTTTTTCGTTGATGATTTTCAGTGTCAGAATGACTTTGTTTTCACTAACGATTTTCAATATCAAAATGACTCAGATTTATTGACAATTTCAGTGTCATAATGATATAATTTTTGTAGATGACCTTCATTAAAATTAGAGATAAATATCTTGTTACAATATTATTACTGTACAATTATACAAATATGGGAGATGTTTGAATAAATATATGTGTGTTGTGGTATATGTGTGGAAATGGTCTTTGACATTACCTAAATAAAAATATACTATGTAATGGTCATTTTTTGTATCAGGAAGCGCGACCAGGATCAGATCTTCGACCGAGTGAGGACACACTACGAGAGGGGCAGGTAGGTGGTTTCCACCTTTAACTAATTATTATTAAATCCTCAAAGTATTTATACATAATATTGCTACCCGATTTCAATCGATTAAAATTACTCATAAAACACAATGAATAATGATGTGATTAGCTTCAACTAATAGTATCTAAATTGGATAACCGGGATTCATTGATGAGATTAGCTGCAGCTAATGGTATCCATATTGGATAACCGAGATTAAATGATGTGATTAGCTCCGGCTAATGGTATCCATATTGGATAACTGAGATTCATTGATGAGATTAGCTTTGGCTAATGGCATCCATATTGGATAACCGAGATTGATTAATGAGATTAGCTTCGGCTAATGGTATCTATATTAGAAAGCCGGAAATGAATGATGAGATTAACTTTGGCTAGTGGTATCCATGTTGGGTAGCCGAGAATGAATAATAAGATTAGCTTTGGTTAATGGCATTCACGTTGGATAGCCGAGAATTAATAATAAGATTAGCTTTGGTTAATGGCATTCACGTTGGATAGCTGAGAATAAGCATTGAAAATTAGCTTTGGCTAATGATATCCATGTTGGATAAACGGGAGTAAAGGATGAGGTTAACTCCAGTTAATAGGGTCTATACTAGGATTATCGATAATGAGTGTTGTGAATCATCTTATTTGAAAGTGTTTACTAATACGATGAAATAAAAAGTATGATGTGTTATTCACAATCGAAATTAATGTTTAAATAACCATATACAAAATTGATCATAATTAAGAATGAATAGTTATCCATAAAAGAATCCTATATGTACAAGAATTCCTAGACTATAATATATGTCATTAGTTGTTTGTTGAACATAGCTCAAATAAAATAATGTGGTATAATGTTGTATGAAGATGTGGAGTAAAATATTAAAGATAGCTCCCTAGGAAGATATTAATAGCCGAATTTGTTGGCAATCAAATGGGTTTTCCAAAATTATTAGCATCTGTGAAGGGATGACCAGATTATATTTAGTGGCCATAATATCGGCAACTAAGGATGAGATAAGAATAATACTTAGTGGCTGCAATGTCGATGACTAAGGGTAAGAAAGGAACGATACTTAATGACTGCAGTATCAATGACTAAGGACAAATATGAACATAGACGGCATAGCAGCTAGTGCATAATTCAATATGTATACGATGTAATCGATACTAAAAGAATTCTGAATAAACATATTGTTCTACTTCCTTATGAAAAACCACGTATATGTATTTTTATGGCTAGATGTTAAATTTGACAAATATGAACATAGACGGCATAGCAGCTAGTGCATAATTCAATATGTATACGATGTAATCGATACTAAAAGAATTCTGAATAAACATATTGTTCTACTTCCTTATGAAAAACCACGTATATGTATTTTTATGGCTAGATGTTAAATTTGTAATGTTATTTTAGTTGCAATGATGAGCACTGCTTAACCGCTTTTTATGATCGGCTTGTTTTAACTCGCAAGTGCACGAGTGTGCGATGTAGCAATTAACTCTGTAAGATCGAGGTCATATCCACAGAGAGCTAGATCTGGAAATTAAGCTAGGTAACAAAAAAAAACTCAAAAGAAATTAAATTAACAATAACTTGGTTGAAAATGATTGATGGATTTGTTTTCAAAGATGAAAAAGTGTAAATAGATTTTAAATGACAAGAAAAAGTAAGTCTTGGTCCAAATCAATTTTAATGGTGATGTATTGGTGATTCCTTCAACATATATAAGATAACTCAACCTAATATCAACGATGGTGATATTAGATCGGAAGATATTACAATGAAGTTTAAAAAGATGAAGATTGATTATTGCTTAAGAATGAACAAGTATTTTCATATTAAGTAAGATATTGAATCAAGCAATCTCTATACCAAAACTAAGGTTTATGCATAAAAATTCAAGATTATAACATTACCTAAATGATTTCTAAAATTTCTTTGCAATAATAAAACATTCATGAAAAAAATGAAAAGATAGACATTAAGATTCATTCATATCTTAAAGAACTCACCTCATCCACCATCATTATTGATTTGGATCCAAGAAGAAGATTAGCCAACCATGATTATATATAATAACACTTTAATAAACATAAAATAACTTGAATCAAACTGAAATAATGAGTTTTACAAGCTAAAGAACCGAAATCTATAAAGAAGAACACAACACAATTTCAGTAAAAATTCGGACACAAATCTGACTCTAACTTTGGCCAGCAATTAGACCCTCTTCCAAGCCTCTTTTAGAGATGGCTAGAGACATATTTATAGGCCATTCTGTTAGCTTTTCAGATCATTAAATAACAGCTCATTTGGACATCTAAGTCAAAAGTTATGGGCAAAACATCGAAAGATGTTCTAGAAAATCAAATCAGGCCAACTTGGAGAACACTTTGGTGCACGTTTTTCTTCCTCCTTTGTGAGCTGTCTCTTTCTTCTTTTTGACCCAAAATAATGTGACAATGTCCCCTCCAGCTTTTTATCCATGTGCTTGCCCTCTTGGGTCAATGAATTACCCAAAATAAATCAAATGTTATTTGTTGTGTGGACATATAAGACCATGGATTGTGCTTGGGCTGATTTGGAGTTGATTTGAGGCTGATTTGGGGCTGAATTTGAGCATCAAATAAGGATACAAATGTACCTATTATTTGGGCTAATATTGACATTAAAACCTTGAGTGTTTGATGGTTGAAGTTTGCACACAACATAAGGCAAGTTTGGGCTTGAAATAGATCATATGATATTCTTTTCTAAAATTGGAATAGAATTGATTTTTGGAGCAAATTTGGAGCACTTATTTAAACCAAGATTTGCTTCAATCTTCAACTAAATTTCTCTTCAATTCTTTGTTTCGAATTCCGACGTTGAATTTTCTGAAATAATTCATTTAAGCTCCAAAAACCTATCGAAACATTAAAAGAAACTTCATTACTAAAAAGCACATCAATTATTATAAAAAACCCAAATAAAAACAATAAATACATATGTAAAATAAGAGACTTAATGATACTTTTGATGCACAATCACACCCCCCAACTTAGATTTTGCTAGTCCTCAAGCAATACAAAACATAAAACCATTGAAATAAAAAGAATAATAATAACATAATTAGGCTCGACTCATCACACTTAAAGGACCTATCATGCAAACATTGGTATCTTTAACCTAGTGTACACAATAGCAAATAAAGAAAAATAAGCATACTCACATTCTCTAAATCAAACATCCATACAAAATTCCAAATTCAATCGTATTTATCATGCAACCAACATAATTGATTCACGCGAAAACTCAACTTGTAATCTTCCCTTCTTACTACTACAAACAAGGTAGCAAACTAGAGAAATATCTATACATATTTTTTTCTTTTTTTTCTTTTTTTTTTCTTTTTTTTTTGAAGATATTATTTTATTCTTTTTCTTTAAGTGGTCACTTCCCTTTTGACGTGAATACAAACATTTGTGATGAATGCACCCGGTTACTCACAAAGTCACAAACTTAAAGTGCTTTGCATACTCATATTTCAAGCTGCCATTTGACGTAAAGATAAACATTTGTGATGAATACCCCTAGTTACTGAGCAACTCAAAACATTGGAGTAGATAGAACTTTGTACACATTTGTGTAATAATGATTACTCTATTTACTTAAACCTTGTTTAGGACTAGATCAAAAGGGATGATCACAAGTAAAGCATCACACTCATCTTTCATGCATAATCACACAACTCACACAACTTTTACAAGAAAAGATGTACTTCAATAATCTTAAGAAAAAAGTATGTTATATCTTGCTTTATAAGATATTATCTATCCCAAATTAAAGCATGCAATGTTCAACACAATAATGAATCCAAAAATGTAATATTGATCCTAAACAAGTCTCATTCACATACGAATGCAAGTTTTTTTTTTTTTTAACAAGCATGGATATCTCAAGCATTCAACATAATCAAATATCTAAAATTAAGTTTTTTATTATCCTCAATGTAAAAAAGAAAGAGAAGAAAAGTATAAAGATTAGAAAACTGTTACTCCCCTTTTGTTCTCAAGGATGAATGTCTGATTGAAATGGACATGAGCTGACTTCTTGCTTGATTTTTTTTTTACCTGCATATCACAACTAAAAGAAAACATTGATGTTTTTTTTTTTGAAAATAAAGAACCTCACACCCCTCCCCCCCAACTTAAAATAATGCATTGTCCCTAATGCATGAACAAGAAAATATAAGAGATGGAAGAAAGAGAAAAAAATAAAAATAAAAATGAAAAAATAAAAATAAAAACTCATTACTTCTGATACCACAATGGTATTGGATCTTCAAGATCCAATGTCTCAACTTCAGCCACAAAGTTTTCAAGATAAGGTTTCAATCGATGACCATTTACTTTGAAAACATTTCCATTCTTAGGATTTTCTACCTCAAATGCACCATGCTCAGATATGGATTTAATCACAAATGGACCAATCCATTTTGTCCTCAACTTCCCAGGAAAAAGATGTAATCGTGAATTATACAAGAGAACCTTTTGACCAACATGAAAGGATTTTCTAAGAATATGTTTATCATGCAAGGTTTTCATCTTATGTTTTGAAATTTTTGCATTTTCAAATGCATCATTTCTCAGTTCATCTAATTCATCCAATTGAAGCTTTCTATTTTTGCCAACCTCGTTTTCATCATCATTGAATTGCCGGATGGCCCAATATGCACGGTGCTCAATCTCAACAGAGAGATGACAAGGCTTTCCATAAACTAGTCTATAAGGAGACATTCCTAAAGAGGTCTTGTAAGCAGTGCGATATGCCCACAAAGCATCAACTAGTCGTAGGGACAAATCTTTACGGTTTGGATTGACTGTTTTCTCTAGAATGTTCTTGATCTCCCTATTTGCCAACTCAGCGTGGCCACTAGTTTGTGGATGATAGGGGGTACTGACCTTGTGAATTACACCATATTTTCTCATCAAAATCCCAACGGGCTTGTTACAAAAATGCTTACCACCATCACTAATCATAGCCCGAGGCATGCCAAAACGAGAGAAAATGTTTTCTTTCAAGAATTTGACCACAACTCGATGGTCATTGGTTCGAGATGCAATGGCCTCCACCCATTTAGACACATAATCAACAGCTACAAGGATGAATTGGTAACCAAATGAACTTGGAAAAGGTCCCATGAAATCAATCCCCCAACAATCAAATATTTCCAAAACAAGAATGGGGTTTAGGGGCATCATGTTACGCCTAGTAAGGTTACCTAGTCGTTGGCATCGGTCACATGCAACACAGAAGGCATGGACATCTTTGAACATGGTGGGCCAATAAAAACCACACTGCAAGATCTTGGCAGTGGTTTTCTTTGAAGAGAAATGCCCACCACAGGCTAATGCATGACAAAAATTAATTACACTTGGAATTTCATGATCAGGGATGCACCGCCTAACAATTTGGTCAGGGCAGTATTTAAATAGGTAGGGGTCATCCCAAAAAAAGGTACGCACGTTGCGCAAGAATTTTTGTTTGTCAAGTTTAGACCAATGAGAAGGAATCTGACTTGTGGCTAGGTAATTTGCTATGTCAGCATACTATGGAGAGCCAATGTAGGAAACAGTACCTGCACAAAATAAATTTTCATCAGCAAAGAATTCATTTATTGGAGATTCATCAATTGTGGTCTCATAGCTTGAAAGACGGGAAAAATGATCAGCCACTACATTCTCTACTCCCTTTTTATCTCGAATTTCAAGGTTAAACTCTTGGAGTAAGAGGATCCATCGAATCAAACGTGGCTTGGCATCTTGTTTTGTGAGCAAGTATTTCAATGCTGCATGATCAGTGAAAACAATAACAAGAGATCCAACCAAATAAGACCTAAACTTGTCCAATGCAAATACTACAGCTAAAAGTTCTTTTTCAGTTGTAGTGTAATTCAATTGAGCATCATTCAAAGTCTTGCTAGCATAATAAATGACATGAGGCTTCTTATCTTTTCTTTGTCCTAAAACAGCCCCTACCGCAAAATCACTAGCATCACACATCAGTTCAAATGGTAAAGACCAATCAGGAGCTTGCATGATTGGTGCAGTGGTCAACAACCCTTTAAGCTTTTCAAAAGCTTCTTGACATTTTGATGTCCAATCAAATTGAACATCTTGTGACAACAAGTTACACAATGGTTTGGCAATGGTACTAAAAGAATGAATGAATCTTCGGTAAAAACCAGCGTGTCCTAAAAAGGATCTCACATCTTTCACAGTCCTAGGGGTAGATAATTTTTGAATGACTTCAACCTTTGACTTATCTACCTCTATCCCTTTTGAAGAGACAATGTGACCTAAGACAATGCCATGTGTCACCATAAAATGACACTTCTCCCAATTGAGTACAAGATTGCTCTCTTCACACCTTTCAAGAACTTTTTCTAAATGCATTAGACACAACTCATAAGAATCCCCATAAACTGAAAAATCATCCATGAAAACTTCCAAAAAATTTTCCACCATGTCACTAAAGATACTCATCATACACCTTTGAAAAGTGGCTGGTGCATTACACAAGCCAAAAGGCATTCTTCTATAAGCATAGGTACCAAAAGGACAAGTGAAAGTGGTTTTTTCTTGGTCTTCTAAAGAAATCTCAATTTGGTTGTAACCTGAGTATCCATCAAGAAAACAATAGAAAGCTCTTCCGGCTACTCTTTCAAGCACTTGGTCTAAAAATGGAAGTGGAAAATGGTCCTTCCTAGTCACCATGTTCAACTTACGATAATCAATGCACATACGCCATCCAGTTTGGATTCTAGTTGGTACTAGCTCATTATTTATATTTTTCACTACTGTGACTCCAGATTTTTTTGGGACAACTTGGGTTGGACTAACCCATTTTGAGTTTGCAATGGGGTAAATGATACCTGCATCAAGTAGCTTAAGCACTTCACATCTTACTACTTCCTTCATGTTTGGGTTCAATCGTCTTTGCATTTGCCTCACAGTTTTAGCCTCTTCTTCAAGATAGATTCTATGTGTACATAAAAGAGGGCTAATTTCTTTCAAGTCAGTAATAGTCCACCCAATTGCTTTTTTGTGTTTTCTCACCACTCTCAAAAGTTCTTGTTCCTGCTCTATGCTAAGTTTTGATGAAATCACAATAGGATATGATTCATCTTCCCCTAGAAATGCATACTTAAGATCACTCGGTAAAGGCTTCCTTTCTGGTTTATAAGGTTGGACAAGAGATGCCTCAGCTTTCACTTGGGGTGAAATCAAAGGCTCAAACGATGGGGTCCATTGACCTATTGACATAAGAGGCATTGGATCTAGATAAGTCTCGAGCTCTCTTACTTCCTCATCAACACATTCCAAAAAATAAAATCTTTCATCATGAATTAAAGTTCTCTCCAATGGATCCTTTATCCATTCTCTCTCAAAGTGTTCTTGACAAACTGTTTGGATCAAATCCACCTCTCTAATGTCCTCATGTTCACCAATTTGTTTGGAGACATTGAATATGTTCATCTCCACAGTCATATTTCCAAAAGACAATTTCATCACCCCATTCCTACAGTTGATTAAAGCATTGGATGTAGCTAGGAAAGGTCTACCTAAGATGACTGGGATGGGAGCATTAGAACTTTGAATAGGTGCGGTGTTCAACACTACAAAATCAACAGGAAAGTAGAATTTATCTACTTGGACCAACACATCCTCAACAATACCCCTAGGAATCTTGATTGACCTATCAGCTAATTGAAGGGTGATTCGAGTAGGCTTGATTTCTCCTAAACCTAATTGTTCGTAAATAGTGTAGGGTATTAAATTCACACTTGCTCCTAAATCCAACAAAGCTTGGTCTATCTTATGATTTCCAATAATGCATGAAATGGTAGGACAAACAGGATCTTTGTATTTGGGAGGGGTCTTAAACTAGATGATGGCACTAGCATGTTCAGTTAGAAAGGCTCTTTCTTTCACATTCAATCTCCTTTTGACTGTGCATAAGTCCTTGAGGAACTTTGCATAGAGGGGACTTGTTTAATTGCATCAAGGAGTGGAATGTTGACTTTCACTTGTTTGAACAATTCATAGATTTCCGAGTTCATAAGATCATGTTTAGGTTTCCCTGACCTTTGTGGAAATGGTGCTCTAGGAACAAATTCTAAATCACTCACTTTGACTCCAATTTTTCTTGAATCATCTCCTTTCTCACTCATCTCTTTCTCATTTATCTCACCTTCTTTGTCACTCAAGCTCTCATTTGTCACTTGTGTTTTGATTTTCCTCTTCACTTTCCTTAGATTTCTCCTCCACAATACCTCTAGGAATCTTAAAACCTATAGCTTTGTCAACAATCTTTCCACTTCTAAGGGTAGTGATGGCTTGGACTTGTTCATGGTTTGAAGGTTCACTAGATGAGGATTCATTCATGTGTACCTGACCTCTAGGATTTGGCATTGGTTGAGCTGGAATCTTTCCCTTCTCTTGAATGCTTAGTGATTGAGTCAACTTGGTTAGTTGACTTCGAATGTCATCTAAGGTCCTATTGGTCTGGTCTTGAAATTTGTAAGCTTGGTTGTTGATTCCTCCTTGTGTTTGCATGAATTGTTGAAGAGTATCCTCTAGGGATCTCTTATGAGGTGGTTGGTATGTGTTATGTGTGGGAGTATGAAATGGTTGGGGTGGAGGTTGAAATGTTTGAGGTACTGAAGAGCCCTCATTTCTCCATCCAAAATTTGGGTGGTTCCTCCATCCAGGATTGTAGGTCTCAGAGTAGGGATTGCCTACTTGGTTTGAAAATGGCTTTCTAACATTACTTGAATCAGAAGTTTGGCCATATAGCACTTCCTTGAAGGCTGGAATGGTAGGACACTCAATTGTCCTATGCCCTTTGCTCTCACAAACAACACAACTTTCCTCTTGTTGTTCACTCATGACATGCACTTTTTTAATCTCAAGAGACTCTACTTTCCTAGCCAATGAGGCTAATCTAGCATTGAGGTCATCAGTCTCTTTCAATTGGAACTTCCCACTTGAATGAGAAATGGTGTTTCTAGACTCAACATGAAGTGGGAGAGAAGTCTCCCATTGCTTTGTGTTTTCAGCCAATTGATCAAAGAAATCAAAGGCTTCACTTGGTTCTTTGTCATAAAACTCACCATTACACATGGTTGACACTAGCTTTTTAAAATCTGCGGTAAGAGAGTCGTAGAAGAAACTCACTAACCTCCACATCTCAAAACCATGGTGAGGGCATGCATTTAACAAGTCTTTGAACCTTTCCCAAGCTTGGTGAAATGACTCATTTGGACTACAAGAAAAATTCATCATTTGACGTTGTAAGGCTGCCGTCCTATGAGTGGGGAAGTATTTTTTCAAAAATTCAGCTTGCATTTCTCTCCATGTACCTATAGACCTAGGACGCAAGGAGTTTAGCCAAAGCTTGGCTTTATCCTTTAGAGAGAATGGGAACAATTTAAGCCGAATGGTTTCCTCGGTGCATGTTCTATCAATAAAAGTATTACATACCTCTTCAAAGTCCTTAATATGTATGTATGGATTTTCAGAATCCATACCGTGAAATGTGGGAAGAAGTTGAATCATGCCCGGTTTCAAATTGAAAGCTTGTTGGTTAAGAGGTAAGATAATACATGAAGGTGTACTTTGTCTAGCCGGGTGAAGATACTCTCTAAGAGTTCGAAAATTAGGTTGATCATTGAATTGTGGAGGTCCATTACCTTGAACACTCCCTTCACCCTCTACATCTTCCACATTAGCCATGATAAAAAAAAAAATATAACAATTATATGAATACGAAGGGAAAGGAACAACAAAGAAAAAGAAAAGGAAAAAGAAGATTGCAAATAAAAGTAAATGAAACGTAAAAGATAAAGTAATAGCTCAAAAATAAAAATACAACAAATTAAGAAATTCTCCAACTAATAAGCAATATTAACAACAATAAACATTAAAAGATAATTATAACAAGCATGAATAAAAAGGCGGTAATACCGGCCAAGCACTTCAGACAATAAATATAAGAAAAATAACAACAATAAACATTAAAAGATAATTATAACAAGCATGAATAAAAAGGCGGTAATACCGGCCAAACACTTCAAACAATAAATATAAGAAAAATAACAACAATAAACAACAAAATAAAATAAAATGAACAAAAGGCGGTAAAACCAGCCTTATAATATAAACAATAAATATTAGAAACTAATTAGAATAGACAATAAAAGAAAAATGGTTGAACCAACCAAAATCGAACAATTAATAGTCCAGTCCACAGTCCAATATCCGAAAAGTTGAGGTATTTTTTTTCTAGGCGGTGAAACCAGCCATTTGATTTTTTATTTATATGTTTTTTTTTTTGTTTTCCAATACTCAAATATAAATTTGTTACCTTTGCTTGCTAGCTCCCCGGCAACGGCGCCAAAATTGCTTGACCGCTTTTTATGTTCGGCTTGTTTTAACTCGCAAGTGCACGAGTGTGCGATGTAGCAATTAACTCGGTAAGATCGAGGTCATATCCACAGAGAGCTAGATCTGGAAATTAAGCTAGGTAACAAAAAAACTCAAGAGAAATTAAATTAACAATAACTTGGTTGAAAATAATTGATGGATTTGTTTTCAAAGATGAAAAAGTGTAAATAGATTTTAAATGACAAGAAAAAGTAAGTCTTGGTCCAAATCAATTTTAATGGTGATGTATTGGTGATTCCTTCAACATATATAAGATAACTCAACCTAATATCAACGATGGTGATATTAGATTGGAAGATATTACAATGAAGTTTAAAAAGATGAAGATTGATTATTGTTTAAGAATGAACAAGTACTTTCATATTAAGTAAGACATTGAATCAAGCAATCTCTATACCAAAACTAAGGTTTGTGCATAAAAATTCAAGATTATAACATTACCTAAATGATTTCTAAAATTTCTTTGCAATAATAAACATTCATGAAGAAAATGAAAAGATAGACATTAAGATTCATTCATATCTTAAAGAACTCACCTCAACCACCATCATCCTTGATTTAGATCCAAGAAGGAGATTAGCCAACCATGATTATATGTAATAACACTTTAATAAATATGAAATAACTTAAATCAAACTAAAATAATAAGTTTTACAATCTAAAGAACCGAAATCTATAAAGAAGAACACAACACAATTGCAGTAAAAATTCAGACACAAATCTGACTCTAACTTTGAACAGCAATTCAACCCTCTTAGAAGCCTCCTCTGGAGATGGCTATTAGAGACATATTTATAGGCCATTCTGTTAGCTTTCCAGATCATTAAAGAACAGCTCATTTGGACATCTGAGTCAAAAGTTATGGACAAAACACCGAAAGATGTTCTGGAAAATCAAACCAGACCAGCTTGGAGAACACTTTGGTGCACGTTTTTCTTCCTCCTTTATGAGTTGTCTCTTTCTTCTTTTGACCCAAAATAATGTCACAATGTCCCCTCCAGCTTTCCATCCATGTGCTTGCCCTCTTGGATCAATGAATTACCCAAATAAATCAAATGTTATTTATTGTGTGGACATGTAGGATCATGGATTGTGTTTGGGCTGATTTGGGGCTGATTTGGGGCTGATTTTGGGGCTGCTTTGGGGTTGAATTTAAGCATCAAATAAGGATACAAATGTACCTTTTATTTGGGCTAAGATTGACATTGAAACCT